>NW_019525458.1:157080-175972 GCF_002814215.2 Seriola lalandi dorsalis | reverse complement strand
CCCCCCCCCCCTAATTCCTCTGGCTTGGCAGTTTAAGTAGAAAGTCAAAGCAACAGAAGGAAGTAAAGAAAGGAAGATATTTAGAGGTTTAAACCCAGAAAGAATAAGATAGGAATGACATTAAGGCATATTAATAAGCATATTAGCTAGCATTAGCTAACTTAATTGCATTTGTCAACAGAGTTACCAGTGGTGTACATTTACCCAAGTGCAAATTTGAGGTACTTATACTTTACTTGAGTATTTCTATTTTCTGTTTATTTAAGCTAATACTCCTTCACATCTGTAATTTTTTTTACTCCACTACATTTATCCAACAGTTTTAGTTACTAGTTACTTTGCAGATTCTGATTAACAATGCAAAATATAATCAATAAATTATGATATTATTATATCAATAAGGCTTCATTGGTTCCCATGTGTAATTCACAAGCCACCCTGCAGTATGTAAAGTAATAAATTAATTTTTTAAAACAAGCTCCACATTTACCAGCTGCAACATTTAAGTGATGAACACATGAATTCATCAGTGGCTACAATCAAATAATATACCACATATCTGCAATGGGTCATTCAACATAAAGAGTACTTTTACTTTTAGTACTTTAAGTATATTTCAATGCAAGTTAAGTAACATTTTCAATGCAAAACTTTTATTTGCAGGGTATTTCTACAGTGTGGTATTACTACTACTACTACTACTACTACTACTACTACTACTACTAGTACTACTACTACTAGTACTACTACTTCCACCACTGTCAGTTACAATGTGTAAAAAGGAGCTAAAGGAGAAAGGCGCTGTACGTGTCGCACAGCTAGATTCAGTGTGATGTAAATGGAAGTGGGCGTGGTTTAAAGTGGAGGTGAGGACTGAGGCGAAGGGAGTCCAGCACACATCTCCCCTCTCTCAGCATTTTAAGACAGTACACAAATCAGTACATGGCGTGTTTCCTCCGTTCGACACACAGAGAAAGTGTTTGCATCCTGGTTAGCTGCCTCAACCCGGAGAGGATGACTGTTGAATGTGGAGCATCAAAAGACTAGAAGGTACCTGACCAGGTAAATACACACAACTCTATCAGTTTAGAGTTGAATCTTTTGCTTGTCCTCTTCTTCATTACCTTTCTGATTAAGTATCATATTTAATGAACCCACAAATGTGTTCTCTCTGTCTTTCATCAGCGGGTTTATCTCCAAGAGATAAGTGGACATCCCTGGATCAGCTCCCAGGAGATTTGTCCGGCATCGCTGGCTGTCAGCCGATGACACTGGCATCAGCGCACTCACCTACAAAGTCCCATATTTCATATTCATAGATGAAGAAGACAAGACCCCTCGACAAGGAACCTTTGGAACAGCTCCACGCCGATCACAGTGTCAGTGAAAAGTAGCGCCCAGTGTCCGAGTGGAGGAAGTTCCCTCAAGGTGTCACTGAGACATCGTGTTGATGAGAACGGGACAGACGGAAATCCTGGAAACAATATGGCTCCAGCTCTGACACCGGCACAAAAGGAATAACAAACTATCAGGAGTCATGAAATAGGAATCGTCCGAATTGTATTACACATTAGAGGAAGTAGACCTCAGCAGGGTGTGTGTGTGTGTGTGTGTGTGTGTGGGGGGGGCGACGACAAAATAAATATAGAACAACACAGAGCTGAGAGTCTTCCTCGCTGCTTTTCTGTTTCCTGACAGTTGACAAAGAGTGAGAGAATGACGGGATGGATTTGCCAGCAAATGAGAATCAGTGATAACGATGGAACAGCAGAGGCTGGATTAATTAAGGGGCAGTGGGAGAGCACCTATCGATTCAGCTCCTAAAGATCTTTCTAACTGGACAACAAGATTGGTAACGATCGGTAAATTCTGTCCACTGTAGGTGTCACACAGAGATGAGCTCAAACGAAGAACAATGTGGCGGCACTTTGGGGAAAGTTTTCAGGATAGTTTTTAGTCAGGTGGAGCTGTAAACTGACACCTCCACCACATGTTCCCCGACAACAGAAAGAGAGGAGTTGATCCCAGAGGAAAATCTTGCTGCTCAAAGCTCAGGAGACAAAAAACTGTGATTCTCATTGTTCCGCCTCACTTTAGTTTCTATTTTGTCTGACGTGTTCTTCACAGCCAAACGATCAACACATTCTCACTCTAAATACATAATCACGTGAGAACAAACCACTACTTAACAACAAAACAGACTCCCTCAGGAACAAAGGTGAAATGACAGAGGGAAGCAGCTCAGCTGAAGGACAAACAGAGGACGAGCTCGGCTCCGACAGACTGAGAGCTGCTCAGTCAGCAGCTGCTGCAGGTAATGAGCCTCATCGCTTCAGTGTTTTGTAAAAACAAAATGATAATGAACTTTTAATCCATATTCTGACGCTGGCCAACAATCCAATATCACCAGAGACGACAGTTTGACGGGAGAACGGGACGCTGGAAAAAATATAGAGTTGTTTGCATATTCATCAAATCAAAAAAAAAGAAAAAAAGTGATTTGTTTGACAGTCCATTAACTTCACATCAAATAATCACCAACTAAAACATAAATAAAGGTAATTTCACAGAGAAGTTGCTGCTTCGTGTAGAAATCACCACGTCAATGTCTGATCATTTGATCCATCTCAATTTAAATTACTGCATCCCTGTGTATTGGTGAATATTTAACTGACACAGATCAATCACCTATCGACCGATCGCTGCAGACATAGTGAGTTCATTCATGAAACGTGTCGTCCATAGCAACCGCATCAACCCTGCTCCTTCTCTAATCTCAGGACTTCCCTTTTGTTCCTCACTCAACGTTGCTGTCAGCAGCTTTGTGAATGGGTCTTAGGAGGAAACCCTTTTAGGAGCTTTTTGTGGCGTTTAGGAGCTTTCCCTCCCTCTGTGGACACGGGCCCCGCTCCAAATCTTCCCCAGCTGACTCCAGAATATCTTCCTTCATAATTTTGCACAACCAACTGAAGGTGGCAGCCCTCAGGAGGTGGAGATCACAGCATTAAAAAAGTGGCAGCGGTGCTATCGGAGGTGATATGTCTCCTTCCAAAACTTTATTGTTGTGATGCTGCTGACCTCACTACACATCCTGATGTACTGCCTCCACTGTCAGCAGCTTAACTGCATCGTGTGTGGCGGCGCTGCTGTTATTTAGGGGTTAAGAACAGAAACGACTCTGGTTCAAGTCCAGCCAGAGTTTTTTATCCTGTCAACTCTCTATGGTCGACAGTGTCTACAGAATAATCATAATATTTTAACATCTAGGATTAATCTCTGACACTCAAAGGAAAGACAGGACACCGGCCTTTACGTCAAATTCTCAGCCGTCAATCAAATTCTATGATTTTCTGCAATAAAAACAAACTTCCTCGTGGTCGTCTCCCTGTTTATCCAGAGTCACACAGAATATCAACCATTTGTGTGAAATTTTGTCTTAATTTCTGTGTGAAGTCTTGAGTAATGGATAAAAAGCGTTTTGTGAGATCACGTGACCTTTGACCTTTTGACATTCACTTGAGTCCAACTGAACGTTTGTTTCAAACATTTTGTCAAATTTGAAGAAATTCCCTCAAGGCGCTACGGAATTACCACATTCACAACACCAAAACCAGGTTTTGTGAGGTCACCGTGACCTTGACCTTTGACCTTTTAGCCACCAAAATTGAATCAGTTCATCCTTGAGTCCTACTGAACATTTTTACCAAAATTTAAAGAGTTTCCATCAAGGCGTCACTGAGATATTGGCTCGGGCTGTCGACGGCACGGAGGCATGAAAATATCCAAAAGACGACGTTAAAAATATTCAGAAATAATTCAGAAATAGTTGAAGTCTCATTTACTAAATTCTTATAGGAGTTATTGTCGTTTACCTTATTGTCGAACTTCCAGTCATCATCTTTTTTAATAACTTTTAAAGGACATTTAAAAACTCTTTTATCTATCAAGATTATTTACCAAGAATCTTGTCTTTTTTACTTTCTACTCTACATCTCATTTGTCTATTTGATGTTTTATTGCTTTTACCGTGTAATATTTTACTGTAATGTGCTCGTATTTTAAAGCAAGCGTTGTTTCAGGATGCAGCGCTACCTGTGCACCGTCAGTGTGAAGCAACAGCAGTGAGCTCTGTTCGACAGCCAACTGATCTCAGGAGCTGCAGACAGAGCAAGTGCTTCAGAAGAGGAAGAAACTGAGGAATCACAACATTGTTTCCCGTTGCTCTTCACAGTCGGTGTGCGATTAGTGACATTCAGGGGTGATGTGAGGATGAAATATTGCTTAGCTCGTGAAAATGTGGGCGTTAAACAAAGAGGTGGCTCTGAAGGCAGGAAAGGAAATAAACCTCGGGGACCGGTGGCTCGCCGCAGAGCCAGCCTCTCTGTCTGTCCTGCTGCTGTGCAAACTCCAGCGGCTGCAGGAAGAGATGGATCCGCACGGCCGCGGTCTCCGAGGAAGCCCTCATTGCCATGGAGCTCAGCCTCTCTGAGACACCTGATCTGAATCCAATCACGACAGCCGTCTGTGTGTGCTCTCTGCGAACACCAGCCGCCCAGGAGACCGGCTGCTGCTGGCCTCTCTGTCGACATGAATCTAATGCAGATCCATCTCGGCCCTCCGCCGCCAGCCCCCTCCCACGGCTGAACGACACACGAGATGCTATTTTTCAGCAGCAGCTGGATTAAGGTGACCATCAACAACGCTGCAGGGATAGCTAACCCAGCTCTCACCAACAGTAACCCAATCCAAGCTAAGAGCACTTCTACACTTCAGTAATTAACACATGATTATCTCATTTGTTTAAAGTTTCCTGTGTTTTTATTCAAAGTGTTGATCCATGAGAAGATATAATTGTTATTTTAAGAACCAAAAACCATCTCAGTGTCGTTTTACAGCTCCTCTTTCGAGCTGGAGCTCTAGCAACAACAGGTCGGCCAATCAGAAGCCGCGGAGCCTTACAAGAGCCCCCACAGAACATACCCTGTGAATGATACACTGGATGAAGCAGCTGATGCCAATCTGCTAATGCTAATGCTAATGCTAATGCAAGCATAACACTGGTCGGTGCATAAAATGCTAGCAAGCTAACGCCTAAAAACCTGTGCATTTATTGACCGTTTCTAATGAAGAAACACAAACTGCAGCTAGCTTTGCCACGCTAGCTCCAAGACGACAAGGGGTTAGCATTTCAGTCCTTTAACCAAAAAGTAAACACATTAAAGCAACATAGCAAGTTGATAATAATCATGCTTTTCATATTGATGTTAAATGGAGCAGAGTAATTAAACATATGATTATTACTTTATTATCAATAAACTAAAACTTTTTTTTGTGATTGGTAAAGACCTGATATTTTATAATGGACAGTGTTTTTATGTTTTATTTGCGTCATTATTTAAAAAAGAAGCTTGTCCTTTACGGTGATCTTCGATTCACGTTGAGATCTTTGTCCTTTTAGAACAAACTGTAACTGAAAAGCACAAACTTCAGTAGATGCTCCAAACTGTGCTCTTCCTGTCGGTGATGTAGACGATAACTCTAAATACAACAGGACTCATTTTTTCCCTGCAGCTGTTTATTTATCCGTACACCGTCTGCAGGTCTGTGCATGGCATGTTAAACCTTTGTGCACGGGGGGACGGCGGGGCTTTTTGTAATCTCTCTGTGCGATGTGTCGTCACCGTGAATGCGCCGTTATTGCCTCTATTAAGGAGATGAATGAAGAAAGGAAATGGGCCTGAGGGAAACTTATTGGGCCTCAGTTGTTCATATCTCTGTCAGAGGCCAGATGAGATGCACCGAATGAAAAACCCAGCTCCAATATTTCTCTTTGATCTGCCAAAGCCTGGGGTGCGATCACATTCCTGCAATTGAGAGATTAATATGTCCGTCGTCATTATCATTAACCGTGTGAGAGGGATTGAGCGAGCTGGCTGTGGGCTTTGGTTCATCTTCTCCTGCACGTTATGTTGAGATTATTTTTTCTTTCTTTCTTCAAGATGATAAAACAAACAGAGCGTGAGTCCGACTTCATGTGAACAGCAGGGGAATTATAAACACTGGTGACAAAGTTTGCAAAGATGACAGTAAATACCATTTGTCTTGGTAGCTGCAGGTAAAAAATGGAGTGCAGTTAAGAGGCGATGAGGCTCAGCCGAACACACAAACACACAAACATCTCCTCCTGGATCATAAGGACTTTGTGCTGAACCATTTTTCAAGCTGAAGATCATAAAGCTTTATTTTAAACCGCGAATATGAAGAAACCTGATCATTATAAAGCACTGTGTCTGTTTCTCTGCGCACTATAATATTTAAGTGGCTCAGGATGATTAATGCAGCCCTCAGCTTCCTGCCTTCTCATACACTGTAAAAAAAATCTAAATTTTACGGAAAATAACTCCCAAGTTTTCTAACAGTCATTTTCGGTTTTTTTAAATTGTGTAAAAAAGTTTGTAAAATTACAGAAATCATCTGTGAATTAACAGCCAAACTTTTATATTACACGTTATGCCAATAATAATGAATTACATTTATTTCCCATTTCTGTATTATTTATACAGTATTTTTTCTGCTTTCTTAAATTACATACAAATCTATGTAAAATGACAGTAATTATCTGTAATTCAAAATGTAGCTTGTTATTATAAAGGTTAACGTCCACACTAAGACTTTAAAGATCTTCTCTGTAATTTCAGGGTAAATCTTATTAGTTTTACATTTATGTGACTTCGACATTCAAACTTTGTAATTCTGGATGCAAATGTCAAAAACTTTCTTTCATCACATCAAACATTCAAACTTCAAACAAAAAAAGTTTGAAGTACTGGAATGTATCCCAGCATGCACTGGGAGGAAAGCAGGAAAATGGTTTATCACACAACAAGCTCAAGCTCAGGGAACCTTGTTCAATAAAGTAGATCTTCGGTCCGCAAACACTAATACTGCACCGTGTGTGTGTGTGTGTGTGTGTGTGTGTGTGTGTGTGTGTGTCTCAAGTGGCAAACTGCCGTGACATCACCCACTGGTTCGTCTTAATGGACGTCGCCATCTTGGTTTTTTTGATGTTAACACAAATACTGCAAGTTGAAGTTTTACACAGTATTTTTTACTTTGTCTTCCAAAACAAAAGGTTTACTTTACAATATTAAGCATGTGTAAATATTTAATTGATTGACACTTAATTTTATTATTAGGAAAAAGTTCTCTGAAGAAACTTTAATGGCGTCACAACTTGAGTGGATTCACTTTATTAAAGGAGTTTGATCATAATAAATTAGGAGAAATCTGTAAAATAACAGTTTTTATCTGTAGAAATATTAATGAAACTTTCCCTCAATTTATTGTTTTTACACTTTATTTGAATTAGGATATTTATAGATATTTTACTTTAATTTTATGGGGGTTTTTTACGATTCTTTTTTACAGTGTACCAGATTGGAGGGGGAAAAGAAAAAAATCATCTTTCTGAATCCAGACGCTGCAGTGATGGATTACTCCTCTGTGTGAATGCAAGTTGGCGCGCATTAACATTTGTTCTACATTTCCATAAATGCAATCACACCGCAAAACCACAGACGCTCGCGCCGGTGTCCAGGTTTTGCCGGAGTCAGCGTGTCTGCCCGTCTCGCACCACGTCACGTTCTGGTGCCTTTCACACTCCGTCTCCAGGAAAGTCTGTGATAATCTGATGGTGGTTTTACAGTAGCAAAGCATGGCGGCCGCCACCGTCTTCTCAGTGGACAAAACCATCAGTCACAACGTGTATTTCTACCTGGAGCTAAAGTAGTAGTACAGAGAGGAGAGTTGGGAAGTTCAGTTGTTACTCCAGCAAACAAGACGCAACATAAGAGTCAAAACTACACTTTGAATATAAGTTTAGGTCAAATATGTGAGTTCTTCTAAACATCAGAGTGAAGGACCAAGAAGCAAAACACACGTTGGACTGGAGGACGACTTTAATGTTGCACAGGGGCAGATTAGGGCTTAAATTGCTCGTAGTAGATATCTTCCGCTACGTGGCCTTGTTGGACGAAGGGGAAAAACATTGATTCGTATTAATGCTCGGAGGAAATGCAGCCAGGAGAGCTCCTCGTCGAGGTCGGCAGTTTGCCTCGCAGCTGCGCCGCAGACTCGAGTGTCATTCAAGTGATGCCGAGGGAAACGCCCAGACAGGCAGAGGCTCGAGGCGATTCCTACAAAGAGCGTTTCACTATAATAAGAACACATCACTGTCACACGTTGACTCAGGAGATACGGCTCTTATTAAAACAGTGTCAGTCCTATGACACCGTTTTTACCATCAGGGTAAAGTGATATCTTTCTAGTATCAGTAAACTACTGTGAACTGATATAAATGAGATTTCTTGAATGTAACAATTATCTTCCCTGCACGGGCCTAGACATATATCATGATGGTGTTTAGAGGTAACTGTCCTGCTTTGGATTATTAAAACCTCTATTACCTGCTTCGCTGTGGGCTACAGGGGGGCTGAGCAGCCATCTGTGGCCTGCCCGGTCTGCTCCCCGTTTTCTGCTGCTAATCTGGACCGAGGCAGCGACGGAGAGGGGGATTAGTAAACAGGAGACGGAGGAGCGAGCCGCTAATATTCAACAGTGCGAGCGGCCGCCTGTAGTGCAGAGTCTGCTTTTTGAGGCCTACTGACATTATCAAATGGATTGACATTTCAAATATTTGCAGAGCTCAGCGGGTCCAAATGTGGTATAAGTGAACCATGGACCTCCTCCAGCAAGCCATGCATGGCCATTTCATTACAAGTGCAGAAATGAGATCCAACAGCCTCTGCTTCCCAGACCTTTCCAGTGCACACAATGCAATCTGAAGAGCAGGTGCTTTCCTTCAAACAGGCCATTGCCTCGCACCGACTGTAATAGCTTAAGTGCAAGAGATGCATTTTGAAACATTGGGTGTGTGAGTGATTCATTTAGATGAGAGTGCTGGAGCAGTGTGTGCGCTGCCCTAACACCTGTTGGAGGTAATCAACACAACCTTCGACAGTAAAGCCTGTGGTGTGTTTCCACCTGGAAACTAAAATAAAAAAAAGCTGCTGTCAGAACCACCTTAGAAAACACTCTGCTGTGAAACTAATCTTGCCAAAACAGATTAAGCACCATGAGCGAATATGCCCCAGTTCACCCGCATGAAAAGACGACATGTCACGGCAGAAATATTAAAAGAAAAGCTCGAAATCCTGATAAGAGCGAGACAACTGTCTCGACTAAGAGGAGAAGAGCGCCGCTGATTGAGGCATCGAGAATCAAACTGGTTTTGTTCTAAAGTTAGCTCAATGCTGCGTCTGTTGTCAGACAGTGTGAGAGTAAAGTGATGCTTGCGGCTGCAGCTGCTGTCGCTTCCACGAGTCTTACCCGCTGTTTTCACTCTGTGATTTCACGTTTTAATTTGTCTCCGAGGCTCCAGGATGAGATCATTGAACAGACCGTGCGGTGACACGTTTCTATGTTTTTATCTTCGCTCAGTTTCTTACTTTTTACAGGTTGAAAAAGATTCGTTTACAGGAAGAAGAGTGAACTGCTGCTACGTCACCTGACAACCAGCTACTGTGATGAAAAGGTAATGAGAAAGAAAACTCACCTGTGGGTAACCCACAAAAAATATGTGTCTGCTTAAGACTCAGGCTACCTGCAGCTATTAGAACTGATTTAAAGTTCTTTTATCTGTTTGTAAAGCTTTGAATGAGCTCGCTCCTCCCTGCATCACCGTTTCTCTTTCATTTTATTTTCCACCCAGATCCCTCAAGCCCCTCTGAACGGGACAGACAGCCTCAGACCAGCCGTCATCTAAACGCTGCATGAAGACAATCTGACAATCTGACTTTCATGGTTGGACCCGTGCAGGACTCCGGGTGGCTGTCGTCGTTTGTCCTCTTCAGATGAGCCACACGGGGGGAAAAAATGCAACCAAAGCTCCCAAGAGTTGGGAGATAGAAGACTCATGTTTGACGTCCATGAGAACCAAGCCGCAGGTCAAAACCAACGGGAGAAAAAACCTAAAGCCGCCCCTCATCATTTAACAAATCTGCAGACTAATTAGTCGTCCCTGGACATACAATATGTAATAATGTCCTCTGTCTGCAGCTCTGCCATTTCACCTTCCAGGGCAGCGCCATGAGAAGGTCAAAGCTGTGTGGTAATTGGAGTGGGAGACTATACATCCACTCAGAGGAGGGTTTCAGTACAGATGAAACTGTCCTCGGGCTCATTAACATCACTTAATTTCACATTCTCCTCTCAGTTTCTCCAAAACCTTTAACAAATCCTCTGAGGCTGAAGTGACGCTGCAGCGGCGGGACGGCTCAGAGTTCTGGTGACGTTAATGACATCTCTGTCAGGGAAGTTATTTTGTCTCTCGCTTGAAGCTGCGAGTTCAGGGCGTTCGGTTGACTGGTCAGAAGCGGGTCATGTGTTTCCTCTTCCTGTCCAGGAGAGTTGAAATCTCTGGGAGGAGGCTCACAAACTGTCCCGGCGATTTTCCACAGGACAACCATCTCACCTCGCCATGCATCACTAAATCACCACTCGCTGTCTCTTCAGTGAAGTCACCACGTGCACAGCCCTTCGTCATGTTTTGCATTGCATTATTTAGATGCAAGTGAATCCTGATGTATGATGCAGTGAAAACTGAGAGTCTTTCTCTTCACAAGAGACCAGTAAACCTCTTCTCTTTGCCTCGCATGCTCGGAGTGCCATACATGCACACACCTGCAAGGCTTTTTCCATCAGCAAAGGCCAGAAGCTCATTCAGAATGTCCTCAGCTCACAGGTGACGGATCAGAGAGTATCGAGATGGTTAGAGGAAGAAACATCAGAGAGACTCAGCATGACGTCATCAGAACGGTTAGCATAATTAGCATCTTTTATTTGTTTGTGTTGTTTGTTAGCTTGTAACTGGCAGTGGCTGACCCAGTGTTAGCGGTTGTGCTAATGCTAACTCTCTGTCTCTGTCCCCACCAGTTGACAGGATTGGTTCCTGAGGTTTGTGACGTATGAAACCCTGAATCTGTGTTTATGAGACTGTGATTGGTTCACTTCAATTCAAGGTGGAAACACTCCGTCATGATGTTGATTATAATTTCACTCATCATATGTCTGGTATTATATAAAAACATGTTAAATACTTGATTTTCATCAGAGGGGGTCTTAAAAAAGTTGATTAGTGCAGCTTTAAATAAAGGTGCTAATTCCATAACTTATTAAACATTAGTTTAGCAGTGTTTGAAGATGTGTGGGAACAGTGTAGGGCTTTTCCCTTTTTTAAATTCTGTACAGTAATCAAGGCGCTGATGACAAAGCAGTTTGTCTCTGCACACGGATCAGACACATTGCAGCGCTGCGTGCTGATTTAATTTCCCATTGATTTGAGTTAAGAGAGGCTCTTTTGCACAGACGTGAGAGGTTTTCATCTTTTGCGGTTGTGGCCTTGCAGTTGATTTAATGCCCCCCCCCCCCCATGGACTACAAGACTGGAGAGGAGAGAAACAGAGAGAAAGTGTGTGTGAGTGAAATAGCACTCTAGTCATCAGGACAGTGACTCACACTCACATTATTACACCATGTTCCAATGAATAAATCAAGACGTAGCCAGGTCCAAAAACAATGGAGTGCAGAGAAATCCCCCTGTATTAGTCCTTCACATCAGCCTTTATGTTCTGCTGCTGCTCGCCGAGAAGGAGTTTTACACAATTAATGTGATAATGTGAAATTAAACACCTTTACTCCGGGTGCTCGTCTTTGACTAATGCATGAATTGGCATTTTGGTGCTGAATGAGACCCGGAGGTGTAATGGCTCAGACGGGGTTGATGACAGAGATTAGTCTTAACAGCGGGCAGGCATGGTCAGATCAGTCCCGTTCAAGGAGAAGCTCGCCGTTAAACGCCGCCTCTGGTTTTCAAATGTCCTGCATTGTACATTTAAATGCTCCTAATGAGAATCCTTAAAGAGTGAGAGACGGTGTTATCTCCTCCCTCAGAGGCGCTGCCGTCTCATTGTTCTCGACGCCCAGCGCGTGAGAGAGAAATCCATCACATCTGTTGCCCCCCGGGCTACGGTATACAATTAAAATACTTCAAGACTCCGCATGTGATGTATTCAGGGAGTAAATGAGCCATGTACATTAACACCTGAAAACAATTACAGCCAATATTCAGAGAGTTGTGATTTCTGCGCAATGGCAAGGTGGGGCCCCTGAAATTCACCCTGGAGCCCTTTTCCTTTTATTAATTCTGTCTTTTTATTTTGCTACTTTTGGGTTTTATGAAACGTGATTAATATATCACAGAAGGCTGCAATCTGGGAGGAAGCCAGTCTGCTACTCATGCTGCTGTTCATCATCATGTGTGTTCATTTTTCTCTCAAGTGGAGCACACAGGGAGAAGATGACATTAACAACATAAGACAGAAACAGAGTTTCATCCGTCTTACTTTGGTACATTGTCTGACAAGTATTTATTATTGTTTTTACGTATCAGTACTTTTACTCGTTTACAATTTTCCAGTACTCTTTCAATCTGTGATGGTCATACTGCTAAAGGTGTGCTGTAATTTCATACTACATGTTAACTGTATGCAGCATCGACACAATGACTCACTTAACTACTTGTGTCCTTCTCGCGCTGTATTGCCGCCTGGGTTCTGGGAGTCGAACCCGTTACTTTTCTGGCCACAAAAATAGATAAAGTTGACGGGACAAACTGCAGGAAAAAGCCAGGACCATTAAATGAAATTGTTTTGTCAAACTAAGGTAAGATCATTTCCTTTGCTCCTCATAGACAAAGCCCTTCAACAACTACCAGAAACAGACAGAATTCAGCCCTTGAACCTTACACTGATCTCTGTCACCTGTGGATACCTCATGAGCGCGGTGGCAACAGTCCTTGCGGCGGTAATCGCAAGGGTCCAGCAGGCAGCCTTTCATTAGCTGACTTAGCAGCCAGTCGGACAGGAAGCTGGCAGATTAGTCGGTTGATCCAGGGGTAAGCGATGAGGCGACCGGAGAAAAAGTAGGAGAGTGTCTCCTCCTGTGATTAAAGACCAGAGCCCCTGACATGCATGATAGCCCCGCGACTCCTGAGACCCCGGCCAAGGGGAGATAAAGTGATGGCTCTCCTTCTTCCTCTCTGCCACATCCTCGGCTGCAGCTGTAATTCACCGGCCTCTGGTGAAACCTTTTTAACAACTTCCCTGTAGCCTCTGCACCGCTCACAGGGCTGGAGAGGTGGGCAGGAGGCAATATGAAGAGCGAAAAAGAGAAACAAAAGAAGAGGAGGTTTTGCATTAATTCCAGCGGATAGACCTGCAGAGGAGAAAATGTAGATGCAAAGATCTCCACAGACAATAATCAGCTCTGCTTAGAGGATGATTTAGTATCAGATACACTTAACACATAGAAGTGCAAAAGGTTTACGCTCACAGATCTGTTACACCAGGGGGCTTACTGTGCATGTAGTAACACCTCAGTCATACCTGTCAAGGCATGTCATTAACTCAGATGCAGTCCAGGAAATTAATTGCACTGTAAATGTTGATCAACACAAACGGCCATTGTCTCCGGGAGGTCGTAACTAAGCCATTCATCATCCGTTCCCTTATCACCGAGTCCAGTAATCATCGGTTATGCAGCTGGTCTGCAGCTGCATCCCTTCAGCTCGCTATATATCATACAGGATGTATATAATGGTTAAAAGTGTGTGATATGTAAGTACTGTGGTAGGATATATATACTACTAATTTCAATTGCTAGATAAATTTTGGAGGAGACACAATTGCTGGCCTAGTTGTCTTCACTGCACGCCCTCCTCTGCTTCCTGAGCACAAATGTGCAAACGTGTATAATTTGCACAAGGTTAGAAAGTAGGATTATGAGCATTACATAAGGAATGATATTTCTCTAAATGAGAATATAAATACATTTTCCAACCTGATCTACTCTGATATTTTCTACCATGCTTGACAATTTTTTTACTCAGGTCCCTGTAGAATCCAGAGCTGGGGAAGTCAGACGCACAAAATTAACTCCTCTTCCATTCTTCTGTACAGTGTCATTTTCCCTGTCATTACTTTTATCTTGTGCCAGAATGCCAGGTCAGCGAATCTTGAGGGTCTAAGTTTAATTTAGTTTAACTTTGGCTGCAAAAAGCTGGTGGAAAATCAGGGCACACTGTGTGGAGCTCTGACACTGGCAGCTACTTAGGAGAGCACAGCCCCATTCTCCATCGAAAGTAATGGCCTTGCCGTGCGCAGTGTGGCACTTGCACACTTGCTGTGAAAGCAAGGGGGAGGCCAAAAGCTCAGATATTAAAGTGCATCCTCTTTCCTGCTGCTTTTGCATCAGAGCTGGATTGTCTGTCAAAGTAATCATTTTAAAATATGACTTGATCAGAAGTATTGTCCTGTGAACTGCTGTGTCAACCAAATACTGTCAGCTTCATTTCAGTGGGATTTCACACAGAAACACTGTAATGTAATGATGCCTTTGCTCAGAGTGTGAATTATACATTGACGATGACTTATTATACAATTATTTATGCTCCTGAATTCAATTATTTATACTCCTGAGTGGAAACAAATGGGGTTTCTATTATAGAAGCTAATATCAGATAAAAACTAAACCACGACAGCCCCAAAAAGACTATTAAAATGACATAATAATTTCTATGATGTCACACACATCTGTACAACAACTAATTCTCCATCACTGCTCATGACTGAGCACCAGTAACCAACATTAGATCATGTATGATATTTTATAATGGTAATGAAATGACGAGCTAACACTAGAAATGAAAGGGAGCCTCGTCAGCTAGCTAACATTAGTTAGCTAAACTGTAACTTAAGGTGAAAGTTAGAAACAAGCTAATATCAGTTAGCTAAACTGTAACTTAAGGTAAGGTCAGAGAGCTAGTTTCTAACTTTAGCCTTAAGTTACAGTTTAGCTAACTGAGTGCGGCAGGCAGACGAGACATCAATGAATTAAGAAATGGTACGGTCCGCTTTATATAAAGGTTTCAACCACCCAAACTTTTGTTTCTTTCCTCTTCTTGGGGGGGTCCAAGTTTTAATCAGGGGGGTCAGACCCCTCCAATCCCCCCATAATTCTAACCCTGCCTGTGCTTTGTAGCTATCGGCCCAAAGTATTTGTGTGTGTTTGTGACACTTGAAGCTGTCAGGAAGACAGAGTTTAGTGCACAGGAGAACAAAGTATACAGACATTTAAATGCATAAAAAAGAACTTAGCTCTTGTAAAAAAAATAAATTAAAAAAAAGGCATTTGAAAGCTCCCTGCAGTCGATGCATGAGCCAGCTGCGCCTTGGCGGAATACTTATGGTGGTAATCTCGCTGGCATCCAAGCTGAGATGATGGAATAATGCATTATATTTTGGAGGGGAAGAGAGAGGAATAGACAGGTCTGCATACGCTGACAAGTAGAATGTATGAAGAGGCACATTAAAGGAGAGTGAGAGTGGAATACAGAGGAAGCCCAAGCTTAAGTATCAGTTCACACTCTTCCCATGGTGCACCAAGGCCCATAATTCCCCAGGAAATCAAGGCCAGAGGAAGCCTGAAAATGGATCACATCCCTGTTGTTTGCTCATTAGACAAGAGGGAAATTCAGCACAATGTTAACAACCGCATCACCTTGCTCCTGTGTTTTTTTTAAGACTTGTTTATGCAGCAGACATTTATTTTGGGGAGGATGATCCATCACGGGCTGCAGTTAATAAAATTACAGCTCACACTGGCTCGTACATCCCCTTGATTCATCACCTGCTGCCGGCAGCTTCCTGCCACACCCTATCAGTCTTGGCTGCTGAAAACCTCCCGTCTGAGAGACTTTGGGGAAATCAAAGGCAAAAAAAAAAAAATAAATAAAACAGCAATGGGATTTTGATTAGCAAAACACTTTGTGGTGGCAACGCTTGCCTCTGATGTGTGACAGTTGTAAATGAGCGCCCACCTCCTGGCGATGGGGCGGATGCATGGAGTGACTGACTGGTAGGCAGTTCGCTGCCACCGTGGGACTTGGGTGAAAGTGGGTGAGGAGCAGTGAGCAGACAGAGGCAGCTGCTGCAGCCTGGGGGTGACCTACAGGAGGGAATAGCACATCTGTAACAGCTGACAGGCCAATAAGGGCCTGACGTCCCATTATTATCAGCAGCAGGAGGATGCATCGCGGTAGGACGTCTGCACAGAATCACACCCAGGCTGCTCTGAGTTTCGTCTGCCTTGACTAGCGGGGCGACTGCCATACATCTGGCAATAATTTCACCTACTGCCTCTCTCCAAGCCTCCTTTTATCCCCCTAATAAATATACTACGAACATTATCATATATGGGCTGTTTTATTTGTCTGTGAAATCAGGAGTAAAGACCAGTAATTAGCAACAAAATACAGCAGAATAAAACTGCTATTAATTTCTGACCCCAGCCGTGATTTATAGAATGCTTTGATAATAATGGGCAGGGACATGGGAGGTTTTAAGTACTATAATGACAACAAGCGGCAATTGTTATGAGCAATAATGGCGGTAATTGTCTCATATGAAAATGAGACGTGTAAATCAAGAACACACAACAAAATGATGGAGAGGAGGGAGATCATTCAGCTTCACTCAACCTAACACATCAGCACACCAGTGATCAGTGACTGTTTTTCTGTGTAAAGTTGGAAAACTGAACCTGATACAAATTTTACATACGCCCCCTAAATGCCTCACATGCAGATTGTAGGCAGACGCAACGATTTACATACACCCCTTAAATGTCTCACATGCAGATTGTCAGCAAGCTCCAAAAAGAATCATTTTATATAATTCATACATTTCAACATTTCAATGCAGAAACAAAGTTTTTGGGAAGTTTTGTAGTCATAATACAAAATATGTGACTCACTCAAATCTGAGGTATTTAGCATTTTTGCTGTAAAGGAACATTTCATATTTCCTCCTCTGTTCAAACGCTAACAGCATGGGCTCTCCACAAGACCTGTGGAGGCTGTGAGAAAGAAAATACAGTGGATTATCACAAAAGTCACAATGCAATTTTCAGGAAAACAGTATATCAAAAAAAGAACAAAGACAACAAAACTCAGACTAACTTTGTCAGGGTTTGAGAGGTAAGTTGGACCCAAATGCAGCCAACACAAGGGAGACGGTGCAGGCAGGTTTATTTAACCAAAAATCCAGACATGAACAGACGTGAACAAACCCTGAACTAAACAGACAAACCAACACAGACAAAGGGGAGCACAAGGACTATATAGACAAGGGAGGCAATGGTGATTGAACACAGGTGAAACACATTAGGGCGGGGCAGACAATCACCACAGACAAAGGACAAAGACAGGAAGCAAAAACACTGACACACATGGAAACCAATTACAAAATAAAACAGGAAGTGCAAAAGTCCAAAACAAAACTAACAAAAAGTGTCTGCCATAGCAAACCATGACAAACTTCAGTTTTTAAACTGAATTCTGGATTCTCACATTTGAACAAGTTAAAGAAATTTGTAGTTTTTCATATTCTCTTTTTCTCAGCCTGCATGAACCAAATTATTCAGCAGATCAAAAACATTAAATAAACTCCAGACTCCACCAGTGGCTTCATTACAGTCGCTAGCTGCGCGATGTGCTATGATTTCAGTTTGCATGCCGGGTGCCGTAAATCCACCATAAAGTGCAGTTCCTCTTCTTCTTCTTCTCATTTTCTTTTTTGACGGTTGGCAAACAGCTTTACCTCCACCTTCAGGAGCATGAGCGCCGTTAACTCGCGTTCACGTTCATTATTCTACTTGAGGAAATACTTTAACACTTGGTTTTTAACTGTGAAAAAGTAAATAAAAACTGTTTAAATGTTTTTGTATAATGAAACTAAAGTTTATACTTTTTGTTATTTAGCTGCTAGCAAAAAAACTAAACAAAAAACATAAGACTACTACCTGCTGTCAAATTTAGCATTTAGCATAGCACACAATTTACTGTTCTGTAATGTACAGACTTACAGAAGATATTTGTAGGCTATGGTTCACATATTAGCAGTAGAAGTAGTAACCTGTATTGTTGTGATTGCACCAGATCTAAACAAGTAAAAACAACAGGTCAAACGTCTGCGGTGTTTCTACTGCAGCGTTCTCCGATGCAGAGAGCGCCACTATCATCATCCTGAGTTATTAGAGAAGTGTGTTTAAGAGGAGGTGAATGAAGAATGGATGAGAAGCCCGGCAGCTCTATTTACAGTCTCATTACTGGGAGCGGGTCTCTGTTACGCTCTGGAAATGGCTCCCAGCGTCCCCACACTCACTGTGCACTGAGGCGCGGCGGAGCAGCCGACTGCCAGCGCCGGGACGTGTTGACGCAGACGAATGGAAAACGCTTTGTTCACTCGGTGTGTGAAGTTCTGTTGCCACACAACCGGAGAAAGAGAGGGAGTTTATGTGAGGGAAAAGGGGGTGGGGGGGCTTACAAAGCAAAGCCAAGGCTTGCCAGGTTGTTTCCTGTACTGTTAATGATCAGTAACAGTATTATGCTGCTGAAAGAAAAGAAAAGAAAAGAAGAGAGGAGGAGGAGGAGGAGAGGAGTGAGACAGCCACCACAAATCAATATGAGAAAAGCAGATGAATAGATTTCCAGTTCAAACACTCCCACATTAGCTCTGCTAATGACCTGGAGGGCTGCAAGCCGAGGTGTCGGACATGGGAACGCACTCACAGGGAAGGTGCTATGATCAAATCATAGCCCAGATGTCCTCCTCTCTCACTCCGCTCACATTCTTCAGAAACATTTTAAACGGCCATTAATCTCCATCTCCACGCCTGACACTCCAGCTCTTCTTCACCCTCAACACCCCCCCCCCCA
>NW_019525458.1:145072-157060 GCF_002814215.2 Seriola lalandi dorsalis | reverse complement strand
CCCCCCCCCCCAACCCCACCCCCCGCTTACAGCAATAACTGCCTTTGTTTTACAGGGAGGACGATTTGGTTTAATTCTCTGCATAAAGATTAAAGAAAACAAACATTCCTCTGAGGGAGCTACGCCTCACCATCCACCCCTACGTCCCGCTGTGGTGTAGGAATGTCACACTTCTTGCTTTGGAATAAAACATTGCCAGTCGGCTATTTAATCAAGGCAGCAACTAATTAAATGCATCAGGTAATGCAAATGACCTTTTTGTGTGCACAGAAGAGCCATTGTTAACTGATATGACTTAAACCAGACTAGTATTTAATCCCAATGGTCCAGTCCCTGTAATAAAATCTTGTTATAAATGCACAGCACTAAGATCCAGCAGTAGAGAGATCGGTCCATTGTCTGAGGCCATGTGGTAGTTATAATACGTAACTTCTCCTCATTAAAATCTCTAACAATGACTAGACCTACGTTCTATATTCTGTTGAGTTATGTTCTCACACTTTCCCACGATTCCATCTCCAGTCATCTGGATCTTAAATTATATATAAGAGAAAAAGAAATCCCTGGGAAGTGCATCCCAGCTGGGTTCATGGCTTTGGAAACACTTCAGTTGTCGTCTGCGCCGCTTGCGGCACGTTTTCTGTATTTGGTGTTTGCCTGTTTGCGTGTGTGTTGTGCGTTAATACCACTGTAGTTGTAGACTGCTCCCTGCGCACTGTAGCTTTCATAAAAACAGAATGGAGTCGGAGAAAAGATGAAGAAGAAGAAAGCTACAGCGGACAGCCTCTCACCTGAGATTCTTCACTGTAACTTTCTTCTTCCACCTTTTTTTTGTTCCCTGGTCTCCCTCCTCTCCCTCCTCTGATCCTCTCCTGTCTGTGGCTGTGCTCCTGGCCAGCTCCTCTCAGCTCCACTCCCCTGCCTGGTTATCAGCTCTCTGCTCTCCAGACCTGCCAATTGTTCACAACAAGCAGAGAGCAAGGAGCTCAGGAAGTGTGTGAACTAGGAAACTAAATTATCTAGAGTCTGTACTCTCAGCACAAAGCATATTATTAATGATGAGGAAAGCACACAAGCTCAAGAGAAGAAGGGTTTTTTTTTTTCTTAATAATTACTTTTTATCACACCTTTCATAATTCATCTGAGCAGTTTGAGTCTTTAGTTCGACTTGTAAAAGACTTTATATTTTCAGTCTCCAGATGTGCTCGTCATCATCAAAAGAGCGGATATGATTAATTGTACAAACAGACAAGGAAACTGTTGACTTCATACTTTTATACATTTGAAATGATTAATGTGTGAAGAAGTGTCTGTTGTAATAAAATCAAATATATTTATTGTGTGGAGGATATTATGTAAATGTTCTTAGCCTCAAACTTTCAAACTTCAGCCAACTTAAAACGTTTATCCGGTCGTCAACTCGCTATTATGAATTCCTGCTTCATCGAATCAATTGCATACTGCCATAGTATTATTGTTTATTACCATTTAGATTTTACTGTCATAATTTCATCCATCGTTTCTAGTGGTCATGGTGACGGTGACATTATACCCTTCAAAGTTACTGCGGAGATTTTGGGATCACTGTGACATCCAGCAGCAGCGAAGCCAGAGATATTGTGATACTCATAACTGTGTGGCACAAAGATAACGGAAATCTATAATTCTGAGATAAGCCAGAAAGAGGGGAGTCCTCGGTTCTGTCCTCTCTTGAGTAATATAAAAACAACGCTTAGACCTCTGAGGTCCGTTCAGTTTAGACTTCAGGAAACCTGCAGTGGCAGAGGAGTGAATATTTAATTTCATTCATACATTCAATCAGTTCATGCATCTTTCAAATGGCCTGTCTGTCCAAGTCCAAGAGAAACAGGAGCAGCCAGATGCTCCATAACAATCACCACACTGCCCAGTTATTGCAGCTGCTGCTCCATATATATTCATCACATTAAAAATCAGCTCTGGTCCTATAGTTTGAATGTTTTAAGATCAAACCTGGGAGCAGAGAAGTATAGAAACACACTACATGCTTTAATTCATTACAGTGATTTTCTGCTAAAGTTTGCCACAGGAATGAATCAGTTAGCATTTTATCACTTCTGGTTCCCTCGATCGTCCCAAAGTCTCTGGGTTTTTTAAATGTGTTTTTGGTTAGATGACTGAAATAAGGTCTGTACGCAAGCTCAAGACATTTTCATGTTTTATTCTACGATATAAAATACATCATTAAATACCCAAGTCCTGATTTCTTTAAGCTTTTACGTCTCTTAAAAAAGGCCGGGTAACATTAGCTTTATTTTATTTAAGCTTCAAAAAGATGATAATCCTGCTGAACAAAACCTGTCAGTATCACAAACTTTTGTTAGTAACAGTTTATTTTCTGCAGAAATCCAAACATGAGAAAAGCAGACATGTTCACTTTGAGATACAGTGGAGCGCTTCAATAGATTCACTCACCTTTCACCATCTCACTATAGTTGTTAAAAACTTAATATCCACCTGAAATGCTTTTATTTATAAACCTTTTATTAATTTAGTTCCTGTTTTACTTTGAAATGATTTACCTTGTGAGTCCGTGTTCATCTTACTTCCTGTCTTTGTTCGAATCCCCTCCTTACTGATTGTATAATGTGTTTCACCTGTGTTCTCTAACCTTTGCCTCCCTTGTGGATTTTCTTGAGTTAGGATTTCTGTTCACGGACTTTGTTTTGCTTCAGCTGCTTGGATTTCTTTCACCTGTTCAGTAAGTCTTTTGTGTTGAGTTTAAATGAACCAGTTTATTGTTACTCTGTTTTCTAGTTGTCTGCGTTTGGGTCCAGTGAACCTCATAACTTTGTGTGTGTGTGTGTGTGTGTGTGTGTGTGTGTGTGTTGACATCAAGAGAAAAATTAATTGAAAAACTTTAATACCTTAAAACTTATTGCAGTAAATACGCCACGGTTCTAAACGAGAACAAGCTGATGGTAATTATGGTGAATGATGAAGATCAGCAGCAAATTAACCTTGGTTCTTTTATAGTAAGGTGTTGTGATAGTTGCTCATCTCTATCATTATATTTACCTCTGATGGCAGTGGCTGGACTTCACTCAAACTCCTGATGCAGAGGGGGAAAAAAGCAGTTAAATTACAAGCCATGAAAGAGTCTCTAAAATCCCATGAGACCTTGTACGTGGTTGGGATGATCATTCCACAACATTAACGTCTTGTTTGTTATTGTAACTTCATTGGAATTTCATTTACTTATTTTGGCAGACGCATTCATCCAAGGTGACTTACAAGTGAGGCAACTTGGAGTTTTGTCACTCAAGGGTTACTTCCTGTATCCAGTAGGTGGCGCTATGGCTATGACATCATATTAGCGTGGAAATGCCTCCAGTGTTGGACTGACATAAAATGTGTGAAGTTTCGGGCAGCACCACCACAGCCGTGCCATTCAAGGAAAAATCACAATTTTCACAATGAAGCATCATCAAGGTCTTAAGTGTTTTGTGACCCAGTTTGAAGTGAGTGTGGCCAACCTGCTTGTTCAAAATCAAATACCTCCTGTTGCCATAAGGTGGCGCTATGATTATAACTGAATTGTGGCATTGGAACATTGGTGCTAGAGATCATGAACCAAAACAGCATTTTTCCTTTATATCAAATGGAGATTAGAACATGGAGATGTCTAGTTAAGTCTGGTTTAAATAAATATTTCAAACCTTAATTTCCCACCTTTTTACTTTTAAAAATAGTAATCATGTTTGACATTATGCAAAACTAACTTGATAATACACAAGTAACTCTAATCATGGAGCTAAAACTTTTAATATTCAAAGGTTAGCATGTCACATTTCTGGCAAGCAAAGGTTTACTATTGATTTAGCACACCTGTACACAGTGTGACATTTACTATTTATGCAGAACACAATCATTGCTTGCCAAGAAGCAATCCCTCGAGCATTATTAAATTGGCCCTGGGTAGCATGGCATATTTATTCCCTCACAGGTTGTGAAGGCTGTCACAGGTAGGGTTATTTAGGTTATGATTTAAAGGCGTTCCAGGCTCCTTGCCACTGACGGCACCGAACGTGTGAAAAGCCCCCACCGCTGAAGCAAAAGCACATGGAAACAAAGGATCAAAAACAGGTGAACATCCTGCTCTATTTGGCGAGGATGAACACCGGTGCTCTAGCACCCTTGACCTTTTTGTTGACACCTTCTAATTTGGCCTGAAAGGTAATTGGGTGGATGATGGATGCCTTGCTCTTTTATTATGTTGATTCCGCCACTGGATCTCAAACTGTCAAGATTTCTTTTTACAACGCTCTATCATGGGCACTTTGAGTAGCAAGAGTCTTTTATTAATGGCTTTAATTGATGCCTGGGAGAAGCTGCCGAAGTCATATTGTTGTAGACATTTCTCTGCGCGGCATGTGATAGTTATCTCTGAAATGTGCCCGCACAGAGCCGTTAAAAGGTAGATATTCATCACTCCCAGAAGCTTTCATTGTTTTACAACGTAGAGTAGAAGTAGATTTAATGTGTCTTTTTCCTGTCTGATCAGCAGTGGGATTGAAGGGACGGAGCGAAAATCTGAAGGAAAAGCACAAGTAAGGGGATGGACATTGTAGGTTCACAGTTCACACGAGCGAGCTCAAAGTTCAGTTCACACAGATTAAAATGAACTAGCTCACATTCATTAGGAGTTCTTCCTACCCATCCATCCCCAGCATCACTGCCACAGTTCTGTGTGCTACAACCAGTCCTCCAACCTGAACAACCATGTAGGTTGTTTGTTAACCCTCTGATACGACCCATAGGAGTGTCTCCTGAAATACTGCTCTTCACAGCAGCAGGCGTACTGGAACTTCGTTGATAAAACAAAGTTCATCTTCTGATGTTTTTGGAGGTTGGCAAACAGCCTTTTGGTGCATTACCGCCACCCTCTGGTGCAGGATTGTCGTCACTGCTACGTAGTCTCGTATACTACTACAGACCCACAGACAGATTACTTTTAAAAGCCAAGAAAAGCCAATGTTTCATATGTATATGCTGCGAATTTAGTCATAAAAGTCCTTCAAATGTTCATACGAACTGGCTTTAGCAGTACCAGCAGCTGTGTTGTTTGGATTGCCAGCACTGGCCACCTGACCATAGATTTGCCGGGTGCAATAGATCCTCAGGTGCTGCTGTAAAACACAGTTTTTCTCCTGATGTTTTTTAGCAGTTTTTTGGCAAACAGCTTTTATATTACTATCATTGCATGCTGGACTTTTTCCTCTGCTCTTGGTGGGAATTGATCTGTAAATAATACTATAATGAAAAGGTCTAGACCTGCTGTATTTGAGATCACTTCTGTTGTGAATTGGCGCTTATACAAATAAAAAATCAACTTGACTTGACTTTTTGGTACATTGATGCATTCATGCGATGCGGAACGGCGCTCATTTAGCGCTCAACTGAGTGAGGGAAGAGGAAGTGAAGGACTAGTGATGAAGGCCACCAAGACCCATGACGGCTCTGAAGGAGTTCCAGGCTTCGGAGGCTCAGACTTTGCGTACAATAACATTTGGTTGTCAGTTTTATGGGAGAGTGACAAACAAAAACCAAACTAAAACTGAGCTTCTTGAGCTTCTTGACAATCGGACCAAACCCAGTATTTTTGGTGAAAAGCCAAACATTGCACATCACCACAGACAATGAGCATAAGCATTAAGCCTGAAGTTACACAGGAATAGCTTCAAAACAATAATATTAATGTCCTGGAGTAGTCAAATCCAGATCTCAATACAACTGAGAATTTGTGGCTGGACTTGAACAGTTCACTCACTACCCTCAAGCAGCCTGACAGAGGAAACGTGCAATAAAGCTGTTAGAGACCTTTTAGTATCACTTTGTAGAGATCTGTTTTCATTTGAAATGTTCTTTTTCTGTTGATCAGTGTCATAAAGCGATATTGAATCAACTTTGATTCACTGGTGTATGACAGTAACACACATGAAAACCTTCAGGGTGGGTTGAATTAGTTTTCATAGGCACTGAAGACGTCTGTTTTTAAGCCACTTTCCTTCGATGCAAGAAATAGAATAAAAAACGGATCAATGAGAGATTTCATTTGCTAACAGCACATCTTCAGTCCACTATAATCCTGCTCATAACAGAAAAGCTGCATTCAATTTCCCATACTGAGAATGGGCTGGCTGTGCAGCCCTGAGACTCAGTAACAGATGACAGTGTCCAGTTTCCAGTAGTGTGGAAAATGAAGGCTGCCTGGTGGAAGTGAGAGAAATCTGCTGGCTGTCCCCAGAGCACGCTGAACCCGGCCGGGAGGGCGGTGCCACTGTGGCGTCGGATAGCCACCGCCGCATTAGCATAGCAACAGGTTCCTCTCCGGGTCTGGCTTTTCTGTCTGTCTCCTCTGTGTCTGTCAGTCTGCGTCCGTCCTCTGGGACAGCAGGTCAAGGCCTACCGCCAAGGTCGGACATGAGAAGATGGAGTTGACAGACATGACTCCACCGGTGGGGTGGAAGTTTTTTTAGTTTTTTTTTCTCCCGCATGTTTCTGAAATGTCACCAAGACGCATGGTCCTGCCAGCTTCTGTGATTGAGAGCAGAACCCATCTCTGCCTTTCTGTGTAAATAAGCTGAATTCATTTATTACCCAGTCTGACTTATGTATCATTTCAAAGATGGACAGCCCAGTGACCCCCTGCATAAACTCTCCAAAGAGGAGGGAGGGCAGTGTCACTGCAGGGGAGGGGGGAGCACTGTCCAAGGTCAAACACTGTCTTCCATCTTGTCTGGCAGAGTTCAGGCGCATTATTTCTTTCTACCCTAATAGGTCTGGAATGGCTCAAGTGTCCTTCTTGCATGGTGGGCTCAAAGACTCACATATGAGTGGGTGGGGGGGGGGTGTAATAGGTGGCTGTTTAGTGTAAGTACTTCTCCCACTCTGACATTTAATTCATCACGACATATGGATTAAATGGAGCAGGCAGATAGAAGGGATTGATCATAGATTGATTATTTTGCCCAGAAGCCCAATAGAAATGTTTGTATATCCTTCTTCCCTGTTGTAATTGTAAATATTACAATATATTTCTCCTAAAAGTGGAACATACCATTTCTTTATTTTAACCTTAATGTTAGCATTGTAGGTAAATGTAAGTAGCAGTAGCTAACCATCTAGCATGTTTAATACACTTTACTTTCTTAGCTTCAGAGTTCCTGAATCAGACTGGGTCAAGTATCTACAGATGAAAATCTAATGTTAGCTGGTTTCTAACTTTAACCTTAAGTTACAGTTTAGCTAACTGATGTTAGCTTGTTTCTAACTTTAGCCTTAAGTTACAGTTTAGCTAACTGATGTTAGCTAGTTTCTAACTTTAGCCTTAAGTTATAGGTTAGCTAACTAATATTAGCTAGCTTCTAACTTTAGCCTTAAGTTACAGTTTAGCTAACTGATGTTAGCTTGTTTCTAACTTTAGCCTTAAGTTATAGTTTAGCTAACTGATGTTAGCTTGTTTCTAACTTTAGCCTTAAGTTACAGTTTAGCTAACTGATGTTAGTTTGTTTCTAACTTTAGCCTTAAGTTATAGTTTAGCTAATTAATGTTAGCTAGCTGATGGTGTGCCCTTTCATTTCCATTATTAGCTTGTCATTTCATTATGAATATAAAAGTCATGTATTATGTGAGCATGAGCAGTGAGACATTAGAGGATTAGTTTTTGTAGAGATGCTTTATTATTTCACTTTTATACTCTTTTGTGTATCTGTGGTGGTTAAGTTAGTCTTTAACCTTTTTGACATGATCTTCTATAATACACACACCTTTTGTTTTCACTCAGGCATTCAGGAGTTTTATGCTACTTTGTACTTCCACTCCACATTTCAGTGGGAGATATTGTATTTTCTACTCTACACTACATTTATTTGACAGCTTTCGTTAATCAATCAAGATACTGTAAGGACTGTGACACTTAAGTTCACTGATGCACTATACTGGGGTCGCCCATGAGAGAAAGATGACCCCCTCTGATTGTAAGTGTATAATTCGCACTCTGTCCTGATCCACCACAACCAGATGCAAAACAACCAGGAAGAGCCACGATATCACTGCAAAGAGACAAAACGACCACAAAGAGATGAAGAATCACTAGAGGCTCTTAAAGTCGCAGGGGTCTTCCTCTTATGTCCAGGGCACCATTGTCTCGTGATGTGTCCACGAGATGAATTGTGCATGAAGAATACTCATTGTTGCATACAATGAGGCTGCTTAGTCATGTCTGGACTGTTCCATAATTAGGCGACAATGAACCGGATGGGAACATACCAGTGAATATATCCTCCACGCATCTGCCGCCACCACTTGCCTGGCCCCGGCAGCTCCTCCCCACTGGTCCCAGCGTGTCAATCAAAGCCAGATATGAAGTCTGAGAACCCTGCTTTCCGTAGACTTACAAACCGGCCCTGTCCCCCAGATGCCTAATTACAGCGGTTTCCGTTAACATATGGCTCTGTCAGGATGGATTTTTCCCCACGTCTGTTCTCCACATGTGTGAGTGGAGAACAGTGTTTCTCTGCCAGGTCAGAGACCCACGTTGCATCTGTATGCAAGTTTAAACCAGACTTTTCCCCACACTGAGGAGAAACTCTCTCTCCCAGACGAGTCTCCGCACTGGAAGGTGAAAGCAAGGTCAGCTGACATGTAAAAGCAACACTTTCTCCTCCAAATTATGTTCATCTGCCATTTTGCAGTTCTGCATACATTTAGCAGCAAACACATAAAAATGGGACAAGGTATCAGTGTATACTTACCAAGGTTGGCTAGAGAGTGATTTCATTCACAATCTTAAAGTCGACAGCAACATCACTAAATGCTAAATGCTAACATCAGCATGCTAACATGTTCAGAGTAGCAATGTTCAAGGTACCATGTCGGGTTTGTGTGAGTTAGTTATGTTTTCAAAAGTGGATTGGGATACACAGTCAATTCACATTCAGCCACTAGTTTCTCGCTCTTCTGCTGTTTGATAGTTGGTGATGGTAACACGGCAATGAACGTAGCAGCCAGGCAGTAAAGACGAACACTGCAAGCTAGTCAACATGGATGTAAACAATGCACAATATACTGTGTTTTGGTGTGTGATTCAGATATATTTTGTTCAACATGATTTTCCCACATAAAAAGTAAAATAAACTTTGGAATCAAATCTACACTTGCTTCCTGATTGAGAAATCTGGATCAGGCCTTGAGCCCCGCCCACCACCTGTTTGCTCCAGGTGGACAGGTGAAAGAGCAGAGAGTATCAAGATGGTTAGAGGAGGGAAACATCAGAGAGACTCAGCCACATTTTGAGCCTCAGTCAGACCCAGACTCAGAGGAAGAGTCTGTTGAGACCAGAACCAGAGACTAGCAGATGGTTAGCGTAGTTAGCGTCTTTTATTGTATATGTTGTTTTTTAGCTTGTAGCTGGCAGTGGCTGACACAGTGTTAGCGGTTGTGCTAATGCTAACTCTCTGTCTCCTTGTACTGACAAAGGTTTCAGGTATATTTAGCCCCGCCCCCCTGCGTCCCCACAAGGTGACAGGATTGGTTCCTTAGGTTTGTGACTGTCATTGGTTCATTACAGTTCAAGATTGGAAATACGTGGAGTCGACTTCGCTCATGTCTTGTATTATATAAAAACCATCATTTGGATTTTTATAAGGTTAAATACTTGATTTTCATTAGAGGGGAGTCTTTAAATGCAAAGTGTTGGATCTTTGGAAAATAGCTCCGCCCACCTCCAGTTGTCCTGCTCGTGCCCTCTGCAGCTTCTTTGTTTTAATTGTGCTGCACTGACTTTTTCTCACTTGTTACACTACCTTGCATCAGGTTCGCAACTGTGAGTAGAAATAGATCCAGGCTCATCACATGTGCACTACATGTTGGCGAGCATGTGACCCCCGCATTAGCTGAACTAACGATGTTCAGTTCGGCGAGAGCACCACCTGAAACTGGAGAGTGACAGCTTGACAAAATCTGTAGAAGATACATGTGAAAAGTAAAAAAGGAGACCATGTCCTCAGTTTGGGAAGGAATAAATTTAATATTTCTTATACTTGACCCCCCCCCCCCCCAAAAAAAAATAAAGTAGAAGTGAAAGGCAGGATTAAGGACAAAAAACAAAGAATTAGCACATACACAAATAAAATTCAGGGACAGAAGGCTGCATGTGATTTAATTTTTAATTTTCCAGACAGCATCGTGACAGACGTACTAGTTTTTTTTCACGTCTCAGTTTAAGATTCAATGGCACACTTCACTTTCCGCACTGTCAATTCAGCCCGATAATATCTTTAAAAAAAAAAAAAAAAAACTGAGTTAACACCTCAATGTGCTTTCACTCTGCCAGCAGTTTTTGAATGGCTAAAATATTCCGCTGGCATTTACATCAGAATATGAAGAAGTGAAGTCAGCACGCCTTATCGACTCCTCAGGCCTGTGCCAAATGGACCATCAGTTGTAGTGGCAGCAGCCCAGTGCTCTCGGACACTCCAGCCTGTTCTCTGTCCACACACACACACACACACACACACACACACACACACACACTTCCTGCTAAAGATATTGCACACTTCAGCTGGCTGACTAATGAGAGAGCACTTTGACTAGCTTGGCCAGAAGAGACGTGCAGAGCTTGAGACGGGAGGAGATCTGATGTTTGAGGGTTTCTGCAGAGGCGGACCAGGCAAAAAGAAGCAGCCTGTGAATATGTGGCCCCGACCTGATACACCACCAAAAACACACAATCTGTTGATTTGTATATTTTGTTTTCGGCTAATATGTAAAACGATGAAACTAATTCTCCAAGGTTTTTCTACGGTGGCCCTGAGAGCTCAACGCACTGCAACTTATAGAAAACACAAACAACTTCAGAAAACATCTTCAAGTGCTGCAAATACTCGCACCTCGATGGAAGTGTTTCCAGAGGGTCGGGACAAACGACTTATTTGGTCATCCAGGTTGGAGGAGAAAAACTGGCCTTCTCTTAATAAACTATAACTATACTAACTATAAAATTATAACAATATCAAATTGATCAAATTCACTTTAAAAGTTCAGTGTGATCTGCATGGCTCTCCGATTTGCTGAGCTTTATCACGTTTATATATTTTAGGTTTATATCTCTCCTCTCTCACTCTCTCTCTCTCTCTCTCTCCCTCTCTCTCTCTCTCTCTCAGACGAGCACACTTCTACAGCACCGAAATCTTTTTAACGTTTAGGTCCCTTTACCTCCGTCTCTCCTTAGACGACTGAGACGCCGTCTCCTCCCCCCCCGCTCCCCTCTGCTGGTGGCGTTAATGGCAGCTTGTCTGCTGCCACTTGGACACTCTCATCCCTCAGACAATCAACACTTGACCAGATGGACATTAGGAGTGGCCGCCGCGTCGCTACCACAGATTGGATAAAATAATAGACCACGGCGAAGGGTTGTTGTCACCTTGGTTTCATTTGTATTCAGATGCCGTCGCTGTTTTTAAACAAAAATAAATAAATATATATATATATATATACACATTTGTGATTTAGCTTCCTGTGAGGAACGCAGCTCGGTGACATCTTGTGCGGCTTGTGATCATCAGTCTCACTGATGTGTAAAGAAAAGACAAAGGTGGAAGGAATCCACTTCCACTTGAAGTAAATAAGACTACCTTGTGGGCAATTTGCATTCCACTCCTCCAGTAATGAATCATACCCCGAAAGATCCTTTATTTATTTATTTTTTTATTGTCAATAGCCTTTGAGGTATTACTATAGGGTGTGAGAATGTTATTTATTCCTGTGGTATTGTCAGTGTCTCTCCCCTCCACCGATCTCCAGCTGAATGGCTCTTGTAAGAAAAGCTTTTTCAGGCAGAACAAAGCAGGGCATTAATCATTCAGAAACAGCTTGCCGCCGTCCTCGGGGGATCCGACGGGGCTCAATGCAAAATCTGTTAAAAGAAATAGTTTTGGAGACCCCCCC
>NW_019525458.1:68156-145049 GCF_002814215.2 Seriola lalandi dorsalis | reverse complement strand
TCAAGTAGATGGATTAAGTGATAAAAGTCTGATGAGATAGAAGTCAACTACACAAAAGCAATATACCTGAGGTGGAGGCCTCGTCTCCTCGCGACCTTTTCCGGAGTCCCTCAAGGAGGACAGACAGGCGCCCAAACGAGCACAATCCAGTGTGACCTTAACCAAAGTGTTCTGCTGCTCTGAGCTTATCAGTGGCAAACTAGATCATCTCATAGGTTGGCTGATAAGACTTTTGATGCTGCGAGAGCGAGTTGAAAGTATCTTCGAATAACAATCTCCTTCAGTGAAGGGAGGCGAGAGGCTGCAGGTGAGGAGGAGGAGGAGGAGGAGGAACACTGTGGCCTCTCACCGCTCAGATCAAGAGTTTCTTAAAGAAGCTTCCTCCGTCATGAGTGCTGCTTCAAGTGCGTCAGGTTCACAATTAGCTGTTCTTTCATTGGTCCAACCAGTTTTTTTGGCTCAATTCAACAAGTCGAGGCAGATTCTCCGTGAAAATGCATTCATCACGGCAGCTCACGAGATGACCTGCCCTGCACAGTTCCCTGCCTTTCATCCAGTGCATGCTGGGAAATGGCTCTGTAAAGATGCTACATAATCTATACCGCCGATATCACCTGTGAATTTCTCAGTCTGTGTCTCCTTCTGTAGCGGAAGACTGATTTGAATTCTGCACAACTCTCTCTCATTTTCTTTTTTGTGTGTGCGTGTATGACCGTGCATGAGTGTGTGTGCGTGGACGAGTGTGTGTGCGTGGACGAGTGTGTGTTCTCTCCCTCAGCGTTTCCCGCGTCCCACTCTTGTCTGCTAATGAATACCGGTGGAACGAGGAGCTCTAATGGAATTACACTTTAATGATGTTTGCTGTTTTTTACGACAGTAATTAATTAGATCAGTGTAATCTCCTTCTCCCCAAAAAATCTTCCTACACGAAAACCATAAGCAGTGAACGGCATCCCGCCGCCCTCCAGCACATCGTAAACAGCAGTAATGGCGCTCTCCCTGGACGCAGCTCTCTCCCTAAATGAGGAGCAGAGCAGACAGGGAGGCAGAGCATCTCAACCGCTGATGATGTTCACACACCAATTACCCGATGTCTACACGTGCATTTTAATTCCAGCTCTCCACCCTGAGCTCCAGCACCGCACACTAATCCGCATTCAGACGATTCCTCGTCAAGCTTTAACTGTAGCTACATGTTGTGTATCGTTGACTTCCATAACCCTTTTTATTAACGACAGTCTGATTTATGAAAGAATGCACGGAGCGTAAAGGGAAAGGAAGAAGTGTCTCAGGGTGTGAAATCAGTTTTAGTTTTAAGTGGCCAAAAATTCTCAATGACACGGAGTTGATCATATTTTAAGGCAAAGGAGTGAAAATCATTTCATCAGCTATGAATTAAATGAAGATGTTGGAGGATGTTTGTGGCTCCAGATGTGTGGGAAGAGAGAGATATTCTGGGAATTACATTTTGAAAATGAAGCTTTCTGACAATGATGATTTTTCCACAACCGTTATTTTGTGAGTAATAAATCATTTTTTAAATTGGTTTTTATACAATTTCTTTAATGTATTAATTTCCTCTTCACTCAGGGTGAATTAAAAAAATTAATTGCTCACTAAAAGACTCGTTTTAAAGCTCTGTGGACTGAATGCTGTCAAACAACTAACAACAACGTTTCCCTCAGAGATGTAGATGTACATAAATTAAAAATACATTAAAATAAAGCATACATTTGTGTTTTAGTGAGTGTACTTGAGTTGAATTGTCCCTGTGGGTTAACACCAGGTAGGAGGATTGTGAGGCCTCTGGATATTTACTGTAAACATGGTGCTAATATAGAAAAGCACTTGTACTGTTTGGATAAAGATGACAATGACATACTTTGGCTTCTCACAGGGAACCTCCTTTCACATCTTATTTTTTTTTATCTGCTTGCATAGTTTGTTTGTTTTTAAAAAAAAATCTCTTCCAAGATAAATCAGACTTGCCGTGAACAGTCAGCTCATCAGATAGCACAGAATAAACCTGATAAAGCGATCGACGTAGCAGCTTCCTGGCACTGAGACAGATAGCGACTGCAGCCGTTCGTACACCGCGAATATATATGCATACTGATTCACGGTCTCCTGTTTTCAATTTGCATTTACAATGCAGCCGTCGAGTAGATGGTCACCCAGGAAAGTGAAATATCTGCCCCCGCGCTCACGCAATTGACATTGCGAGCACGGCGCCAAGGCAAGTGGAAACAAACACTGCAAAACGAGTCGGTCACATGGTACGAACGACCTTGCTTTATGACTTAAGTGCTTCCCACCTTCTCCTGTCTGATCTGCCACTTCCATCTATCAATCTAATGAAGTGGCAAAGGGCCAGGTTAATCAAGCGCAATTACTTTTGCTCTCATTTATGAGTGACAGTGATGCAGCACTGTCCCAGCTGCAGCAGGTTTACTGGGCGAGCTTCAGTTTCAAGATGTTGGACGTTACAGCAGACGGAGACATTTGACGGGATTTATCTGATTAGCAGAGGCTTTTCTCTGACTGTACTGCACCAAAATATATTTGAAGGGATTGTTTTTCCTATTATCTAGCTCCCTAAAGTCATTCATCTGCCATCCGTCATCTGCTGCAAACAGCTGTCACGCACTGAAACCACAAGACGAAGACTCAAAGGTTCGACTCCAGACACAGGCGAGGGGTTTCCGCTAATAATAAAGGTCTTCACTGGGAAAGTTTGGGATACAGGAGGTCAATACAACCGAGGCAAACAAATCCAAAGGAGTGAAAAACTAAACTCAGATCATACACAAAAAAAACCAAACATCTAAACTAGGAAAATAAAGCGAGTGCGCTCGACCCCGAGGCGAAGACGAACTGGCAACAGGGAGAGGGAGAACACCAGCAGAGGGGGAACGATCATCTTTTCAAATGTCGTACAAAACATCTTACAGAAAAGCAGTAAAAGCGAATGATGTAACAGCAGCATTATTCCAGAGGTAGGTCATTTGCAGGTCATAACTGTGCTCAAGTCTAGTCCCAAGTCAAGGGTCACATCTTAAATTTAGTTTATCAAATTGTGTTTTCAAATAAGTTTTATAAATGTAAATATCTTCATATCCAAACGTCTGTTCTGTTTGTTCGTCTGCACCTGAACGCACCTCATGCAACACAAGGCTGATGTTGGACTGATTCGTAGATCATCTGTTGCCAGACAAAGACAGTTGATCCACTTCACACTTTCTTTTAATAGGATACGTTTTGTTCTGTTTTTTTTAAATGTTTTTTTCTTGGTTAAAGTTAAAAAGCTAAAGTGTCTCAGTCATCCAGGTCCAAGTCACGACACTCATCTCATGGTGAGTCGCCTGACTTCAGGGGAAAACAGAATGCAAAGCTGATTTTTGAAGTATTTTAAATCCAGAATTGTTTATATCCATGAATAACCAGCTTGTTGTCCTGAGCACACCGCGGTACATCTCGGCTTGTTACCGCCGCCGTGTAGATCAGTGGAATAGTTTGTAGTCGACTCATGCAAGCGCTCAAGATAAACAAAGTAAGGAGCCATTAGAGCTCTGAAACTCCACTGGGAACCTATAATTTAACGACAGTAAACATTTTGAAACTCAACAACTTGTGATTCTCTTTTAAATCACATAATCTTTTTTTTCACACTTCAGAGTGTGACGTTATTAAGGCCGGTATCACCGAAGCATCTGCTAGTAGAGACTCAGTCCCACGGCTTTATTCCATCTTTGACAGCTGGACTTTAAAATTCCTCCCTCGGTTTTCTGTTCCTCTAACTCCCTTTGAATCGGCTGACACCCAACACTTCCGCTGATGTCTTTATCCTACTTCCACCTCTTCACCCGTCCTCTCTCTTTTGTTCTCCTCCCATTGTCCCCCGGACGATACGGCCTCATTAGTTACCTGGTGACCCTCCTAATTTGCAACTGGCTGCTACAGTCTGCAAGCAGGAGAGCACCCTGAGGGCCCCCCCCCCCCATCAGCTGGCCAGATCATTAGTGAGAGAGTCCTGCCTTCCCGCCTGTACACATCAAAACATCTCTGCCTCTGTCCTTGAGCAAGGCGAGACAAGGGGAACATAAGGCTGGATAAATATTGCATTGCACTATAAGGGGCTACCTTGAAACAGAAACACACTGTAAGCGCCGGTGGCAGTAACCAGATGTTACTACATCTTAAAAGCTGCACTTCAAACACAAGGAGGTGATGATTATTTGATTTGTTTGTGTTACTATCCACTACAGTGTGATGTCAAGTGATCTGAGAGGTTTTTTTTCTTTTCAGGTTATTTCTTCAGTGTCTGTTGCCGTGGTGGTTTTCCCCCCCCCCCCCCCCCAGAAATCACCTGTCAATCAAACTGAACCTTCAGGACTGTTTATGTGCTTTTATTGCCGTATTTCGAGCTTTTGTAAGTGTCACCTATCCGCCTCCTCCACACTGTTCCGGCCGGAAACCTAAAAACCATCAGTCCAGTTTTTTGACTTTAACTTTTTCCCCGAAAGAGCAGACGGGAGATTTATACTGGACGTTTTCCACACAGGGGCCTCTACCTGGGTCTCACAGATGCAGGTGTATTCACCCAAAGAGGGAGGCCGGCAGGAGTCAAAGGACCAACGTGACACAAAACCACATGTTTTAATCCAAGTGACAAAACCATCTGACGGCTGAAGCAATTATGATGCGGATTTTAACTCAGAATCAGGTTTATTGCAATAGGTTTTCACACACAAGGAATAAAAAAATATGTACAGTATATATAAAGAAAGATAAAGCAAAGCAGTGCTGCAGTCAGTTGGCTTGAATATAAATAGAAAAAGTAATTTAGTCCTATTTTATCTGAGTCTCTTAAGCAGAGTGACAGACGGCACTTCTACTCAAAAAAAACTATCAAATTTTTCATTTATTATACATTTAACTACTATTTCATTCATATATTTCACTGTGTTTGTGAAACCTGAGAACTTTGGTGAACTCATATGAAGAATTGAAACTTAAAAACAAAAATTAGAAGAATTTAATGAATCAGACTTTTAAGCTTCAGGGGCCAAATTATCTCTTTACGCAGTTCTCAGACGAATAAGTCCCTCATTAAAGATGCAGCTGAGGTTTTTCTGGCAAATTTCGGTACAAAACGCTCGAGCATCGAGTTATATTCAAGTACCCTTTTTAAAAAAAGGTGAATCTATGAAGACGTGTAAAAGAAATAGAGAGGATGCCCTCAGACCTCAGAGAGTGAAAATAAACTTGTAAAGGGTTTTAACTGCAGCCAATTAGTCATTCAGGAAGTGTCAGCGAGGTCTCCGAGTGGCAGATTCATCAGGCTGCAGAGGTTAGAAAACTATTTCTTCCAAAGCCATTAGCATCAACCTATGTACTCAGGGTTCCTCCCACGCGCTACATATTTCTGATAATTAGTATTAATGAACTGACCCACGGACCCACCACCAACATTTCACTTATACACCACTTTATATCTGAGTTTTTTTTTTTTGTTGTTGTTGAAGAAAAAATCGAGTTAAAGGTCCGTCGCTGTTGATTCCAATTAAGTCGAGTTTGTGGCTCCATCTTTCATTCCCACCTTCCCAGTTGTTGTTGGGGTTGCATTACGACACTCGGCTCATTAAGCAGTAACTGTGATGTGGGTGATTTTATGCCCCTGCATGGTTAGATGTCATTGAAAAGTGTGAGTCCGACCACAGAGACAGAAGTTGGTGGCGATGTCTTCATTACAGCGTCTCTGGTTCCCTCTGCGCCTCATTTCTGGATGAGGTCAGAAATTATTTCATGCTTATTTTGGCTAAGCCCGCCCCGTTCCCACAATTATTTGAAATACATCAAGTTAAGCCTCTTCCAATAGGCGACAACAACAACAGCAGCAACAGCAACAACAACAACAACAAAAAAAAGCCCCTGTTGAAATGTTTAAGCGGTTGTAACAAAAATAAATGAAGTTCATTAAAAATGGAAAGTGTGCAGAGGATTAGCGAGGTAGAGCCGCTCGGCGTCTCTATGAAAAACCCCCGCTGCTCAGGATCAACACACAAAATGGTGTTAATGCTGTTAATTGCCCCCAAGTCTCTGTCCCACAGTGTGGCTCTCAGCTGCCTCTCAGCTCTCTGACTAATCTGCACATGGTGTTAATCAATGCCACTACGATTTCCATAACAAGGCAAAGTGCTCTGCAACTATGTTTGCAAAGAGGATTTCACATTCCCTCCATTTCTTCTTTCACTGGCTGGAGGCTGCTGCCGCTGCTGATGCGTATTTGCTGTGGCTTTAGAGAAAGCAGTTGTTCAATCTTGTCAGTAGGAAAGTAAATTAAATCCAGTGAATGTTGTTTTGGGGACCACAGTTGGTGGAAATAAACTTTTCCAAGTGAGAAATGGGCCTGTAATTCACTTTAGTTGTTGGACGATCTTTGTCTTTTATTTATTTAAAAAACAAAAAGCTACTTTATATTATGGGAAATGTTCTTGTTTCTGTCTTAGTTAAAGTCAGATGATCTGTGCATCTGATACAGGGAAGTTAGCCTAAGTTTGCACCTATAGTTTAACACATCCCAGGGAAACAGCGGTTCTCGAAGTCGCCCTTTGGGGGGGTCGAACTAATTAGACGCATAATATTGTACAAAATTAACACACACTCGTATTACAACAAACTACAGAAACATAAATGTAAACATACGTGACGATGATGGACAAAACTAACTTTTATTCCCCTTCACGTGTTCTTTCTGAAGCAAACTGTACAGATGTTAGCTACAGCTAACTAGCGATGTACGCACCAGGAGCTAATGTTCAGTTATTTCCTCCAGTTTTCATTTGTCATCACAAGATGAACACAAGCTTTCTTTAAAGGCTGAAACATTTTTAAATCACATGACAAGTTTTTTGCCTGAGTTTGTTCTGCCCGGGCTGAACTACACGATTCCCATCTTTGAGAACACGTTAGCTAACAGGTTAGCCGTCATTGCACTCGGGTGTTGCTGGTAAAGAAATAGCACCGAAGCTAATTGCTCCCTAAAAACCACGACATCTCATTTACACAGTTTCTAAAACCAGCTGTTCATCCCTTCCTTTCAGTCATCCAACGTGAGACACACTTCTTCACAGGGTGATGTCTTGTTTTCACATGAACAGCAGTCTTCACCGGCGGGAAATTTACTCGCGTATCTTTAATGAAAATAGTGCTTTCACAAACCGCCGAGCGAACGGCTTCGGCGGTTTGTGCTCGACTGCTTTAAGTAACGTCGCTCCTCTAAAACATCGATTCAAATCTGATTCTTCTGCTGGGGAGATTGGAGGAAGATGAAGAGACTGTGGAAGAAATCAAAGCTCTCGGTACACTATGAGCATATGAAATTTTTTATCTCAATCTTGTAATAGTGAAATTAAAGATGCAAGAGCAAAATACTTCCCAGAGCTCATCGACTTCCACCAACACAGTCCTAGATTCTGATTTAATACCATTGACCGATTAGTCGATCCTGGTTCTCCTGGTGACTCTGCTCCCTTTTTATCATCCGCCCACTTCTGTGCCTGACTTCTCTTCAACCGGAGACGCCACGTGTTTTTAAAGGTTCAGTAAACAAGATTTTAAACAATAATCGAGCAGCAAAAAGCTATTTTCTATGTAAAGATGTGCAGGAGTAATGGTGTCCTGAGGCTACTAACAGTGGGCTTCTTCAGCGTATTACAAGAGCACATTCATTTCTAACAGCACAATCAATATCAGAAGAGAAACTCATAGTTTTACTTCCTCATTTTGGTATTGAAATGATAAACCAACCATTTCACCTTCTATTACGTTGACAAGAGCATGTGGAGCGCCCGCTGTGAAGCACGATTTAAGGTTGGAAGTCTGTTTCCTGAGAGAAGATGAATGTGAATGTCACGACAAATCCAATAGAAACGAGGGCCGGAGGTTTTTCTGTGATTCAGCCTTACGGAGGAGAAAAAGTTCACTCGAAAGCAAACAAAACATCTGGATGGATGTGAAGAGATCGGTCATGAAGGCTCTCACCTGTCCGCCTGAAAGAAGCCCAGGGGGAGGCGGGTGTAAAGCTGCGAATATTCACCGTCAAACTGGCTGCAGTCTGGTTATAAATCTTAATAACAAGGTTTGGTATTTACATGGAGCAAGCTGTCGTCAGCAGAGTCTCAATAAAGTTAAAGTGGATTACAATGGCGCCTCGGAGGCACCTTCTTCCTCACAGCTTCAAGGATCCCTCAGAAAACAGAGCTCTCTGCGATCTATCGCAGGAACGATTGTGGGTCGGCACTGGAGTAGATTCACCGGGACCTCGGTGAAACCTCGTCCTGCAGGTCCCTCTGTCTAAGGCCGTTACATACGCTGACTACCGTTAGTCAACCATAGGCTACTGTACGTTCACAAGTTTCATTGTAGATGCCAGATCTTTTTCCACTTCCTGAAAAAGGTTGATATGAGGATGAAAGTCATGTGAACTAATACCCCCCCCCCCCCCCAGCATAATTAGTAGAATAGCACACGGCATTGTATTTGATTTCTAATGACTAGGATCTTGTAAAATGGTGTCTAATAGTGTTTTAAGATCTTCTAATTGGTTTCTAATTAGAACATAATTTGGTGTAATAGTGTCTAAGGAGTTTATTTTGCATCTAATTCGGAATTATATGTGTTTTCTAATTACAGCGTCATTTAGGTGTGTGGTGTCTAATTAGGGTTTAACTGTGTTTTTGTTTTATTTCTAGTTTTGATACAGAAATGTACTGAAGGAGCTCGAACGTTGTTTTACAGCTTTATAGTTGTTGGAGGACATGTTGTTTCACTGCTGGCAGTTCAGTCTACGAGGATAAAAACGACACTGGAGAAATCTGTTTTTAAAACTTGTTGAGTTTTGTTTTGGCATTTACATTTCCATGCATGTTAAATGAGAAACCAGGCGTGAAGGACCGTTTCTCTTCTGGCGAAAACAACACGAAAACGGCGACTTCTGTCTGTGCTGGAGACGAAGTTCTGAGACGTACTGTATGTAGATCTGTGTCCGGGTGTAAGAGAGAAATCCTCAGTAAGCTTAAAGTCTGTTGGTTTGCCGCGGCTCGGTGCCGTGAGCCAGAGGAGGACAGATGTGCTCGTCACCGTATTATCAAGCCGAAGAAAAAGGCACGACGAGGCCGCTCGTCTTGAAAGGAAGCCGCCGCAATATCCCAAAAGTCAAATGATTCATCCGATGCGGCCCGAACCATTTGTCTGTGTCAGAGTTTATGCGATGCTTCCAAACACTTTGCCCCTACATCCCCCCCACCCCACCCCACAACTTCCCTGTCTCCCCTCCTTGAAAGCCAGATCAATCAAGCTTCCCCATGCAGGAAAGTGCTGAAATAAAGAGACAATGAAGTGGAATGAGCGAAAGCAGGATTGATAGCATTAAGAGGATTTGGGACAGCTGGGGAGGAATGTTCTGGGCTGCAGTTTTTTGGAGTTGGGAGTAGCACACTCCAGTCCACACTGCTGAATAGGAGGTATGCAGATAAATGGAGTCAAAGCAATGTAATCATATATTCAGGCCCTGGGAAGCAGTCGCTGGCGCTGGTCTGATGGATGATTGCCTATCTTCATTTCTAGGAGCTAGAAAGACAAAAGGTCTGCTGCATAACATAATCGATCTTTTTTTTTTTCTTCTTCTTCTCTCTCTACTTTCAGGGCAAGACGGCGGCGCTGAATACAGATTGAATGAATGTTTCTTTTTTTAAATAACGCTCGGGGTGAAGATTACTCGAACTGAGTTGTTCAATCTGTCCGTATGCAGACAGAGAAACATTAGACGGGACGTTGCCATAAACAAGCTTTCATCTCGCCGACGCCGCGTTATATCTCACTCCGGATCCCAACAAGTAATAAAGCTACAGGATTTGATTTGATTTTAATCTTTGATCGGGTCAGCCTGCGTCCCTGCAGCACATGCATGATGCAAAAACAAATCCCTGCTACTCATGATAAACAGGTTGCTGCTGCCAGTTTATTAATGTTACATCAAAGCAGGAACGGATGATGTGAAGCAGCGGCGGGTTCTATCTGACCTTTTACACCTCATGGCCCTCGTCCGACCCCAAAACAAAATGGAGGCCAAGTAATACCTTCTCACAGCACTTCCTGCCGATAACCAGCTTCCATTTTTGATACTCCAGTGTTTTCAATCAGACTGAGGGAGCAAACACGGATAAGAAATGGTCCAACCAGCATAAAACTTCCTGTTATTGTCTTATCGCAGTCACAGGCCTTAATATGAGAAGAAGAAATAAAAACAATGAAAGGAATTTTTCAACATTTTTTTTAAATTTTATTTCTTCTTCTTTTTTTTTTTTGACCTTGACCTTTGACCTTTGACCACCAACTAATCAGTTCATCCTGGAGTCCTAGTGAGTTCCATCCAGGCGTTACTGAGAGATCGGATGGACAACCTGAAAACATAATAAGAAAACTAGAGGGGGAAAAAAAAGAAAAGAGATCATATACATTCACTGAAAGTTTATATTATATCATTAAACTACTTACATATTATTATTTATCTCTATCTCTTTGTGTAATACTATATATGTGTATATTAGTAAGGAATAGCAACAACAAAAAGCTGTCAGTTGCTTTGTCCTGCTTTAGTAGTGTTTGCCGTTATTTATTTTTTATGGTCTTTTATAGTTTATAGTTTTTATAGTTTTTTGATATGTTTGCCGGATGCTGGCCCGCTTGTGACACCTTTTGCACCCACAGGTTGGGAGCCGCTGCCGGTGACAGGTTCTGCTCGTTCAGGCAGAAGAAGAGAGAGGAGAGGACGTCCAGGCTGAAGGGCGAGCCCCCTCTTTTTATTCTAAGTCACAAAGAGCTGCGGCACATTAGAAAATCCGAGTGCTTTCTTGGCCCGCTTCGTCAACGGTCATGGCAGTCCTTGAACGCCGTTTGATAGACTTGGGCATCTGGACCAATGTCAAAGAGTACTTGGCAAAGCAGATCGTTTATTGTCCAGAGGTGAAAAGGGACATTTCTGGCTGTTGTTCAGGCATTTAATTTCTAGGAGAAACACAAGCATCTGTTGTCAAGTTCATTTTTCAAAGTGGTGGAAGCTGATTAGCACTTTATAGAGAGCGAGAGCAGTCAGAGCTCCACGGGGATGCAGGGGATGCTCTGTCAGGCTTTGAGATTTAGGCCAAGATTTGTTTCAGTAATGTTAATAATTACTTTGAAGCTGATCAGAAAGCTGAGAGAAATCCGCCTTTGAAGTAGAAGGTGGGTAAGAAACAGAAGCGTTCGCACCGATTTCTCCACTTAGTGCACGATCGGGGTTTTCTGACTAAACAAAGCTCAGCCAACGTCTGCCTCCTTCCCCGGCGCTCATCGACTTTTATCTGCGGGACTTTTGCCTTTGATCTCAGACAGTCAGCAGCAGACTGCTCCTCAACGTGAGCCTCTGACAAAATGGGCGAAAGCATATGGTAACGCAGTGGGATTCTGGGTAATTTAGCCCCCTTTTTCCGCAGCGATCGCTCTGCATGAGAATGAAGCGCTGACAGAAGAGGTGAGGAGACCGGGATGAACTCAAACTGTTACTCAAACATGGCCGCCGCTGACGAACGCCGCGGCCCCCTTCCGACAAGACCCAGACCCGAGCCCTGCATCACTGTGGACATCTGTGAACACGAGGCAGGCCTGGCATCGGCCCGTGCTAATCAAGTCAATATGTAGCTACCACTTTCTATCTGAGAAAGTTATGCATCCTGAAGATACGAGGCTGGACGGCTTACAGCCCGGCATGGCGGACGGGCAGGTGTAAGGCACATCGACAAACCGTGGATTGCACACGGTGATCCGGGACTGACGGCTGCTGGTTCATGCAGGCAGGTGTCATGGAGGAGGAGGATGGGTCCTGACGGCAAGGCCCTGAATTTTAAATGTGTGCAGCTGATGAAACAGATGAAACTTCCCACGTCCAAACGGTTAAAGCAGCAGTTTGAATTTCAGATAAAAAAGAAAAAGTGACGGCCCTATTAGAAATTACAATCCTCTACTGCTCATTAGTGTTTTAACAGCGATAACACTAAGCAGAGACAAGAATTACGACCTCCCCGGAGACGCGGAGACTCTCCACACACCCTGCCTGTGGATGTTCGGTGGCCTGTAAATGGAGCAGGTGGTCACTGTCACACACTGAGGCAACAGCTTGACTCGGCTCTCAGTGCTGGGCAAGTGTCACCAGGTCTGGACAACAAAACAAAAACAAACCAAAATCACTTCCCCAATGTCACTGGCCTCGTTTAACCGGAGTGTCATCAGGAGACATTCCCACCGAGATGAATCCTATTTTCAAATTATGGATAAAACTTTAATGACACTGGGCATTAAACGGGCTAATATAATTCCAATTAAAATGCATAGATTCTGATCTTTAATTGAGGACGTGAGTGAAAAGAACGGATGCTCTAAATGTTTAAATAGAGAGGGATTGTGGGGGGGGTAGGAAATCTGAAAAAAATAAAATGAGACGTTAGGCTTATTACTTCTGTACCTACATTCATCAATCAGAGCATGAATCTTTAAAGCTTTGCTTTATATTCCAGCGCACAGAGGAAGTGGGTGCTACGGAGCTCAGAAGTTAAACTCAAGTTCTCTTTTTCTTTGCGACTCTATATGTTTTAACATTTTAGAAATAATTATGGTGCTTTTTTAAAATTTTTTATTTCAACCTTATGCCCAACCTATCCCAGGATGCATTGCGCATCAAAGAGTCCGAGGATTCCAGTGGTAAATGCGAGTTTTGGGTTTCAGCTCAGTTCATGTTGACGTGTTGTCGAGGTTGCTAGGCAACGGGAGCAGCGCTTTGAGACGCAACGGTAAGGGCGCGCACAGCTGATGACGCGAATGTAAGCCCAGACCCTGAACTGGGGGGGACGCGGTGGAAGCGGAAGTGTGGGCAGATAAATAGACTTGAGAGGCCGATGATGGAAGGCAATGATGGGCAGGTGCATGTATCTGAGGCTCAGGTGACTGTGGCGGGAATCCACAGAGCTTTTAACAGCTGCCTGGCGAGTTCACAGGAACAAAACAATGAAGTAAAAAAGGCTGAGGAGATGTTGGAGGTAAAATCTCATTTGATCCGTTGTTAATATAAAACAGCTTTAAGTTGGATTTTAAATGCAGGACTTTTGAGTTTATTAAAGGATCAGAGTAGTTGAAACACTGACTGTGCCATTAGCCTGACATGAAATACCGTGTGTCCTCTGTTTGAAGCCCAGACGTCAGAACAGATACTGAGCAGTCTTCATTTCTGCCGTTTGATCCCACCAGGCCCCATGTGTTTCCTGGTTTAACAGAATCATGCTTCAGCCAGTTATCCACCCCTACAGAGAGCAGATAATTAAATACGGGGCTACTAATGTCAGGTCGGGGCTACTGTGGCTTTGCTTCTGTCAGAGAGGAGCCCACTCCCCCTTTTTTCCTCACCCTCATCTCGCAGCGACCGCAGAGAGGCATTTATCGCCGCTGCCAGTCGATGCGGGATGAAGACGTGACGGACCAGGCCCGGAACGAAGGGGGCTCAGGACTCCAGGTACGGAGGGTCATCCATCTCGGAGAAGATGCTCCCACACTGCCCCTCTTCCCTGGGCCATTAGAGTTTGAGAGATCAATGCGAGGCAGCCGGGGGGGGGGAGGGGGTCCATCCATCATGTCACCCACACAGCGGCGAGCTCCAACCCCAACGGAGCTGGCTTCCTGAACCTCACCCCAACCCCACACCACAAATATAATTACACTCAGTGTTTCACTGTTTCAGCCTCCTTACTCTAAACCGACCCCGAGGACATCCTCAGCTCTCAGCCGGCGGGTTCCGCTCGCGTTCACAGGTTGTTTCCACGAGGACACACAAAGGAGAAGAGCCGAGTGCCTGAAATGTTTTGGATGTAACAAGCTGTTGACCTTAAAAAGCTCTTTGTCTGATGTGCCCTTCATATCAAAACCAACCGTCATGTTCCAAATCTTTTTTATTTTGAATTGATTTTAAGTGGATGTCATTGTACTTTTTATTTCACTTACTTTTTCCTGTTACTTTTAGTTAATAATTTCAACATCTGTATTAGTTCTGGACTAATTTAACTAGTAGTGTTTATTATTTATCATTAACTCTTATAAATAAAATATCCTTGTAATCTATCTATGAGGCTGTGGCTGTAATTGTTCCTGTATGTGGCCAAATGCGTGCACACCTGGCCAGATGTTAAAAATGTTTCTAAAGACTCATATTAACCAAAAAAAAAACAAAAAAACATGGGAAAGCTGAACAGTCCGATCAGTCTGATTAGTGATCCAGTTAATTAGTTTTGAACATTTCCAGGCTTCAACCAGAACTGCTGTGGCAGCGAGAGAGAGAGAGAGAGGGAGGGAGGGTGAGAGAGAGAGGGAGGGAGGGTGAGAGAGAGAGGGAGGGAGGGAGAGCTGCAGCTAATGAAGAGAGAGATGGAGGAGGTGGAGGAGGACAGCAGCCAACATGATGCTGTGAGTCAGAGCAGAAGTAACAGGTGATGAGACTGACGGCACATAGATAGAGCTGTGTATATATTTCATTGTCATTAAACACCATTCAACCCTTTTAATCGCGGCTTTCAACCAAATGTTTACACTTTGTTCGGTTGCTACAAGTTTCACATGTTCAGACGCTGGAGTGAGTTGTTGGAAAATCACTGCTTCAACAGCTTCGTCACCTTTTGATTGACTGTTGTTTCCAAGGAAACACTGCATCTGCACATCTGTCAGCTATAGGTCTACACCGTCAGCAGGAGGGCAGGAAGGACTGTGAAGCATTGGCAGGTTATTTTTATTATTATTATATTTATTACGTTTATTAATCTCCACTATATTTTCTTTTCTTTTTCTTATGATTTTAACTTCTTTATAACTTTTCTTGTTTTTGGTCTCATCTACTCGTCTGTCCATTATATCCTGTGTACCTGTTTTTGTCACGTTACGTCACCAATAAAACAAATGAAATAAATAAAAAAAGAAGTGGATCTTAACTCCAGTACACTTCCATTGTCTCTCTCAGAGCTTCTCGGTTACGCACGGCTCCATAATGCTGACGCACAAAATGTAAATCGCAGTTTTGATTTAGACAATATATTCAACACTGCCCCCGAACACACTCTGCATTCTCCCTGTATTCTGGGATTTAGTCGCAGTCAATCATACATCACTGCCTGCAGACGCCAGGAGGAGAAGCACATCCAGAGTCCTGACATGTCTCTGTGAACAAGGGAATTAACTCTGTGCTCATAAATATGTTGGCTGCAAAAAAGGAATTACCCATCCCATTCTAGGCAGCGTCGAAATCCCCTTTTCTCTATGCAAACAAGAGCAATTCATTTGAATAATTCTCACTAAACCTGTCTCATCCACTTGTTTTCCCTTTGAGAGGCAATCACCCGTTGTCTGCTTGTAATTTATGACCACGGGCAAATCTGCTGTGGTTTTTACGGGGTTGCATTAGAACACACTGTTGTTATTGTGAAGTATTACTGTAAATGGGGAAAAATACACTTTTTAATGGAAAAAGACAGGTGCTTTCCAAGGTGGGATCCTCGGCTCTTTGTGCATCTGAGACACTTAGAAGGAAGATGGATTTTTTTTTTTTGCTGCACCGCTACTTATTCATTATCCAAATTATGCAAATAGTTTATCTGTGTGAAATGTTTTTAAAAGGCCTGTGAGCAGTTTAGTGCGGCCTCTCCGCTGAATTAAGATGCATCAGGACTCGTGTTTGTTGGACTGCGGCTTTCTGAACAACTTGATTATCAACTTGCGAGCTAACAATGCTGCTACAGCGGTTAGCTCTGCAACGCAATAAGGCCGACAGCGACGACGACGTCTTGTGACATGTTTGTGTAAGAGCCAGAGCAAACTGAATTATTATTGAGCAGTTTTATTTTGAAAGGAACTTTTTCCATGCAGGTTCTTGGACACAGTCAGAGAGGAATTCAACATTTATAGCAATTGGTTGCAGCTGCAAGGATTCTGCTGGGAGAAGTATTCGGCTTCATCTTCTCAGACAAACTAGCAGCAGCAAATATTATTTTTCATCTTTGAGACCTAATTTCATCATCCAAAGGGATATATATATATAATAAAATATATATGCTTCAGACAACAGAGCCAGCAGTGAATTGCCAAAGGGCTCACAGAGATAAGATTGTTCTCCCAGGATGACGGCACATATTGACCGGCCAGTCATCTCAGGGGAGCTGGAGCCCACGTCTCCAAAAACACTGCAGGAAATTTCCCAACAGGCTTTATTTGGATAAACTGACAAGACTAAGTCTAAGTGGAGTGTTTGTTGTTGTTCACTTTCTTTGCACATACAACACCTCCACAGAACATGTATCCATGCACCGCTGTCATGGCGGACATTGCTGATCTCCACATTCCATTGTTCATTTGTTGTGATTATAGCCTTTAAATGGACTCCCTCCTTGTCACATTGTTTTTATGCCTCGCTATTTCCTCCCACAGTCCAAACATGCATACAACATGCCTTACTATAGGATGATGTCATGTTTTGGAGGGGTGGCGGGGTTGTTGCTGGGTTGTTGCACCCTACAGTCCCTACTTGTTGAGACCAAACCTACGCCCCCTGGTAATACTTTAAAGAAGTGCTGCATTAAATGTAGACATTGTGTAATGTAATAGTAAAGCTGAAGGTGCTAAGATATAAAATATTTTTGCTGACACAAAATATGTATGGGTTTCCTCCACAGGGTGTCTGGGCTCAGCCTCAGAGAGTGGGTGAGGAGCTCTAGAGTCTCTGTTGCTATGCGTTGAGAGGCGCCGGTTCGGGGCATCTGGGTAGGATCCCGGGCGCCTTCCTTTGGAGGTTTTCCAGCCATGTCTGACTGGTAGGAGACCCTGTGGCCGACCCAGCTCTCATTGGAGGGATTACACATCCCTTCTGGCCTGGGAGCGTCTCGGGATCCTCCAGGAGGAGCTGGAAAACGTCGCTGGGGAGAGGAACATCTGGAATACCCTGCTTATAAAAATGGATGGATGGAAAATATCAATGTACCTTATTGGTGTAGGTTAGCTCCAGTGTCACTATGAGCTCATTTCAGTTTTCAGGCCACTTCTTTAAATTGTGGCTTTTATTCATTCGACACAAGCTCTGACTCGACGTATTTAAACATTTCACTTGACAGGAGCTTTGGAGCTTCATTATCATCCATTTCTATCAAAAGGTCAAACCAGAGAACCTTCAAACACTTGCACTAACTCCAACTCCGCTGCCGGAGCACATGTTAAAGTTTGTGAATGCACAAGTGGGAGCTAATACCAAGACTATGTTCTATCTCTTTAACTGGACAAAGCTGTCAACCTTTCACATTTAATACTGACTCTCTCAAAAGCCTAATTTGGCTTAAATAATGAAACTTCTTACTTCCTTTAACAGGAGCTATGTACAGTAAGTATTTCCTATTGCCACATTGCTGATGTTAGCATTAATGCTAACCAGCTAGCCCCTGTCCAGTCGGTTTGTGTGTGTGTTGTTTTTTATTTCTAAATTCTTATAGTTTAATGATTTTAAATGGAGTTATTTAGAGAATATTTTATTATTATCCTACACTGTGATTTTGATATAGTTGTCAGTCACACCTGAAAATCAGTGAAGAAACTGAAGACCAGCCAACAAGTTTGTTGTTTCTTTTATTCCTTCAGAATAAAACCACCCCTCTTTCTTTAAATATGTTCATCCTGAGTCTGGCGCTCTGTGGGCGCTTCCTAGTGGAATTCAACTCATGTGCCTGAAGGGAATTCTCTACATTTTCTGTGCAGTAAAGGTAATTTAATACCTCAATAATAATAATAACTCATAGCACCTGTTTAAAAATGTCTAAATGAAGGTTATCAACCAAAATATTCATGAGAAATATCCCCTGGGCCAGAGTTTCCTGCCACCAACAGTCAGACAGACACAGAGGAAAAAACACATCAGAGGAATTTTAATTCTAAAATACTAAAAATAACCATTTACCATTTACAGTGGTATAAAAGGTTGAAGGATAAACTGTCAATGACTCCTGGTGGGAGAGTGTCGGCGCCACCGTGTGGCCAAACTGGGAAATGACATCTAGACTGACAAACGTGACGGTGACACTGATGCAGATACTGTTTATCATGTTTTAAAAGACGTTTTAATAAACTGGATAGAAGCTTATGTGAATTTTCAAATTGTGACAAGTGTTAAATGTTGTACATTTTATGTTGTTGATTCGAAATGTAAAAATGCTCTAAGCTGCATTGAAATTTGGTGTATTTCCTTTAAAAGATACTTAATGAAAATTGCTCATTAAAACCTTTTAATTATTCTTTTTTTGAGGAAAAAGAAACACAGTCTGAGGAAGAGCAACAGATTAGGAAACCCTCCTCCAGGAAGGACAAACATAGACGTCATATATACACAGAAAAGACATATGTGAAAAGAAGAGAAGAAGAGGAAACCTCCAAAAAAAAACAAAACTCAGGGACATAATTTGTACAGACGGGAGGTGGCGAGACAGTTGCAGACAACACGTGATGTGAAAACAGGAATAAACAAGAGACGGAAACAAACACTGGAGAAGCTCTCGAGCACCAACAGGACTCGAGTCAATACTGAAGGGTCAGAGCGAGAGGTTGTTTTTCCAAGTTATCAACATAACTGTCAGCAGGACAACCTGGATGTGAATTACTGAGGCCTTGAGCTTCATAAAACAGAGTGACATCAGTGCACTGGAGGGAAAACAGAAGGTGTGGGGTCACCAGGGCAACGCATCGAAAGCTATGGTATAAATTTTAGATGTCTCACCATCATAAGACCAAGTCCTGCAGCCTACTGACTTTTATTAAACATATTTAAATGGATTTACTTGCTTTTATATATTACCATTCTTAATCACATCTAATATACTCTCCATAATTCCCTTGTTGCCGTCTGATTGGTGTTTACATTGACGTACCGAATTCATAGAACCGCAGTTCAAATGAAACAACACAACCAAGATCGTACTAAATATAATTCATTTAATTATCTTACGAATAAAAGGATAATTACAATAAAATACAGTATGATTACCTATAAACACTGGCATGGTTATAATGTACAATTAACAGGAGCTTGTTCAAGATACTAAAAACATCAGAGGAAGAGAGATAATCCAGCTGATTTGACATCTTCGGTAAACGTGTCCGAGCGTCTGATTAAATGTGCCGTGTGGTAGTTACTGAGGAAAGTCACATTGTTCAGGGCTGCAAGCAACTCTTGGTAAGCCAATAAAACCATGTGGCCCTGTCAGTATCAAGAAGAAATACACTCAAAATAACTTGTGCGACAATTTAACAGAGCACAGTGTTAAACAACCATCAACATACAGGATGTCAAACATAATACAACAACGTTTAACAGGTAAAATCTGAAGCACATCCTCGTATCTCCATCCAAAATCAGAACTAGATTAGATTGTGCAACTTTCCCTGTTTATTTTTGCAGTACATTAGCATTAGGCTACACAGTGGTAAACGTGCAGCTAACCGACAGCAAGACTTCGAGTGCTGCTCCCCAACCCTGACCGGAGAAAACACGACAACCTACAACTTCAGCTCCGGCTGCTACACTTTATATTTGAGTCTTCTTGTGAAAGTTAAAGTTCTCAAACCATAAAAAAAAAAAATTGGGGGGATTTTTTGGATGGAATTAAATGGGTGTATTTTGGATTTTTAAAGTCATCTTTGATATTCCTCAAATCAATATTTCATATTAAAAATGGAAAAAACAAACAAAAAAACCAACAACTTTTAGCGAATTTTCTTGATTTTATGGCCTGAAACTTTTTGATTTACTCATTGGTCTCTTCCTTTCCAGCCACAATGTGCAGGTTTTTCTAAAACAAGAATACACCACCTGTCCAGCACCAAACGGCACAAACAGCTAGTGACTCGCTGGCGAATAAAGTGGAACGTTTAGCAGCTAAAGAGTCAGATCGTTTTCCTCAGGGGAGAGTAGAGACCAAAACAAAAGCTAAAAGGACACAAACTCTACTCAAGATGAATGCCAATGTTGCTCAGACAAAAAAAACAAAAAACAAACAATATATTCAGCTTCAAATAATTGGCAAAATGTTAATATCATTTAATGTAAATTTGACACCTGTGGGACTCCGTACAAACCTGACCATGTTCTTTTGTTTTCATCTCTGTTGTAGCACCTGCTACGGTGGCCTGAAGAGAAAAGCTCGAATGGCGTGGACCCGACTCTCGAGTGATGTCATGTTTTATGTAAGAAAAAGAGTAGCAGTTTGTAAATGAGGAGATAATCTGTTGGGGCTAAAGACGGTAAGATCTCCTCAGATAGTTACAGTACGTATGCGATCAGGAATGAGCTCAGTCTTTCCACTCACTCTGCAGACTGAGCCAGTGGGCGAACATTACTCAGATCCTCCGGTGAAAGCTCGGCAGTGGAAACAATGTGCCCTACGCTCGAGTGCGAGAAGAACCGGTTCCTCAGGATGGACACAGCAGCTTTTCATCTGCGCTGAAAAGACGCCTCTTCCAGTCGAGTGAGTTTTTTTTTTTTCTTTTGAAGCGTTAGGCTGAACACATGTACAGCCTGTCTGGAAAGTGCATTCAGTTGTCAAGCGAAGAGACACCAGGAGTGTCGCAAACAGCTGTGTGTCAGTCACAGTCACAGTTTTCTACCATGTGCATGTCAAAACATTTTAGATCCTTCATTTGGCTGAGTGGATTTTTTTAAAATTACATTTGAATCTCCTGCTTCATTAAAAAAATATCAGCTTAGTTCGTGTTTGTATTGAAGTGAGTTTGATTTTGATTCAGAGTGTGTTTTTTTTTTTGTTTGTTTTTGTTTTTTTGGAGTGTTGCTAATAACGGCTGGCGTCGTCATACGAGGTCACGTCCAGGTCGAAGAAGTCCTCCAGCTTCCACTGCAGGGTCTCGAACGTGGGCCGGTCCTGTTCGTTCCCCTTCCAGCAGTCCATCATGATGTCATACATGACTTTGGGGCAGTTGGGGGGGCACTGCATCCTGTAGCCCTGGGGGACCCTCTGGACCACCTGGTAGTTGGTCATGGCTGCAACAATCAGAGAGGGACATGATCACAGACCTGCCAGGACTCATTTTCTAAATGATGTACGACAAAGCTGATAAAAGGTGATACCTGGGTAAGGCATCTGACCATATGTCATGATCTCATACAGCAAAATCCCAAAGGACCAAACATCAGATTTTATAGTGAACTTGTTGTCGTGGATGGCCTCTGGAGCGGTCCACTTCACGGGAAACTTTGATCCTTCTTTGGCTTCGTACACATTCTCATTCTCTTTCTAGGAACAAAACAAGACACAAAAATAAATAAGATACTGATTTTTACCGTAAAGCTGAGAGTAAAGATGTGCACCGTCACAGCATGGCAGGACAAAGTTTCATTTACCAAAATATTTCTTTAGTCTACTCTCTAGATTTGGGCGATATCCAAAATGTAATATCTAAATACTACATACTCGGAGATTAGAGACATTGGAACCAGGGTGACGCCAACATCCGGGTCGGTCAACAAACATACGTCATCCCCGCAATGCGCTTTAGCACTTTAAAAGTCAGAACCCACCATGAAGACTCTGGCGAGGCCAAAGTCAGCAACCTTGCAGATGTTGTTCTCGCCCACCAGGACGTTCCTGGCTGCCAGGTCTCTGTGGATGTAGTTCTGCAGCTCCAGGAAGGCCATGCCTGACGCCACCTGGGCGGCCATCTCAATCTGGTCAGAGAAACGCAGCGTGGCCCCCTTGTCCTCTGTAACCAAGGCAGAGATCCACATGATGAGTCACAGCCACAGGATTCGAGTACGATGTTTAGCAAAGAAGGAAGAAGGAAGTGGCACAAAGACGTTTTCTTTTGACATATACGACTTGTACTGCAAAGATTTATTTAAAAAGGTCCCATATTTTCCTCTTGTCCTCTGTTTAATTTGAAGAAGAAGAAGAAGAAGAAGAAGAAGAAGATATATTTGTGGTTTTAAGAACCAAAAACCAGCGCAATTTACATCTCCTCTCTCAGGCTCCTCCTCAGCGACTGTTGATTTCTGTGGACTAATATGTAGCTGGAGCTGATCAATGTCAATGGCATGAGTTAGTGAAACTGTAAAATTGAACTCCGAGCTGTTGCATGCTGGGTTTTATATCATTTCCACGCAGGAGAAGATGGTTTCTCTATGTCATTTTGAGGTTTATAAAGATTTAAACAAAGCAGACATTATGATCTCATGTCATAGCAGGAATACCACGAATGGAATCAACACCATCAATAATGGCTGCATTATTCCAGTGACACAGAACCTGTACCCTGAAACTGACGCAGCTAAAGAGGAATGCAGCCGTCATTATAGTAAATTAATTACAGCTGTGACAGTGACAAGTCTAATGTCAGCTGTGAAGAAAGCCTATGGAAAAGGACTTTGTCTGGAAAAAACAATTAAGCGATAAAGTAACACGAGCTTGTGGACGGTGAAACAGTGGTCAGAGTCTTCCACCCAAGTTCTTTAGTATCATCATTTTGAACTTATTCTTCAGCCCAGTTTGATTTGTCAAATTCCCATGTCTGAGTCTGAGAAAAAAGCTCATCCTGTTTGTCTGCAAAGCTAAAATTAGCTGAAGCTGCCTAACACACCTTCATTTACCAGTTAAGGTCCATCCAAAAATGTCCATCCTTCCCTGTCATTCTATACCGCTGCAACTATTTATTACATTCATTGGTGGCTGATCTGCTGATTATTTTCTCAATGAATTGAGAAACACAAACATAAGATGACTCAGTGCTAACTGGCTGTTAATAAAACCAAGTGAAATCATTCTCTTCCTCAGAATAATCTCAACATGTCACACGACGCCGGCTCGATGCCAAGAGATAAAACTAAGGGAACATTAGTGCATGTCCTTATCTTTTTACATCAGAGCAGAACGAGCCAATCCTGGACTCCTTGCAGCCACCAGGAAGCTCTCAGTTGGGCTAATTACCAGAAGTCTGGAAAACAAGACTGTGGAGCCTCACCTTTTTAATGATTCGGCGTTATTTAAAATGTATCCCTCGAGCACTCTGTCCAGTATTAACATCTTTTTAAAGATAAAATCAGTTTTCTAAAGACAGCTGGATGAGACTACATAAAAAAATAAAGGTTTATAATGTGAAATATGTGTGGATGTGGATGAAGTTTAGGTTTAGGATCTGCTTCTCTTTCCCTGGTATAAATGTCTGAGTCGCAGCCGGACCCTTTGCTACAGGTGGGCAGACTTTCAAAGAGCCGCAGCAGCTGTAGCACTGGACTCTGGTCCCATCATAGAGTATCCGTCGCTCACAATCAACACGTATAGATGAAAACAAGGCCGTCTTACTCTGGAGGTACTCCAGTAGGCTGCCGTTCTTCATCAGCTCTGTGATGATGTAGATGGGGTCCTCCATGGTGCAGACGGCGTACAGCTGGATGAGCTTGGCGTGCCGCAGCCTCTTCATCATCTGAGCCTCTCTCAGGAAGTCCTCAGGATCCATGGTACCTGGGAAAGGTGTTGAGATCAGCGTCACCTTTGCCAATACACAGCATTCGCTCACCCACCTGTCACTCAAAGAGGCCACGCCCTCAATTATACACAACTTTAGTCCCAAATAAAATGTAAACAGGTGAGTTATATAAACAGGTGTCATGAAGGAGGAAATTAGCTCTAGAGACCAAAACAGTTTTTGGTACCAGGCTGTAAACATGTTTATTTATTATTTAACATGGGAGTCTGTGGGGACTGACTCACTGTTGGAGCCAGACTCTAGTGGCCGGTCTGCAGGTTCGTCAGGCAACAGTGCTAACCACTGCACCACCGTGCCGTCACTTTTCGTTTGCTGCTTTTCAGAATGCTACTATGCAAATAAAAATGATAATTTGCTGTACCGGGTTTGAGGGTCTTCACTGCGACTGCTGTGGTTTCGTTCCACAGGCCCTCGAACACTTCGCCAAACTGACCGGCTCCCAGCTTCCTCAGCAGTTTGATGGAGTTGCGGTCAATCTCCCATTGGTCCACAGTGTTGTAGGACAGACCGTGAGTCTGTGGGGCCTCGCTCTACAAGGGCAGGAAGAGTCACTGTTTACGCAGATGACAATTTGCCATTATACTCTATAAATAATAGCAACAACGCAATAATAGAATTTAGAAAAATAAACAGCATGTGCTCCAGTTCGTGTTGTAGCTTATCGTGCGTTTTACCTTTTTGCATGGTTCACCCAGACGCACACACAGGCCGTCAGCCTGTTTGGAGTAATGCTCCACTAACTCCCTCAGTGTCAGAAAGGATCTCGACCTGGACACAAAGTAGTGACCGTTGTCCAGTTTTTTCAGCTTGTAATGCTTCACCCTCCCACTGTCCAGCACTGAAAGACAAGTCAGCATCCAGTCATTTACTCAAGACTCAACAACTACACAAGTAAGGTGAGACTGAACCGACACATCTCACTTCTTAAAGACACATTTTTATAAAAACAGCTTTTATTGTGTGATATCTGCTTGGTTTTCATTTATATTTCACTTTTATTTGTTTGGATGTTTTATATTTGACTCATGTGAAGCACTGTCCTTTCACCTGTTTGATTGGTTGATGTAATATTCATATAAATTATGTTTTTGTCTCTCAAAATTTTACAGTTTAAATTCTTGTAATATTATGACTTTATTCTCAAAATTTCAGATTAATTTTTTTCCCCTCATTGTGGCCCTAATAGTCCATATAAATTAGTATTAAGAAGTATTGTTTTCCAATTTTGTGTTGTGATAGAACAACTGTTTAACTGATTAAAATCAGTGAAATAATCTGAGTCTACTGGCTGTGAAATTAAGTAGATTATCAACTAGCTTTAATGAATGGGCATGGAAAGAATTCAGTTGTAATGGAAAGAGCAAGGCCAGTGAAAAGACAGATTAGAGCAGCGAGAGATAAAGTTATCGCACAGCTTTTATTGGAGCAGAGACTATTTATTTAACTTGATGACCTTCAAACCATCAATCATCTGGACTGAGGAACAAATGAGTCACTGAACACGGCTTGTGGATGAAGTGTGAGTTTTGTGGCGGCAGAATGCCGACCAGCACGTCTTCACATGAGAAACATATATAAGATGTTAGTCAGCTAATGTGCTATTAAAAGGTTGTGTACGAGGATTTCGTATCAAAGATATTGATGGTGTGGAATAATACAATTGTACAACTCACATTTGCGTGTGATGTGATTGTTTTTAGGAAAGTTTTTCTCAGACCTTTTCTGGGTAAATATTTAACTACAAGAAAAAAAAAAAAAGTTCTGTTTTTGTTTAGCTCTGTTTTTAGCTGTAGGGCTATCGGTAAAAATTAGCTAACAAGCTAACACTAGAGCATTTGTGGTGACTTTTCCCAAACTGTGGACAATAGTCACAGTGAATGTAGCAGAACAGTATCACACTCAACGACTTGGTTGTTTATGATGTAAAGAAAACACTGCATTTTCTGAAGCATTCTTTTACATTATATCCTGCACGCTCTCCTGAGGTGAGGCCCCCCCCCGAAACTATTATGAAATATCTCATCTGTAGCATGCATTATAGGAGGAATACCCCCCCCCACCTCACCCCACCTCACCCAGTCCCACTTAGTTATGTAGCTTACAAAGCTTGCTAACGTTAGCCACCGTAAGCTACTACACCCAAGTTTTTCAGCTAAATTAAACAAGTGTGTGTTTTATTGCTTATGATTTGAACTTTGAAGATTTTGTCATTTCATACTTCAACAGTGACATAATCCTTCTTTAATGTTTTTAATAAAAAGTGGTGAATATTTGGTTTCAGTGGGGACTTTGTGTTGCTAATGTAACTTCTTGTCTTGGCTCACCCGAGAGGGAGAGCTCTCCTTTCTGACTTTCACAGTTTCTGACGAGGAAGGCTCCATGTTCGTTCCCTTCAGCCAGCAACATCTTCTCCGCATCCTGCCTTTTGGTCTCCGGAAAATACCATCTACCAATCAGAGCAAGCAAAGAAGCGAAAGGTGGTCAAACACATTTCAGCCATTTCTGAAAACCAATAATAATATTATAAGTCCAGCCCAAATATGACGACATACAATATTATGCATTTTATAATACATAATTATATTATTGTGTTTTATATTTCAGGTGTTTTTTAATTTTTTTTAATAATATAATTATATTATTGGATTTTATGTTTCAGGAAAAGCAATGCTGCCACTAAACAGCAGTTCAAAGTGTAATGTACAGTCAGCAAAGCAGTGAACTGATGGTCAGACTCAGCAGCAGGGCAGACTGTAAAACTGCAAAAAATAAAGGTTTTTATTTATTTATTTTTTAAATCTTGTGAAAAATTTGGCGGAAAACATGGCGATATTCAATATTATACAATATTGGGCAATAAGATTCACTGTGTTCATTGGTGATTTGACTAATTTCAAATAGTCTTACTAACACCAACTACACCGTATGATTTTTACTCAATGAAAAGTTTTTAAAATCTAGTGCTAAAGGAAGATTCAGGTGATATAAATCCACTGAAAACCTCAAACTGACTATGAATATGTCTTACTAACAGATATTGTGTTCCTCTGTGCCACTGAGCTCGACTGTTGTCCACAAACTATTAAAAAGACAACATGAAGGAATTCAGGATGTATTCACAACATAAAATGAGTCCGTATAGATCATCAGTACAGAACTCTTACTTACGTGTCACTAAGGGAAACGTAACAATGACAACACAAAATATCTAGGCGTTAATATTTCTCCCAGACTGTCAGAGCTGTTCGACCTCAATTACTCCCCTTTGCTAAAAAAAGAAAAAGAAAAAGAAGACGACTTCAAACGCTTGACTGCGCTCCTACTCACCCTCAGTGAGCTAATCTCTACAGCTGAAATGAAAACTACCTCAGATTAATTATTTGTTTTCACTGCTTCCCACCACGACGATCGACAAACAGCTCAAAGCGCCCGACTCATTAACAACTCGACTTTACTGCAAAAACTAAATCTAACTTTAAAACATTACAAAAATGGAAAATCACAAGGAGGCCTCGAAGCGACAAACATTCTCCTCTACTTCTTGGAAAATCAACAACATTTATTTAATCCACAATAACCCATAGCTCAAATAAGAACAAATTCATTGTTGCAGACCTTCCCTTCCTACTGTAATCAATCAAGACACTGAATTACTGTAAGAACAAGACAATCTCCTCAACTCTGAGACGCACAAATTACTGCTTGTGTTGGTTTCTCATGAAGTCTGTTGACAATAAGAAATAAGGCCAGCATTATCCTTTAGGGCCTTTATTATTTACTTCTATTAAGGATGAACGAGTAATCAAAATATTATCAAAAATCACAATATGACTGTTTGGTACATACTGCAGCAAAAAAAAGAAAAAAAGAAATCACATTATCATCACTTGAAAATTAAATTCAAAAATGACCATTGCCGCTATAATCATGACTCGTATTGCAATATCTGTCAAAATCAGATTTTCTTTATTGCATATTGTTCACCCTAACTTGGTCTTACATGATGCATTACACTAAACTATGTCATGCTCGGGCAGGTAAATCACTCAGAGAAACCAAACCCTGCAAGGCTGGATGGTGGGTCCAGGTGGGCGGGGCTTAGGGCTTGGCTGAGAGCAGTGACTGATTTGTTGTGACATCACAACATTCCAGAAGTCCTGACGGCTTGTTTTGAGGCTCAGTTTCTGAATACAGGTCTCTGTGGACTGATACTTTCACAGTATTAATAAAGAACCTAGACCTGATCTATAATCACGCTACACATGGACAGAGACCTTTAGACTATATGGGACCTTTCACACAAGAATGGAAATATGATGCACTGATGTATGCTATTGGGAAACCCTTATTACAGCGCTGAAAGGTGTAAGGCTTTAATGTAACATGAGTCTGATCCTCAGATATGTTTCTGATAAACAGCATGATTCTACAAAAAAAAGTCAGTGTGTTACAGAAAGGATTCCTCTCGACGTCATCTCATATCATATCCATCAAGTCTGTGACTCAGTGAAACTATGACCGCAAATGACACCTGGACGGATCAAGGGAATAAAAACTATTCACACTTGTAAACAAAACAGGAATAACTGGAGTAAAGCCGAGCAGAAACAGGTTTCACTGGAGATGTTAAGTAGGCCGAGAGTGCACCATCACTTTTCTGTGATGCTAACGTTTTACAACAGATCAGCTGAACACACACTTTTTATTTGTTGAAAACATTGTCTACAAAGGTAATATTATGCTTTCCAGTTATACTGGGTCATCTGAACATGTCAAGGCCTTTCACAGAATACTCAATTGGCTTCCTGCTGCTAAATTGAGCTTTGTTGCAAAACCAGTTTCAGTCTCTGCTCACAAACATGAAGCCACGCTAAATAGTAGTTAAAAGAAATGCCAGGAAACCGAGGCCTTTAGTGCACTATGTATGATCTTGTGTTTTCTGAGCCCTGCCTTCCTGGGAATTATTAACCTGTGAGGACAGACTTCCTGGTCGCAGAATAATTAACTTGTTTACTCAAGACTGGAAACATTTTTCAGCCCTAAAAGACACAAAAACAAGCTACAACCTGCTATCAGATTTTATATTCATGTCATGTCAACTGATTTATCCTTTTATTGGTTTTTAAAGCTCTTGATGGTTTTCCTCCAACTTATTTATCAAATTTAGTATTCTATTATTTGAATCAGTCTGTCAGTATTGTCTCCAGTGTTTCCTCAGTGCAAATATGTGCGATTGATGATAGTTTCTTCATTTCCTGTTATTACTGTCTTATTTTTCTTTTTTATTGTTTTTAATTATTACATGTTCATTTATTGTTCTCTGTGTGTGTGTGTGTGTGTGTGTGTGTGAGTGAGGTTTTTATTGCTTATTCTGCAAAGCACTTTGTATGACATTGTTTGTATGAAAAGTGCTATACAAATAAAGTCTGATTGATTGATTGATTGATTGATTGATTGATTGATTGATTGATTGAAACAATGACTTTAGTTGGAAAACAAACTCACAGGATTCTGTATTATCAAGTTAATATGATCATAAGCAGCAATACTTACGGTTCTGCATCAATACTCTCCACAGGTGCAACATAGTTGGCGGGGATGTATCCTTGTTTGGAGGCTGAGACCCCGCTGAGGGCTTTGGCGAACCACCAATCCCCAGCACTCTTGTCCAGAGCCTCCAAAGTGTCCCCGGCGTTGAAGCTCAGGTCCTCCTCGGTGCGGGCGGAGTAATCATACAGGGCGATGTAATAGTCCACGGCTTGCACCGGCGTCCGCGGTAAAGGTCTCTTAATAGCAGAGTCCACTTCTGTGTTTTCAGCGATCGGGTTTTCAATCACCGTGTCGGTTTTCTTCCCTCTGAAGCTGGTCTCACCTGCAGGTTGACCCGGCTTTTTAAAACACGCCAGAAACCTCTGCCAACACGCAGAAAAACTATTCTGGATCTCCATGGCGCGGTTCGTCAATCACAGCAGCTCATTCCGAGTCAGGGAATAAAAGTCAGGAAACAGTGTAGGAATATCCCTTCTCCTCACTCATGGTCCACGCTCCATGAAATAAAAACTCATTTTAATAATCCCAGAGTCAGACTGGCAGCGGTCATTGGCCTCAGACGCGCACACACACACAAACACACACAGACACACACACCCGGCAAATAAGACACACAGTGCGGGAAGTGACTGCAGATAAAATGTCAAGTTTCCTGGTCAGAGAACCGGGTCTGGAGTTCACGGTTCAAGAGCCACTGTGCCAATCACCTGCACCTGCGGAGGAATGGGGAGCGGCTCACGTCACCTTCATCCAGGTGACGCCGTGTGCCCTCTGGCGGCCATATTGGAGGACAGCACCAAAACTACCTCACTGTAGATACAGACCACAGACTGTATAATAAAATGATGAGTAATGGCTCCTGGACTTTATGCACCTCACCTCCAGCACTTATGGGCGGCTGCAACAGTTTACAGTCATCCTGTGTGATAAAGCATTTTTTCACCTCAGCCAAAGGAAGTGGACTAATCTAATTATTATTGTTTATTTATTATTATTATTAATAAATAATTGAAATTTAACACAACCGATTCTAAAAGACCCAAGCTCTCCCCCAGTGTCTGCTCCTCCCGGCTTGCCTCGTCAGCTGATCAGTCATTGCAGACCAGGCGTGCCAATCAAACGCCCCCCAAAATACCTGTTTTTAAGGCCTATTATCTAATTAATTCGATGATTATTTTCAGATGGACCAACCGGGACACTGAACGAAAGGTGTGGATTTAGCCAAAGACACCATAATGAGTTCTGAGAAAAAAAATAATTGACTGAGTATTTCAATAGAGAAGTTGGCGTTTTTTGAGTGGGTGTGTATCGGAGCCAGCGGTTTTTGGAGTCCCTCGGTGGTATTGCACTCAAAGTCACTTCCGCATTTTCTTCACTTCTCAGCCCAGCAGGTTACGTCCATTTTTATATACAATCTATGGTTTTGACACCGGACTGTTCTCAGAGTCTGGCATGGGCCAACTGCGACCTTCCTGTTTTTTGTCTTCCGTATTTAAAGCAAAGTTGGCGCCTTTTGGCCAAATTGCCCGTATGTGCGCAGACCATTAAAGCAGATGTGCGCACCTCTGGTTTTTCCCTCCACGCCTCGTTCCCTGTTCGTCCGATTTCCGAAACTGTCACAGGTACAGAAAGTTTCTGCGTTTGTTTGTTCCCTAATTTACTTTTGTTCTGCTGTTATTCAGATTATTCTGGCAAAGACTCGGCCGGGTCTGGGCCCAGAGATCCGGCTGAGGTGCAGTCCGCCTGGTATCGGAGTCCAACAACCCACAACAAGGCCGGAAGCACGCCGCACGTGCCGGACGGCCATTAGACCTACTGTTCTGGCGGTGGGCCTGAACGGCGTTTGTTAATTTCCTGCTATTTTCCCCACGCCAGCTCTTCACTTAGATACAGGATGGAATCAGATTAGATAACATGCTGGTTTATTAAAAGACACGTTTACACACAGAGTGAACCAGCATGAAGTCCTCAAGCAGCAGCAGCAAAAATCAATAAACTGCAGCTGTAACTAAAGGTAAACTGCAAGTATAAGTCCAACAGCAGCTCTGCACTATGTTCAAGTTACTAATAAATGATAATCACAATGTTCATAAACATACAGTTCATTAATTTGAAAGCAATAAATGAAAGGCTTAAATGTCACATATGTTAGTCCTGGGGCCAAGTTAAGTCTGAATTATTTGTCCTAAAGATAGAAATCAAAGAAAATCCATACAACTATATTACTTTGAGCCATAAATTACGTCACACATTTCTTTGGCCTTGTTGTGGATCCATGTCTGCTCAGTTAGCACATATTATTACGGTCTGGATTTAAATGTAGATTTGCCATCTAAACATTAAATCCGTAAATCTTTTTATGTGGCAGTAGTGGAAATTAGTCATTGCCAACATCTGTTGTGTTGTGTTTTCAGAATGATGGAGACAGAAAACAATTACATTCAAAATATGATGCATGATTTTTTTTTTTTTGGGCAACTTTCATGTTTTTCCCCAAATGATGTACAAATGTCTTGATACAGTAAACAGTATATAATATAAAATAATAATATCAACTTAAATTGGGATTAAGCCTAGAATGTTTACAGTGTCTTCCTCCACCCCTGGTACAGACCGCTGTAAAAGTGTGAAATGTGGGATCTTTAATATTCCATTAGTATGTCATGTAAAAACATTGAGCAGAGGACAGGTACAAACATTACACAACAGGTGAGGAACAGGGGGTTAATAGGGGCCAGCCCTGCGAATCTGAATGCGCTTTCCTGAATTCATTCTGCGCGTCTTCACCGTGCGTTACGGTTTTTCGTTTCACACCCGGAAGCACTGCACGCTCTCCCGCACTTTGGCTGCCGCCTCTCTACCGCCTTCTTCTGGCACACGGGAGTTTAGCTTGTGGCTCCGCTGCTTTAACTTATTGACGTTAACTGTTCACTGATAATCGATTGCGGGTTTAGGAAAAACGAACTCGGAGGTTGTTTGTTTTTTTTCTCTTTTCGCGGCACTGTATGTGAGCGGAGGACTGAGTGACGCGTCCACAGAGCGCAGTCCCCATCCGCGGCGTCAATTCAGTGACATTGACTCATCGCTGGTGTTGTGCACAAGTTCATGTGTGTGCACCAACGCGGTGGCCTCAGCGACAATGAGCGAATACTTCAGCCTGTCGGACTGCGATGTTATCGGCTTCGACTTGGACCACACGCTCTGCCGCTACCATCTGAAGGAGACCTCCAGGGTGAGTGTGTGTGTGTGTGTGCGCAGCGCGGGGCAGGCAGCTAGCTCCAATACATAACCGTACGGTGGCCGTGACGCTTCGATCAGCAAAACATCTGGATTAAAAATAGCTCGGAGCTGTCAATAACCCCTCCACGGTCACTTGTCAGTTCAGCCCCGCCGTTATGAAACATATTGTGGCTGATGATGCTCATGAGTTTTGGTTGAAGGTACATGTGTGTGTGTGTGTGTGTGTGTGTGTGTGTGTGTGTGTGTGTGTGTGCAGGATGATGCTCCTGATGCTGCAGTCACTCTGCGTGACTCACAGGTTGAACGTCGGCGGTGATGCTCATACATGTCTTTAAATCCTCTGAGGCCTGTTGGCAGCCAGCAGCTCCTCGTATCATCTTGCGTTTTCTATAATTAGGACAGTCGCAGCGCGCACAGGGATGGACTGTGACACTGGGTGACAAATAAATAAATCACTGCTAATCATTACGGTCTGTTTTGATCAGACATGCTCTCTCTTGTCCCATCATGTCACATGTATGTCCACTCATCCTGTCAGTGCAGTAGCATAGGATAGTGAACCCCAAATGCATGACCCAGTAAGGGAATTCTTAGTTTACTAATACTGATATCGTTTTTGATTAATTGATTGTTTTTTAGATGCAGTCACCTAAAGATTTCTCTTAAAATTCAATGTATGTTAAGGGCCAACACATATTCCGAAATCTTGGCATATGGTTTGATAGTAATCTCAGTTTGAGCTTCTACAATCATGTTTTTACCATCTTAGAGATATTTCTAAAATATGATCTTTTTTTTAAGCTTTTATAGACACAGAGACTATTTTACATCCCTTCATTTCTTCACATTACTGCAACAGTCTCTTTTACTTGTGTCAATCAGAAATCTATTGATTGTCTCCAGACTGTACAGAACTCTGCTGCCACATCTTCCCTGATTTATCCTCCTTACACTGGCTCCCAGTATGTTTCAGAATAGATTTTAAGATATTATTGATTACTTTTACAGCTCTCCGTTCGCCTTTCTCCTGGTTACATCTCTGACCTATCAGTTCAATACGCACCAGTGCGCACCCTGAGATCCTCAGGTGAAGGTCTTCTCTGGAACGATCTGCCTGAGGAAATCAGGTCGGCTGAGTCTGTGACCTCTTTAAAGATTCCTCTTAAAACTTTATCGGAGAGCTTTTCCTGGTTTTAATTCTACATTAATTATTTTTATTTCTCTTAAAATTAGCTCGTTATTGGTTTTTATATTCCCAATTGTTTTAATTGTTCTATCTGTTTCTTCTCTTTGAAATCTATCAGATTTGATTTTTTGCTGTCCTTGACAAGCACTTTGTAATGTAGTTTTTGAAAAGTGCTCTATAGATAAAGATTATTATTATTATTATCATCATTCCTAAATGAATATTATTTGTGATTAATAATAACTAGATAAAGAAACAGATAAAGTTATCAACTAGCTGGTGAACATAGTGGAGTTTTTAGCAGCTAAGCTAACAAAAACAGGGCTATTATTGGAGTAAATTTTGGACATTTTCCTAAATTAATTCTAATTGCTCCATGTGTAAAAAAAAGAAAGAAAGAAGGAAACTGTTTACTAATACATTTGCCATAACAATTGTTGTTGTGTTTTAACCTAAAGGGGTAAAAAGTAAGGCAACTTTAAAGATACACTCCAAGTATAATAGTATAACAACCAAATTCCCACATTTCCTTGCTGATGCGTTGAAACTCAACCAGTCTGGTGAGTGATGTTATTTCCTCTTTGTGTTTGCAGCTCATCTATGAGAGCTTTGCCAGGTACCTGGTGGAGCATAAAGGCTATGACAAGGACCTCCTGAACCTGACCCCGGCTACCTGGGATTTCTGGTGAGTCAGCAGCAGCAGTTTCCCACAGTATAAAGGGGAACAATGACACACAGGTGTAATGAATACCGGTTTCTCTTACAGGGATGTTAGGGATATATTAATGTAATACCTGTGGCTATGTTTCTTAAAGAGAGGTGAAACGTTATCCCTTGAGGTTTGGGTTTTAATCAGATTTAATGTTTTAAATTTAAAGATGTAAAAACTTTTTTTTATGGTGACCATGATACATACTAAAGCAGGACATTATACGGTGTTAAAACAAACCAACTACGTAACGAGTACACGGTTTCTAACCCACCTAAAATCTTTCAGTTCTGTTGTTTCTTATCACATATACACTCTGGATTTTGTGTCTAGTTTTAAAGGACTAGTGGTGGATCTGGAGGATGGAAACCTCGTGAAGCTTGCTGAAGACGGAACTGTCTTGCGGTACGCTCTGCTCTTCCTGCATGAAATCCATTTTGATCTGCCTCCCAGGACACACATCTTCACTCTCTTTGTACAGCTTGTCATTGCTTTCACAGACCTTTTTAATGTGGGATGATAATCAATAAGTATTATTCTATTCTATTTCTTGCTTTTTTTTTTTTTTATAGAGCGACACATGGAACCAATGACCTCAGCGCAGAAGAGATCATCAAACATTATGGTCCCAAAAGGGAGTGGAAGCACTTCAGCAGCCTCAATACCTCCTTCACAAGATCTGGTGTGATGTCTATACCCATCTTTAATAACTGTAGCTGTATGCTTTCACTAGATTCCTAACTGATACTGATACTTTTATTTTGGTCTTTGCAGCAAATTACTATTACTATGACAACTACTTTGATCTACCCGGGGCTCTTCTCTGTGGACGAGTTGTGGATATGTTGCATAAGGTAATATTTGAGTGTGGCTTCATATTAATGGTTGATATTTTCATGTGGAAAAACATATTAAAAATTGTAACTTTTTAACGTTTGTGTGAACAGCGAGGAAATGAGGTGAATTCGGACTTTTGGAAAGACATGGTTGCGGCCATTGATCACAATTACAACACATCTGCATTCAAAGGTAAGCTTTTGCTCATTTCTGATGACTTCTTGTCGAGGACCGGTTCTGTAAGGAATGACAATACACACAAGACACAGAGATTATTTTTCTTTTTCAGTCTAGAACTTTTATTCTGTGTTTTGGTCAGCAAGTGGTACATAACTTAACACATCCAATGGGACATAGTTGTTTGGAAAAAAAAATGCAGTTTGAATTTCTCATTCTGTGTTTTTTTTTTTTTTTTGCTGGTCACAGTGCTTGTGAGAATGTGCTGATCTCTGATAACATATAGTACAACAGTTTTGTGTGTCTTTTGTATGTATATTACAGGAAAATTCTTAAACAACAGACATTAATAAAAACGAACACAAGTACAAGACGTGCTGTAAATGTTACAGGCAGTTGTAGAGCACCACTTAAAACATTTCCGATATGGTTTCATGTTTCTTAAAATTGCCAATGCACACACAAGATGAACTGGGGAGCGGGATCAATTTGAACCATGTGTTTTTACATTTTAGTCAGCATTAATACCTCTGTTTGTCAAATCATTTGTTAGCAAAACCTTTTCAAGATTTGAATGAGGCAGTTAAACTTGCAAAATTTACAACCATACTTTTTCCTTAATTTACCATCTCAATTTGGAATTTTGTAAACTGATCTATTTCTCTGAGTAGTTCAATGATTGTAAGGTTTTGAGGTTTATTTGGATTTGTGAAATCACGTTGAGGCAATCAAGAACCCAGAGAAAGCGCAGTGAACATTATCTGCGGCAAATATACCATTACTCTCCTCATCAGGGACCTGGATATAGACTCTGTCACCGGGATGCAGCATAAGAACAGTACTGCCTGACATCTGATCCAGGAAGCCCTTGTTGTACTCATCATAGGTGAAAACAACTGGCTCTTCGTTTTTGTAGAGGGCCACCAATGCATTAGCACCATTGACATGGATATGATAGCTGAAATAGTAGAGGCCTGGGATCTGGCAGGTGAACACACCACTGTGGGGGTCATAATGGTTCTCCCCATTGTACAGAACCTGAGCGAACTGAATAGGAGTAGCAGATGGGGGGTAGGCGGTGGTCAGCACAGCACTGAAGGCAGACATGGGGGCCTTCATCATCTCATGAGACATCACAACCTCGTGGGACTTGATTGGCATGCTCTTCTCATGGTGGTAGACCACCTCTCCTGGTGGGCCAGGTGGACCGGGAGGACCGGCAGAGCCTGGAAGACCATCGTGACCTCTGGCACCTGGAATTCCAGGTGCACCCTGAGGACCACTAACGCCCTTAGCTGTTAAGCCAGCTGGACCAGGTGCGCCTGGCATACCTGGGTGGCCCTTAGGTCCAGGGGCACCGGATTGACCGGGTGCTCCAGCTGGTCCCATGGGTCCTGGTCTTCCATTCTCACCACTTTTTCCTGGTGCTCCTGGGCCACCTGTGTGTCCTTTTAGTCCTGGGGCGCCATTTGAACCTGGGATTCCTGGGGCACCGGTGTGGCCTTGAGAACCCTTTGGACCCTGAGGACCATTGTGACCTGGAATTCCTGAAGGACCTACTGCCCCAGGGACACCTGGTTTTCCAGTGAAACCCTGAGCTCCCTGGTCACCCTTGGTTCCCCTTGGGCCTGGTGCACCAACCATACCAATGTCGCCTTTGGGTCCTGTTGGGCCTCCCTCACCCTGGAATCCTCTTGCACCCTGTGGACCAGCTGGGCCAATAGGACCAGGAGCGCCTGGCTGACCAGTATAACCAGTTGGACCTGGCTCTCCCTTTTGACCAGTGGTTCCTGGAGTACCAGGGGATCCTCTGCTGCCTGGTATTCCAGGCTCTCCTGTTTTGCCAACACCTGGCATGCCAGGGGAGCCTGGCTGACCAGATGGACCCTGTGGACCTTTAGCCCCCATAGGTCCAGGCATACCTGGTGTACCATTCTGGCCTGGTTTTCCTGTTGCTCCTACGCCTGGAGCCCCAGTGTGACCCTTTGGCCCTGTCATACCCATTGGCCCAGAAGCACCATCCCTTCCTGGCATGCCAGACTTGCCAGGTTCTCCAGGATAGCCAGTGGCACCAGGTTTACCAACTCCAGGTTTACCTGGCATACCAGATGGACCCATTGGTCCGACTGCGCCTGGTGCTCCTTGAACCCCAGGAACCCCAATACCTCTCTCTCCTTTGGAGCCAGGAAGACCAGGAATACCAGGATGTCCCTTCAGGCCAGGCTCTCCTCTTGGTCCCATTGCTCCAGGAATGCCAGATGGTCCAGGTTTTCCAACAGAAGAGAATCCTGCAGGTCCAGGTGTTCCAGGTGTGCCAGGTGCACCTCTGGGACCCATTGGTCCAGTTGAGCCAGGTGCACCTCTATCACCAGGGATGCCAGGGGTACCTGGTTTTCCAGGGCCACCTGGGCCACCAGGTTTACCTGCTTGAGAGTAGCCAGCAGGTCCAGGAGGTCCTGGTGGTCCTTGTGGTCCAGTATGTCCTACGCCACTCTTTCCAGGAGGTCCAGGTGGTCCCATTGGTCCTGGTTCACCTGGAGGCCCTTGAGCACCTTGCTCACCTGCAACAACTAAGGGAATACAGAAATACAGATACATGTGATACAATTATTTCGGTAATATGATGCACAGGTTGTAATGTGACAGGTATCTTTGTTAGATCAATAACTGTCTGTTTTACTGAATCATGAGCTTTGATGTAAAAAGGGTACTGCACAGCATCCCACATGATGTTGTAGGATATTAACGATACACATACAAGCATACAACAATTGATGCAGACATTAAGATATGCTTAGTTCTCCCCAAGGAAATGAGGAAGGAAATGATCAAGAAATGGCTTCATCTTGAAGCATTTCTCTGCACATTCTCTGACTCTCGTGCCTTTGAAATGCACTTCATAGGATGCCTCCATGGTCCTTGAATAACCCAGAGTCTGGTACTCTACTCTGTAAGACAACAAACTGCCTCAAAGCACCCCTCCCTATGATTGTGGGGATGGGTTGTGAGGACAGCACTCCCTTTTTTCCCCAGTTTAGTCTTAACAGCACCACTGGTCTGAGGTGATGCTCTCACCAAGCTTACGTCTACTGACATGGGACCTAGTACACCAGCTTCTGTACATTTCAGTTCAATTTGCCCGCACTATGCTGCACCCTTTAATTTCCTGCACTGCCCATGGCCATGAATGTATAGCTAGTGGTCTGAGAGTTTTCAACAACACCTTGATGCATTTCCTGCCACATAGCATAGAGTTTATGGGCAAGGTCAAATGAATGTATGGGTTTGCACTAAACTGGCATATAAACTCAAGGTATTGCTCACTAGTCTATATTTATCACTAAAGTGATACATAGGATAAACAAACATTTTTAAGACTTACAGGAACTTTTTATTTAATTTTATTTGATTTATTTGTTAATATAAATTAGCATACATTTTGCAAGTTAGCCTAAGGCTAATTACTATAGCACAAATTATATTAAACTTGTCTTTAATTTCTGTTCAGTCTTTGAGAATATATTTTAAAGCCGATTCATGTATAAATTGGTCGCTATAATAAGAATGTAGGCAGGACTTTGGTATTGCAATAAAAAAATGTAATAAAAAAAACTCAAAATTAATCTACCAGGGCTTTAACATTAAAAAGACATATAGAATAGAGTTTAGGAACTATTCTTATCTTTGAACAGTGCACAAACAGCATCTGTGTCAAAGTTGCTATCACATTCCTTCATGCGCCATAATTCTGGATGCGTCATTGATCCGTCAAAGCAACAAATCCGGTAGTGTTGGCCTCTCTTTTGAAATGGTGTTTAGAGATGAAAATTCTTTGTCAAAGGCTGTCATTTTCAAACCACATAAGGCAGTGCCCGAAACCCCACAGGGGAATTTTGTGCCAGAACTGGACCTAGTGGCAGCCAGGAACACCACAAACTGGAGGTGAGGATGGTGGCCACAGGAACTGACCCAGGAGCTGAACCATATGTGACCTTCAAAGTACTATTGCACTCATATTTAGTATATTACATAATATCCATTCAGTTTGGTTGTTTGTGAGTCTTTTTTTTTTTCGTAATCCTTCTGTTGTTTGTATTTTGGAAAAATTAGCTTCATTATCTCGCCGGCAGAGTGATTTACTGCTTGAACTTGACAGAGTGTTTCTCTCCAGTCTGTGTTGTTTTTTTAAATGCTTATTGTGTGGTGTGATTTTAATACCACAAGGCAGTTTGTTAGGGCGTGCCTGCAACGTGGTAACAACATCTGTTTTGGAGATCTGACAGATTTTAGCTCTCATTGTCAACTTTCTCCTCTATTTTTATATTTTTATGCGGAGGCTCACAGTCGAACCACATCAGAACCCCTTCAAAAACAAAACTGGAGAAATAAATTCTCAACTGTTGAATCAAAATTGGAATCATCGTTAAATTATGGTTTTAGTTCTGAAACGGTCTCATACATCACCCTGGCAGTTACACCGTCACCACTGCTTTGGGTTTTTCTTTTATTACACATGCAAAAGTAGTATTTATTTAGAGCACAAGTGCTCTTTTACTGCTATACCCCACCTCACAGTTATATACAGATCTACGCATTCACAGCAGTTCACAACACCTCAACCCACAGCCCTGTGCTCTCAGCCAATGAGACGCAGCACTGGACCTGGTGGGGTGAGCACCTTGATGACAGTTAATGAAGGAGGGTGTTGCCAGGCTGCGGAGTGTTGATGATAATGATGATGAGGATGATGACTTGAATTTGCAGTTAATTAAGAAATTTGCTGTTGATGAAAAAGGCTGCTGTATTTATGAGATTCACATTTTCAGATTAGTAATTTCAAATTATGGGAGTAATTTGATTTGACCGAATTACAGTTTAGAGTCATGCAATTGTAGGTTTTAACTCTATATTTCATGCATAGACTTGATTTAAACATCTTTGAGTGGGAGCCTGCACGAGTTATAGTTAAGTCTGTAAACATATATCCAATAAATTCCCGCAGACGTGTAATTTTGAAGTGTTTTCTGATGCAGTTTCACTTGTTTAGGTTTGTTTTAACTTTTAAGCAGAAACTGATGGATTATGGAGCCGAGGAGCTCTGAATGCAGCCTGCAGTGATATGAACTGAACAATGGGCTTCACAGGTGTTTAAATATTATACTAAAAATATATAGATGCAGGAATTTTGTTGTGAGCCTGCTTATTTAACCCAGTTGAATCGGAACCATCTTTATTTATAATAATTGCAGCATTGCTCTTTTTAGGATTAAGAATTGTCACTAGTTTTTACACAAACAGCTCTTGTGTGAAAAGTCATATGCGACTCACCATGACTCTTGACGGGGTAGTGTGCCTTGGCTACTTTTGGCACGTGGTAGTACCTATCAGGGGTCGCCTCAGCCAAAGCTAGGAGGACGAGGAGAACGCTGGTTACCCTCAGGTCCATCTTGTGAAGCCAAACCTGCAAAGACAAAAATTTGTTTATGAGAAGAAGAAGAAGAAGAAGAAGAAGTAGTGTTGCTCTTTGTCTCTAATGACATTCAACAAGCAAAGGACCATGCATGATGCATCTGAGTGGCACAGTGCACATGTTGCTGCACTTGTCTCACACTCATCATGCATCAAGTTAATTGAGGAGTTTAGCTGCAAGATAAATGTCAAAATCTTTCATTTCTAATTTAAAAAATGATCCCTAACATCTCTGTCAACAGATTATTTTTTCATGCTCCAAAGTTCTCACAAAAGGGAAAGATTCTGTCCCAGTGTGAATGCAGCACTAGCACATGGCTCATTACACTTGTTACAGCAGCAACCGGCAGCCGACCCACCTCTCAGTGAGAGCCAGGCTGCAGCTGGGATTTCCCCACTACACTAACCTGAAATCAGGAAGAAAAAAAAGGCAACTTACCGTGATGGTTTACGCTCCAAAGAAACAGTCAGGGGGGGTCGGGAGGCTGCTGTCCCAATACCTTGCTGTTATATCCTTTAGTTTGTGGAGCCTGTCTGTCTGAGTGGCAGCTGCTGCTTCCCAGGGCACTGGGCTCAAGGTATTTATACTGAGCCACTCTTCCAGCATCGTGTAGGATCTACCTCGCGTGGAAGGCCCCTCCCTGCTCTGATGTCATCTTTAATGATGGGTGCCATGTCCTCAGGAGGCATGTCACTTCAGGGTGATGCCCCCCCCTTTCTTCATGTGGTTCTCTCTGTCTGCAGCAGTGAGGGGGATTCCTGTCAGATCCCTATTTTCATAAGTTCATTTCTCGATTCATCTCATTTGTTTGACCTGTAGTTCATTCTGTGGCAGATCTTAAAACTGACATTTATTCCATTTTACATCTGACACCTTAATCACTGTTTGCACTTTTTCGACAAACAGCCTGGTGTTTCTTTTTTTGAACATTTTTAGCTGCTCAAACATAGGTGTTTTTTCTTTTTTTTTTCAGTCTAAAGACATGAAGTAATTGACTAAGAGAGTGTTTTTCTGGAAAAGTAAAGACTGTGTGAGACTGACAATATTTTTCTCCGGTCTGAAGACAGTGAGGTTGTGGTAGAGGTCATGCACCAAATGGCTGTTTTCACTAAGTTTTGGTTAAATCTGAAACGACACACAGCTTTTAATAGATGCTGGAAAGTTGTAGCGTCTTTTTTAAAATCTCCAAATTCTGGGTTTGAAAGATGTTGTTCACAAATATAAATCCATTTCTAAACCTGCAACCGGCTTGATTATTTGTCTAGAGATTTAAATTCCACCTCATGATGATGTCTGCATGTTGTCTTTGATGAACTGGCATGTGGTTACCTGCACTGACCCACAGTTGCAGCTTTAAGCCAGCAGGAGGCAGAAGTGAGGTTTCAAGCCGCTTCACACTGCGAGGAGCCTCTGGTCTGCAGCTCACACTCACACAGTGGCAGCAGTAGAGGAGCTCGGAGCACAGATATAGATGTATTGATATAGGTCAGAGCTGAACAGTTAATCGAAATTGCAATACGGCCAAGTTCAATTTTCAGGAGGAGCTTAAATGAGACATTGTGGTGCTACAGAGATAACCCCCCATCTATTTGTTTCTGTGACAGCGAATTGCAAAAATTGCCATTCCCACTGTAATCGTGCCTCATATTGCAATCGTTCTGCTGTAATATAGTTCTACTTGAGGAGTGAGTGAATAAATACCATCCTCTGATCCAGCGTTTTACGAATCTCCAGCAGGTGTTTTTTTTTTATACATTAAAATAGTTAATAAAGGTGTTAAAAAAAAGCCTGAAACAATAGAATCTAATAGGGAAATGATTCTGTGCTCCGAATTCTGATGCCCAAATTAGAGTAGGTCTTTGAGACTCATATATTAATATCTGCTGTGTGGAAAAAAAGATTTTTCTTTTTCTACATAAACCTATGTAATGGTACAACACTGTTAAACTAAACTGTGTTACAAAATGCCTAATAATGATGCATACAGTTATCTACTATTGGCTTCTACGATGACCTTACCAATTCATTACTGGTCTCTAATTCATGGTGAAGAAAACAAACGCATCAAAAACGGTTAAAAATTAAACCTGAAAGACAAAGTAAAATGAAAAATGCATTTTTCAAAGTTTTCTTTTTTTTTTTTTTTGTATCTTTTATATCAAAATTTTTCTCTTCTCTATAAAACATAAAAATATTTTTGATGGCTCATGTTGAACTCATAAACTCAGCCACATGTGATTTTGGGTGCTAGCTAACCGCACGTATCACATAAAACTGAACTTGTTGGCTAGTGAGGGCAGCTAGCAAAACAGCACCATAGTAGGAAGTGAATGTTTCACTGAGACTTTAAATAAACTATGTTTTAAAATGTTTTAAAACAAAATTATAAAATAATTACAAACAGATAAAAAATGTGTAAACACTCCTTCCATTGTTTTTCTTCTCGAATTAAGGTGGAAAAGATTGGGAACCACTGAGTTAGACATTTTGGGTAACATCTTTATTTGCTTTCTTGAAAACAGTTAAATGAGAATATTGACACCACTCTCATGTCTGGACACTAAATATGAACTTACAAGCAGCCAGTTAGCTTAGCTTAGCTTAGCTTAGCTTAGCTTAGCTTAGCAGAAGGTCGGGGGAAACGGCCGGTCTGACTTGTCACAAAATCCACCTTACAGCATCTTTAAAGTTGATTGATTAATTGACATGTTACATATTGTTTGTTTAATTCAAAACACAAGTGTTAAAAATGACATGTTGTAGTTCTGTGGGAGTTTATGCGTCAGACTGTTTCTTGGCCATCCCCAATCTCAAGTTATTGTATGAAGTTTGATATTCAATTCACAGTGAATGTCTTTATATGTTGCTGTATATTTACTGTTTTCAGATGCTCAGACCGAACAGCAACGCAAGCAAAAATACATGAAATATGGAACAATCACAGCTACTTCCAGGATAGCTCATAGATTTAAAAAAAAAAAAAGCTAAATTAACATGATATTCTTGCTGTAATACCCACAAATCTCAGTGTTTTATTTTATTTTGAGTCTCTTTAAACAAGAGAAAAAAATTCTACCAATTCAATGAGGATACCTTACATTTGTTTCAAAATAAGATGAGACTTCATTGATCTCCAGAAAGGAAATTCACAAAGAAAATACAAGAAGAGAAGAAAATAAAAAGTTATTTTGATGGTTGAACGAGATATAAATTTTGTTTGCATAGCAACAAGGATTAAACATTGTGATCTTCATCAGCCTTAAATCTACAGTCTTGATTGGTGCAGCCACTGTGTAATAGATCTGTGGTTTTTTTCCCTCTGCCCATATCATTTAAACTGCCAACGTCGCAGCAGCCGCAGATGAGCCGTGGGCATCTTTTGGTAAACTCTTTGAATTAAATGACAGAGTAGTGTGGGGGGTGGAGTCGACATTTAACAACTTTCTAAGCTGCAGATATGCCATTGCATCTCACCATGAAAGTGGCTGTGACCGCAGTGAGGCATGGCTGCCTTCATTTCATTTAGATCGTTTTTCTTTTTTTTTACTTTTTCCTTTTTTTTTTTATCCGGTGTGTCAGAATTAATGCCTCCTGAACTAAATCTGGCCATTGTGAGGTTTAATGTAAACGGCTACTTAGATTCAATCGCTGCTTCTCGGTAGGTTTGTGCTGTGTACGGCAAAAAGGCAATCACAGTTCATAAACATGTAATTAGGAGGGGAGATGAACTGTATGGAATGCAACACTGACAAGAGTATGATATGGACTCGTCCTCGTTCCCTCTTCGCCCCGAGGGGCAGGGTGGGTGGTATTTCTGGGAAGGGTCTGCTGTAACCATTGTTTTGCCCCTCCCAACATCTTAACGTGCTACTGCTGCACTTTCAGACGTGACTTAATGCTCCTTCAGTGGCTTTAATTACCTCTGGTGATGACGGCTTGTCCCCCAACATGCTCAGCCTCTGTTTTCCACATTATCTTGATAAACCTATAAAAACACAAAGTCACATCTGATTTTTGCAGCTTTGCATATTGTATTTGTGATTTGTAGTCATATGGTGTTTATCTAAACTTAACTGCTTTTCTACATTTTCAACTTGTTAATTAATGATTCAGTTTATTTTTCAGACCCAGGCTGGTTATAGATTGATGTTAATTGTAAACTACTGCCTTTTTGAATTGTTCTGAAGATTTCCAATTAAATGATTGTGTTATTAGACAATACAAGAACTTTGCCTAAATACAAATCAGTTTAAAAATTCTGTTTAAAAAGTATTTAAATTGGTAAATATATATTTAAAAAAAATAAACAAAGCTATGGATATGAACAGACACTCCATGTCAGTTTTTACCATTTGGCAGTTTTCAATGCATTTCAGTCAAAAAAGTGTTGTGGTTTGGTAAATAGCCCTGTCTCTGTTTTACATAGTATTGTATTGGTAACATACAGGCCAGTAGACCCACATATGCTAAAAAAAAGGGGCAACTTTTAACTGTCATCTAACATATAATTAAAAAACACATAATTCTTCACCACTGCTTTGTTTCTAGAAGGGATGTACAATATAGATGTTTTATCCGTATTTATTTGTATATTTCCGTTGTTGGACAGTCCTGTCTCCGTTTGGCTCCAGAGATTTGAGGATGCCATGGTGTCTGAGAGAGAGAGAGAGGAGAAAATAATTGCAGGTTGATGTACCTAAGCAAGCAGGGAAGAGTGGAAAGCAGCAGCTAAAGATAGAGTGTTTGAGATGGGAAGTGACGGTGGCTCAGATTTAACGTTTTAATAAACCAAATGTGCCACTAAGAGGCACTTAGAGCTTTATGAATGGAAGGACTGAAGCTTGACCTCCTGGCTGTGTGTTGGCTGCAATTACAGGGACCCAAACACAAAAATCATGGTTGGAAGTTTGACCAACCTGAGGCCGACTGTAATTCAGAATAGCAACCAAAAGCCCTCACTGCATCCATCTGGATTTTCTTTTTCTTTTTTCAGCTCGACAAGATCTCGCCCAAGTCATTATAAAATTATGGAAAGGCTGGTCTCATGAGAAAAAGAATTAAAGCCAGAGACGCTGAATTTTTCGGGTTACCAAATCAGATTTTGCCCTCATTTTAGGATTTATTTTAGGAGCAGGTAATGGGTTACTTTAAAGCCAATTATCTAAATCAAAGCTGAGTAAGTGCTATAATGACCAGTACTTTTCATTTTTACTGCACCTCCCACACCAGCTCATAATCATCCGCTTTTACAGGTGTGGTATCGCAATCTGTCAATTCCAGCATCTCAAGAAAATCCTTAATGCTTCTACAGAATCACACATCTTAGTCTTTGATACGTTACGATATGTTGCACATATTACCAGCCTGCCTGGGATTGAAACTACAGAGACTCTAAACGTACAAATGGCAGTAAGAGATTATTAGACGAGTCAAAAATATAACTGATAACATCAATAAATAAGACTTAAATAATTAAAATGGAGAATAAAAACAAACACAAAACTTTGCTTTTCTGTTGAACTCCAATAATTTGGATAAAAAAGAAAAGTTTAGCTTCACTAGTTGATTTTACCTGATAAGCAAGTGAAACCTTTGCAACAGTAGCTTAAAAATTTTAGCCTGAAAGCTAATGATACCAAAGTTAGCAAGCTAACACTACTTAAAGTTTAGTATATTTGTCATTACAAGAAAGGAGACATTAACAAACACACCTACAAAAGGTCAATGATATGGATACAAACACACATTTCCATTGTGGTCTTTGATGAAGACAGTATTTAAAGAGACATGCGTTCAAAGGACCAGTGTGTAGGATTTAGCGGCATCTAGCTGTGAGCTTGCAGAATGCAACCAACTAATACCCCCCCCACCCCTCCTTTTCCAAGTGTGTAGGAGAACGTACGTGGCCTTCAGGTAACATAAAACACCCGCTGTAGATATGAAAATGGTTCTTAGATTCAGGTGATGATACACTAATGAAAGCATCATATTCCACTTCCACAAAAGACTTTGTATATAGTCTCTGTTTAGATGTGTATTGCCTTGTAGGTGTGATTTCAACTTGAAGTAAATAGGACTTGCATGTGTGGCAGGGGCAGCCTTTTAAACGTTTCACATTTTTGACTGTTAATTATAGTGCCACCATTGGGCCGATTGGGATCATATTTTTTGTGAAGCATTTGCACATCATTTCTAATTATGGTGCCAACTTTCGCGTCTCTGGCTCGTTCCAGCTCACTTCAAATTGACAAAACACTTGTATACCAAATTTAGTGTATTTAAAGTCAAAATTCTAAAAGTTCTATTCATTTTACTCTTTTCACGTTAAGCTAATTAGCAAAAAAAAAATCCATTATAGCGAACTTGTTCAGTCCAGGAGGCTTTTTTGTAGAGCACATTGAGCTGGACTTGTGTGTCAAATTCCAAGCCAATCAGACCAACGTTGTGAGGGGTGTGGCCTCTCCGAAATTGGCCTTAACTACACCGCCATCATGTGGCGGATTGAGCTCATATTTCTTGGGAAGCTGATTTTCAGTCATTGTGTCAAGTTTAAATGTTTATAGCTCCTTCCAGCTCAATCTGGCAGAAAAATAATAAACCTGAGCAAAAACAACAGGGTTCTACTCCTACGGGGTAAAGATAAGGCTTTTTGTCGACTCTGCAAGAAGCAGCTCCCTTACTCTACAACTCCAACAAGATATATTTCTTCTGTGATACTCGTGAAGTGACATGTTTGCCAACTGAAGGGTCACTGAGCGCTACATGGTGTTGGTCCACCCAGGCGTCGGAAACAAGTCTGTGTTACAATGTGTGTCTACAAGCTTTATGTATAAGATTCCGCATCATCTGTAAACCCCATCAAGCTTTTACCATCTGCTCCTTTGGTTTCGGCACCGGGAACTTATCCAATGTACAGGATTTCACTATCCCTTCATTGTGCATGTCCCTGCTCACATTCGTTCCCCTGGTCCTCCAGTGTCACTGGGACGCAGACTCGGGCCTGTTGCTGACTGACTGTGGAGCTGGTGTTAGTGGTGAGAAAAAAGGGTGTTGGAGGCCAAACCCAACATCTTAAACAGCTACAACACTATTATGTTGATGTTTTTCTGGAAGGAGCGCCGGTGTTTACAAAATTACGCAGAGCTCAAAATAATTATGGTGGACAAAGACAAAAATGGAACGAACGACACTGACAGCTCCTGCAGACATCCGAGGCAAACATGTTTAAACGTCATCTGTACACTTTTTATTCGTTTTGAGAGACTATGGAAACTTTAAAATGAGGGACACTGAAGATGAAAACTGTGATGGATTGAATCTCTGGTTGAGGAGCGGAGCCACGCCCACCCCCACCACAGGGTCCTTGATTCTGTCAACTGAATGCAAGGTCATTTGCCGTGTTCAGGGTTAAGTCGTGACCTTTCACAGTTTTCTAAAAAACCTGTTAGCCAGAAAGGTTGATCTTCTTTTCTTTTTTCTTTTTCCTCAGAGAGGGTTTAAGTGTTGGTTCTGCTGTGTGGTTTTTTTGTTTTTTGTTTTTTTTATGACAGACTGATGAAACACCAGTGAAATCACTACATTCAGAAGCAGGTAGACACTTTGATTGATTGACAGTGTGGGGAACCAATGAGAGCAGTCTCGATTCTTTGAACAGTGAAATAGACGAATGTGTGACGAACTGTCAAACAGACGCACCTACTCGTGTTCTGCCGGTTTCATTGACATTAATGGTCTTTGGTCTTTGTTCCATTCCTGGGGGTTTACCAGCTCAGACGTCAGATCAGACTCTATTCAGGCTCAGCTGCTTCCCTTGTTGTAGTTTTATATCTTGAAATTTAGTGTTTGGATTTGACCAGGCCTGTGTAGGCAACCAGGTTTTTTTTTTTTTTGACTTGACCTGAATTTTTAGATCTGAATTGAGCTTATTGAAATGGAGCAACTTTTGATATAAGGCACAGAACAAAAAAAAAAGTTATTGAAATTGAGTTTTGAGAATTTAATTAAAATTCAACTATAAATAAATTCAGGAAGATGGTTTTCAGACAGTTATTAAACAGCATCATTTCTTTCTTGTTTGAATGCAGGGTCTGAGGCAGTGGTTCTCAGAATGTGGTCTGTGGTCTAATTTGTGTCTGTTTAGGGTCCTTGATGTTAAAAAGTCTTGGTCAGATTTTTGACGATATAAATAAAATTGACTTTATCTGACGTTTATTATTGTGGCAGCAAGAAATCCCTTTGATACAGGACTGAACCTTCTCAAGCTCTTCACCTGTTGGCTGTTTATATTTTATTAACATACTATGAATGAACTCCTGGCACATGGACACGTCCTTTTAAGAGGTCTTTATGGTATTTTGAACCTGGTGCTTATCAGCCCCGGTGGCCTGTGTCCTAAATATACTGGAGAATGTGTGGATTTCCCTCGCCAGGCTGCTCTCCTGGCTCAGGTCTGTTGTTGTTTTTGTCGGTTTCCATTTTATTTTAGGTGTTGGGCTGGGAAAGGATCCCTGAGAACCATTCTTAGTGCGGCAGTGGGAGGAATGCGTAAGGAAGTTAAGAGGCCCTTAGCTCTTTTTTTTTTTTTTTTTCCCCCTCCAAAGAAACCCAGCATCACTCAGTCGAAATGAATAAGGAGCAAGTCACGAATAGCATTTATCTCACAAGCAGTATAAATATCTTTGTTTTGATTCCTACCACAGTTGATGAATAGATAGCACAAATGGATATGAATTTGGACGTAGTAAAAGCTATTATACCCATTAGTTGAGGCTTAAATAAGACTTAATATGCACTCCATGAGTAAATCTGAATAGAGCAAATTTGGCTAAATAGTGTTTTTCTATTTTATTTAGGATTCTGCGTCACAGCAAAGCCAACATCTGGATTTAGTGGCTAAGTGTAAGATTTTTATCTTTTTCTTTTATCTGCATTGTTGTGAAATATTTCAAATAGCTCCGCACGCCGTCTGCTGCAAAAAAAACAAACATCAAAGTATGAGTTGTTTACGGGGGTGCATGAGAAAGAACACAGTGAGGGTGTGGAAGAAGGATACAAAGCTCAGGCGCCGCAATCTTTCAGCTGTGCTAAGACATGTAAACACCGTCTGAAGGTTCCTGCTCTTCCCAAAATGGGGGCTTCATGTTCCCAAAAGTTACTGCCGGACAGTTTTATGGCCTTGAATGTTGGTGTAATTTACGGGGTATTGTGTTTAAATCCACCACTTCTTAACAAATATCAATCAGACAAGAATAGATGGATAAAGAAAAAAAAAGACTTGGTGAAAAACACAAAGACACTTTTTAAAATGTAGAGTTCAGACAAAAGCTAAAGACTAAAAGGTTCAATATGCTTCCAGTGAACTAGGTCGTATGAGGTGTTTTCTTTTGCGACCGTGTCTGATTATACTTCTTTTGAATGGTCACATTTCAAGGCGGAGCAAAGAGGAGTCTGCCTTCATTTCCTCCTCCTCTCTCCATCGCACTTCCTGTGTGATCTCTCTCCCAGAACTCTACGTCTTTAGCGTGTCTTTGTAGTCTTAATGAATTTTACAGATGGCGATAAGGTCAAACACTTTGAGGCTCTTTTCGGAAGCGTTCACGGTTTTGCACTCGTGTTGTTGGTTAGTTGAAAAGTGAAGGGAATAGTTGGTTAAAGGAAGTAAAAAAAAAAAAAAAGAGAGCCAGAGAGAAGAGGCATACATGCTCACTCACGCCGACACCTGGCGTGCAAGGGGATGCACTCACAACGTGGACGGGCTTTCTGAGGTGAATGAAATCGTCTCTAAAACCTTCAGTAGAGTCACATTTTGGTGAACTTTGACATGTGGATTCATGTTGCTGAGTAATTGTAAGCTGTCCTGACAGCGCCGAGCTTGGACGAAAAGTAGGGTGGGAAACTCCACAATGCAGGAAGTCATTATATTAGCTCTGGCGAAGACCCCGAAAACAGAGCGGGAAAACTCTTATCACATGATGTCAGAGTCAAGTCCATTTTTATTACGCCTCCGCACCGGTGACAGCCAGAGTCGGATATTGTTTCCCGTCTGTCCGTCCCATTCTCGTGGACACGATATCTCATAACTTCTTCAAATTGGGCACAAACATTCACTTGGACTCAAGGATGAACCGATTAGAATTTGGTGGTCAAAGGTCAAAGGTCAAGGTCACGGTGACCTCACAAAATGCTGTGTTGGCCTTGTGAACGCAATATCTCCGTAACTCCTTTAGGCAATTTCTCCAAATTTCACACAGCAATTCTCACAAAATCTCACACAAATTGTTCATGTTTTATATGTCTGGAAAAAGAGGGATGTAACCTGAAACTAATCTGAGTGGCGGAAGTATACAATCACTGGGGGTAATTCTAGCTTTTATTGTGCCAAACCACAACAGGGGTCACCTCAAGACGCTTTTCAAATAGAGCAGGTCGAGACCGTACTCTTTAAAATATCATTTACGGAGACTCAACAGTTCCCACTGTTAGCAAACACTTGGCGACAGTGGCAAGAAAAAAACGTCCTTTTTAAGAGGCAAAAACCTGGAGCTGAACCAGACTGAGGGTGAGCGGCCATGTGCCTCGACCGGTTGGGCTGAGAGAGGCAGAGAGTGAGAGAGAGAGAGAGAGAGCGGCGGGAAGGACCACCATGCAATGATAATGATAATAGTGACAGCAGCAGCAACCATTATAATGATGACTATAATACTACTACTACTCCTAATAATTATTATCATAATACATTTAGCAGCAGGTGTTGAGCAGGATCATGGGGTGATGGAGGGTTTGCAGTTGCAGATCCAGACTCTACAGCTCCGGAGGCAGGAAACTCTTTTCCCCATACACAATCATTGGAGAAGGAGTGGCTGTAAAAAAACGTGTCACAATCCACATGATTTATCATAACGATTTTTATCATCACATTTTGCTCCATTGCCTTCAATAACATGCAGAGAGTTTTCGTTTGATCCCATTCGTATGTGCAGGGAGGCAACAGGAAGTCAGCTGGCTCGGCCGTAGGAAGTCTCATTGTCATAGCTGGTTTGACTGGAGAAGGACTCTACTGCCAAAGCAGTTACACCTCTCTGCAATTAAACTGCAACAGCAAATAAGTTTAGCAAGGAAACTTAATTACAACCTGATTACATTTTCTATAAACGTAATGAGGATAAGTCTTAATGAAGTCTTTAAAACTTTCATCAGTCGCCGTGAAGGTCATTCATCTGCCTCTGATTATAATTATTCCTGCATCAGTTGGTGAATAGCTGGTCAATGCCATGGAGGATTTAAATCAGTCCTATGCATCATACAGGGGGGGCTGCACGCAAAACCATAATAACCACTGGTTAAGTGACCTTGGCCACCGCTCCTCTACGATATCATTACTGGGAGGACATTAAAGACACTCTCTCTGAGACACTCTTTTAAGACAGCAGAGTAAAAAGACATTTATTGGGCCACTGGCTTTGCGTAAGTGGACACACATTTGCTGTGAAACATGCTTGAAGGAAAAAGACTAAGTAGCTGCTGCTGAGAGTGACGGGGAGTCGTAAACAAAATCTATGAGGCCATTTTATTAGCAATACACACGTGTGACTCAGCTGTCACCGTTGGAAGTCGGTGAAGGAAAGGTGGAGCTACTGAAGAAAAGTAATGCCTAATTTGCTCAGTAAAGTAGGGGGCAGTCGTGGCGAAGGGACATGTGCGCTGGTTTTATGGTAATCCAGCAAATCCAAAATAAGACAGCTTTAAAAGTCAGTAGTTTCATTTCAAACATGGTATTAAGCTGCAAAAAATACCAAAATGCTCTCATCAAATCCACCACGTCTCCAACCGCTCGTTCACCTCAGCATCCATGGCTAAATTGAATGCTGAATTTGTTTAGCTCCCCTCAGAGTAATTGTTCTGAGCTTCATACGTCTGATAGGCTCGGCATGGCTTTCTTTCTGGATGCAGCCAAGCACCACTTTGACCAAAAAGAAGTGGTTGTAGTTTGATTCTTCTCCTACATAGTAAAAATCCCTTTGCAACATTTTCCCCCAAAATCCCTTGTCTTATAGGTTACTAGCTTTTCTAAAGACAACTTAGGACCCAGCTGTCTGCTCCGTTTTACACCCTGACAGTCTATTATTGTAATCAGTTGCAGTATTTTTAACTGGAAATCTCCATGGTGATACTAGGTTTGTCACGGTGGATGTTTTTTTCTATACATCAAACACACCGTTTGGTTAAATGACCTTGTCAAAAAGTGAGCATGTACATGTGCCAACTGTGTGTTGACATAGCAATTGTATCCATGTTTTTACAGCTTCATAAAGATTTAAGTTAGATGATGAAGTCATCCATGCCACAAGTCTTGAGCCTAAATTAGTCTGGAAAGTGGCAACTTGAGTTAATTTGATGTCTTTGTTTGCATTTAAAACGGGTCCCCACTACTGCTTTTGGAAATGATGAACTTTTTCTTTATGAGCAACATCTATAGAGGGTTGAGGCCAGATGTATTTAAGGACAATTAAAGGGTCAGTTCACTCAAACTACACAAATGGGCACGAAAATAGTACCTCTTTAAAGGTTCCTCTTTTTTTACACTTTTCTAGTGTTTTATTTGAAGTGTTGATCCATAAGAAGATATAAAAACCATCTCAGTGTAGTTTTACATCTCCTCTCTCCGGCTTCTCTCTGGAGCTCTAGTAACAACAGGTCGGTAAGCCAATCAGAAGAGAGGAGGCTCTGAGCCTCTCTTCTGATAGCTGACTGTTTTCTGAGTGATCCAATAAAAATATAGCAGATTTCAGGTAAAAACACTCAGAGAAACAAAATCCTGCAAGGTTTGGGTGGAGGGTCCAGGTGGACGGGGCTTAGTGACTGCTTTGTTGTGACATCACAAAGTTCCAAAAGTCCTAACGGCTGGTTTTAAGGCTCAGTTTCTGAATACAGGCTGTGTGCATTTCTCTGTGGACTGAGGCTTTGATACTTTCACAGTATTAATATAGAAGCTAGACTTGCTTTATAATCAAAGGACACGTGGCATCTACCTTCATTCTATATGGGACCTTTAAGCATAGGCTCCGGTTAGCATTGTTAGCACAGCTGGCGTCTCGCTCGAAGACTAATCTGAGGCTAATTCATTTGCTGGCTAATTAACTAGCTAACAAGCCAGGTATGGTACTTGGAGATAGTAGAGAAAATGATTTAGAATATCTGCCCTAAGTGTTAACTGAATATGAGGCTATGCAGTCGCCATATTAACATTTGCAGGCTGCATTCAGGGCTAAAGTCGTTATTATTTTCTTTCAAAAGAAATTCAATTTACCTTGTATTAAGGCAGGGACATGAATCATAGCTATATGTTAGCAGACTAAACTAAAGCTGTCTGAAAGGCTAGATATCACCAGAGGTAGGTGTAAATATATATTTATATTTTGGATGAAGGATCAGTCCTTTAAGCCTTTACACGAGAGAGAGAGAGAGAGAGCGAGAGAGAGAGATGTCAAACAACAGCAGTGAAGTTAACATCAGGCCAGCTTTGCACGCCATTCGTCTTTGTTATGAATGGTGCGACACGATAGAGTTAGATGTTTGTCTGTTTACATTTTGCTGCTCCCAGTGTGTTCAGGAAAGGCAACATTTACCTTCACCCCTCCTGTCTCTGTCTCCGTCTCTGAGGACACGACTACATGTAAACACCACACAATCCACAACTGAGATTTAAATGGCAGTTCTCCTCCTGTTGGAATCAGCCTCGGCCTATTTTCATGTCTAAAACGATCATCACTCTCTCACAGCATTGTAACAAATGTGTACATACAGATTGTTCCACAGCAAGACGTCACACATCAGGGTGGGGATGCACACTGTTATGTCTGACTTGCTAAATGATGTTATAGCGATGCCCGTGCTTTGATCTGGCCCGTTCGCTTTCAGATAAGCTAAATTTGTGTTTTGCGTGCAACAATAACAGTCGAGGCATTTTCTGTACAGTGTCAAACAAACAACTCACTAATGAACTGGTAGGTGGGCTCCGATCGGGAACCGTGCAGTAACACTTGGAGTCTGACAGAAGCTGCTAACACCAAAGACCTGTGCTTGTGTTCTGAGAAGACAAAGGTTTCAGTCGGTTTAATAAGCCCGTAACAGCTCGCCTCACTGTTATTGTGGCTGTGGACAACACAGCAAATTTGTGAGGTGGTTGCCATGTTGAGCTACAACGATGTTTTTTTTTATGTTGCCATGTTGAGCTACAACATGGCAACATAAAAAAAAACATCGTATTGTACTGTAAAGATGCACTTCAGGCCAACACTGCTGTGTTTTCTAAAGACCTCATCTTCTGGCTGGGCCTACTAAAGACTCAGTCACAACAGCATTTATAGGAGTGAAATTTCAGACCAAAATCAGTTGATTTCAGCTAGAACTGCCACAATTAGCATCTGGGCCCTTTCGTTCACCCAGCGCAAAGCGGCACAAAGTGCAACGCTCGTGTCTTGGCTAGTTTTCTCGTCTGGTCTAAGTTAACGAGGCAGTGTTTCGCTGTTATTTTAAGTGCGCATTCTGACATAAATGTACTGCATTCCACAATGTGCTGCTGTTCCAGAGCGTAGTGCCGTTACACATGACCGTTCCACTGGGTTTACTTTCATTAAATCGCCTGAAAACGACACCGCGCCAGACTATTACCACACACACCTCTTGATACGTCAGACTGGTCAGTTATAACTGAGGGTACAAAGGCATGCGTCAGTATTTCGCACCCGGGCCAGTTCGCTCGTGTGCTTTCACTTCGCTCACAATTCGATCAGTTTTCCTCTGCAGTTGTGAGATGGCAGTCTGATTGGTTTATTGCGTGTTATGCCAAAAACTCACCCATAATTAATGAAGCAATGAAGCAAGTGTTGCTTCATCAAGTGTAACCCCTTTTGACCCTTTGACTCGTCTGTAGGTGCGACAGTTTTTTCCGCCATAAACTTGCAATCCATGCACTTAGATCCTTGCACTGAGAGTTCAACTTTGACTTTGACAACTGGTGCCATTGATCAATTGTATTTAGTTTTGACGTAGTTTGATCCTGTAGAATCCGAAACAGTGGAAGCTAAAATGTCCGCCGTGTCCTACCATCCCATTTGATATACCCGTGCTGTGCCGCAGAAAGAGATGGTTTGTAATCAGTCATGAGATGACTAAAATCTAGCAAAAAACTTGTTTGAAATTTTCCTCACGAACAAATACAGTTACAAAAGTAAAACTCCAAGTGCAGCACGTGAGAGCGCTCCCTCTTCTTCGTCACACGTCCTACAGTGACCTCAGTCTGCAGCAATAAGCTACGTCACACTGACAGACGTGGTCACGGTGGCTATGAGATGTCTGTATACTGCACATCTGGACTGGATATGGACGTGTCTGTTGGGTTGTGTTGCACAGAGAATCAGAAAGCAGCTCTGAAAGCTAAATGAGACAGAGAAGAAAAAGATGAGAAGGGCAAAATGAAAAAGTAAGATTATATACTTATGAGTTAAGGCAACAAAACTGAGTGTCGGGAAACAGATTTAAAATTCCTTCCCACATTAATTGTCTCCTAAGAGTCCTGTGTGAAGATGACTCCCAGCATGCTCCTGGTGGCCCGATGCTAAGCTGTTGTTTATGGAGATTGCACCTTGAGATGGGAGGATCATTCAACTCTGCGAGTGCCATAAAACCCCTATGATTAAAACAAACCTGGCTGGACTTGCTCAGGGTTTTACACGTTTTGCTTTCTGTGCTTTTCTTTATTGCTCCTCTGAGAGTCAGCAGGATTCAGCCAAGAATGAAAAGCTTAAATATATTTAATTTGAAGGGCAATTTTACCTGTGTGTTTAAATTTAACTTTTGTTTAAAATGCACCGAAATATTTGTCTGTGTGTTTTGGAAACTTCTGCACCTATTAAAGCAGCTATTAAGCTCCAGACGTGAGTATAAAACGTGATGTGAGTTATTTCACCCCGTGGGGGGAATTCAAGATAAGATCGTCCCGAGATTAAACCTTGAAGTTTGAATCTTCACAGTTTTCTTAAGATAGCTCTGGCTAAATATAGCTCTGGTTTGGTATAATGACAGATTGCAGTGTTCTTCACTTTTGCTCTGAGGGGAGAATGACTGTGCAACTGGCGTCACTGTCCCCCACAGTGATCTGCACACTGGTGTCCAAAAGCCACCACATCTTTTCTTTTTCTTTTTTTTCAGCTGCCATTGTTCCTTGTGTCGCCTTTTCTCTCTGCTTCAGCAACATCTCTTCACAAAGAAGGGGAATCTGTGAGATAGGAATCCTTTAGAGAAAATTTCCCTGCACTTCTAAGTATCATGGTTGTCAAGATGAGACCACCCACCCAACCCCCTTGCAGCACAGCAGCTCAAAGTGAGACCACAAGGGGATATTTCAGTGCATTGGTTGAAGGTATATTGAACTGCAGCCTGGTTCCAGACCTCTGACACATTGATTCTTATAGATTCAAACAGGCTTGGTGCTGTGCTCAATGACAGCTGTTTCCTACTGTTGCAGAGACAACTGAGCCAATTAGAGCGCTGGGATTTAAAAAATCGATTTGTTTTTATTTTACTTTTTTTATTCACTAAATGTAGGTGCACTTGTTTCTTTTCAGCTCATTATGTTAAGTGCAATAAAAACTAAAGACGTCAACCCCAAAAGTCAGAGAGTCAGGATAAAACAGTAGGTTTTCTTGGGAAGCAAGTCCTGAAAGCACTAGCAGCTTCTCCTGCTGGTACAACCACAAAAAGCAACAGACAGCTTGTTAACCCACACTGGCTTTATTTGTCTCTTTTATTTGTGTTAAATCCAGAGGATTTGACGAAAAGACGATGTGGGCATTGAGGTTTTGGAGTTCCTGCAAGGTTCTGCTGGGAAAGCTAAACCGTAGTGATGGGAGAAACAAACCTTCATGAGGAACTGGAACACTGTGAAACAGTTTGAAGGGTTTGATACGATCAATATCTGCTGGTCAAATCCTTAGTATATCATCTGCATGTTTGGATTTCATGAGGCAATGATCAAACAGTCTTACTGCTTTTACTTTTAATATGTTCAACAAAGCTTTTAACGGATCAGTCTAAAGCCCCTCTTTCATTCAAAACCAGCACATCACCTCTCCGAGAAGAGGTGTGACTTTGTCCTATATGTTTATGAACTTACCACCAGTTTCAGTTATTTGAACCTTGTTTCCGAGAAATCATCTTTTATCTGTCATGATATTACAATACCCACAAGCCTCAGTTGCCATTGCCATTGTAGAAGAAGCCAGTTGCAGACACAGATCAGAATGGTGGCGAATTCAAAACGTTTCGTCATCGCAGATGTTAACAAAACAAAACTGGACTTGCACTTTTGGTGTGTGTTTAACACAGTTGTTCAAATTTTGAACTGATGATTTTCCCGGTAGAGTTTCATGCCAGTATCTTTTGATGAATGAATGGGACTTAACTCCTCCCCCCGACTCCATAACAAATGAATGGACAAAATGGGAATTCAGTTTTATTTCCAGCTAGACATTCGTTACTTCCTTGCTGCAAATCTTACATATTACATATTATACATAGCTGCATATGACAGATATGATACATATACGTCTGTAGATGTCAGACCCCTTTTTTAAAAGGGTTTTATTGAGTTGTTTTGCATTTTTGTTGTCATGGGTAACATTTCAAGATTCTCCTCCTCTGTCACTGACCAAAGACAAAAAAAAAAAAAAAAAATGTGTGTGCACCATGAGGGACATGATGCAGCAATTTGCGGCCGCTCTGCTAAAAATGGAAAGTCCACAGACAAAATGGCCCGGCCAGTGTCTTCCACGTGGTTCCATCAGGTGCTGGGAAACATCATTTGTCTGGATGCCTTTTTTTTTAAGAGAAAACACTTAAGATTATAGCTCTCCTTTAGAGATCCACTCCGTGTGTCTCATATATGAAGAGCTTGATGCTCGTTAAGTATAATGAGAAAATGGATATAAGCATCTTTTTTTCATATTTGTTATGATAGCCTTTATCTTCACTGCTGCTTAACTGGGCAATAAAGAAAACGAATGTGCCTCTGGATTCTGCCCTCTCATCATTTTTGGTGTGGCTGTTTGTGAAACACTCCCGTGCTCAGCCCTAATTTGCACTGCAACTGTTGATTTGTGTATCCTGTCAGGACGCTTTGATGTGTGAGAGAGATTGAGCTGCTGCTGGTCGCGGTTCCCTCTCTGATGCTGGGCAACTCTCCAGCCGTCCAGGCCCGGCGCCCAGAACTGTGCGGCATGGTGCCCAGCCACAGGCCTGCGGGGCCTCGGGGCACTTGAGTCCTACATTCACAGCCAGATCCTGCAGAGGCACGTTTCACTCCACCGCGCGCACACACGCTGTAGTAAACTGGCACTGGTGACGGCCCAGGCAGCGTTTTAAATATGCTTTTCTCTTTGGTACTTGTGGATTGATCACATGTTGCTCTGTCCCAAATTGCACCGCAGTATCAATCTGGACTCTCTACTTGCAGCCCAATGCCACACAGGGGGCTAAAGAGATAACAGATGATGGGGCAGCATTTATACAAATAGGAAGTCGCCTTTGGGAGGTGTCACTGAGGCCTTGTCAGGGCTGGACTCACCCAAACCTAACAAACTGAAGCTGTTTATAAGAAGTCAAACACGGTTAACGTCTAGTCGATGGCACAAGCAAGCATTTTCTCATAGATGTTGGGCAATTATGCAGGAAAAAATAAATCATAGAGGAGGCACAGCTACTGATATCTATCAATATCAGATCAGGGTTCACTACATGTTGCCATGCAAGTAGTAATTGGTTCAAGAGAATCTGAATTCAGGCACATAGAAAACCAAAGACAGACCCTGACATTACTTTATGTCTAGCTGCTGTCTCACTAGATCCTGTTACTCTAGTTCAATCTCACATCAAATCTTTGTGAAAAAGTGACACCTGTTACTGTGGTTTTCTTCCCATATTCCAAAATAACTGCTATTACTAATTTGTACAATTTTAATTTTTAATGAAATATAAAGGAGCTATTTGTAAGTTTTGCTACATAACTACATGCGAGTTCAACATCAAACTTCATTCATTTCCTCACCAGCAGCTGTCTCCAGAGGTGGAAACAAACAGCAATGTTAACTCTTGTCTCTATCACGTCAATTCTTCTGCTGAGGTTAGCATGCTAACCAGCTAGCCCTGGTCTGTCTTAGTGACTTTCCATATAGTGGCTTACTTTCACCTCCAGTCTGTCCTGAAGAAGTAGTGTTCAGAGGACGTGTTATAACCTCTCGTCTTTTAAACCCAACGATCGGCAAAGCTCTTGGCGATCGGCACTTGCGCCAAGCAAGAGAACATGTTGTATGGCAGAGAAAACTTACAAAATAGCCCCTTTAACAATGGTAAATTTGTTAGCTCTGACAACACTACAGTTCTGTTGAAGTTTTTCCAGCCTGGCAGCAGCAAATTACATGTTATTGTAGCTGTTTGCCCTTTTACAGTCAAGCTTCAAAAGAACTAAAGTGTGCAGTTTGTTCAATCACCCTGCCAGACCTGATTTTTATTTAAGCTGGGGTATTCATGAAATACCCTGCAATTGCAATACTCACCTACTCTTGTACCAATGAGGGTAACAGCACAAAGTCTTACCTCAAAGGTACTCATGGTGCACCTCACATGAAGAGTGATGTTAGCAAGAAAAGAAAAAAAAGAGCTTGTCTGAGATTGTCGGTTTTGGAAAGTTGCCAAAATTTTTCAGACCAAGTATGTGTCATGCCAAAATATGTTCCCACTACTGTATCTCATCTAGCTGCAACCTTCACTACAAGCCAGGCCAAAGACTTTTGTTGTCTCCTGATGTGTCATCTCAGTTTTGGCTGTCAACTACTCAAAATAAATGCATGTGCTCCCCAAAATAAATAAAAGAAAATGGACTTTTATTTAAACATTAACTTGAAAAAACTTTGTATTTAGTTTGATGATCACCAAGACACAAAAGTAGTATTATAAAGTAGAAATCCAGATGAAGGGAGATTGATTTTTGAAGATGTTTTTTCGTCACTTATCACAAACAGGAAACGGCAACACCTGCATTGAAATGTCACAGCCTTTGTATTTTGGTGGGACCACTGATTCCTTCATTCTTCATGCTTTCCTTGACAGTGTTTTTAATGCATTACAACATGAATAGAGCCATTCCCTGGCCCTGGTGTCAGGTGTGTTTGGGTGGTAAATTTCAGATCCTGGTGGAATAGAACAGCTCCTGTTGTTTTGGACAGGAGACGGTATTTGATCGTTAGAACACAAGGGATGACGGCGAGGTCAGTTGTTTTTCCTCTCGCACACAGAACTGCGACATGGGATTTTGCTGGCGGGGGGGAGCTCTCTTAACCTCCCTCAGATGACCTCCCTGGCTGTGGGTAATGAGGCAGGATAGGCTTTATGCTGCCCGGGTCCCAGAGGAGGAACTACCCCTCAAACTGAGGGCCAAACATTGGTCAACATGACCCGATCCTTCTGTTTAACTGAAGGTGAAATGGTCTGTGGACACAATTAAAACTTCAGAAGAAATTAGTTTCAAGTCAGGCCCCGATGTTTACATCTGGGACAATTTCAAATGTATGAATTTTGGTCTCTTGGTTGGGATCAAAGTCTCAGTTGTTTGTGTTTGTCGTCATCTTCTGGTTAGAACCCTCCACTGCCTCCTGAGAACCTACAAGAGCTTTCTCCTTCCTCAAGCTAGTCCCGTGTTCCCCCACCAGGGGGCAGCATGTCCTCACTTTTCAAACTCATGCTGCAGGATTTTCATGAGCTGCTTGAATCTGCCATCCACACTTCAGGCTCATGCACAAGCTCTTATGTGGCTGTTTAGAAGAAGACAAGAGTCTTTTTTTGTCAAAGGAGGTAAGAGCATTGTGTTCAAAAACACAATCCCCAACCCCTCTGATCACAGACACTGTGCCTCTCTGGCTGTGGTAACACTCCAGGCCTGCTCCTTTGCATCAGGATCAAGAGCCCACTAAGAAAGACCGAGAGCTTAAAACAGACGTGCCATAAGATCCAATCCCACTAATGGACCGTTGGTACAGACATTTTGTTCCAAATGACGTTGGGTTCCAGTCGTTTAATTTCATTTCTACAAATGTTTATCAAGGTGGCAACTTGGAGAAACACTGTTTGTTTAAGAGGATTTAAAAGATTAAAGAGAAATATGTTTTGAACCGTCTCGACAGGCTTTGAAAGGCGAAGAAGTCCTCGGCTGATTTTGAATACATTTTCAGATCAGCTTTCCCTTCACATTGTGACTCACTTGAAGCTTGACGAACCCTCTGCCGAGCTGCAGTCATGATGACTGCGGTGAAAGAAATAAGATTTAATTATGATATTAAGTATTATATGATTTTATTATATATTTATTATATAATTTTAATGTTGTGGATTCATGCCATGTCAACTGAATGGTGAGACTTCCCATTCCTATGACTTGGGCATGTTGCTTAGACTAGAATACTGACCGATATCTTCAACATGGAATGACATATATACTGTGTGTGTATATATATACGTACATATATATATATATATATACACACACACACGTACATTGTATTAGTTCACGGACAGCAGGCTCTGATGTTTTGCCTTATTGCAGTGGGGCGTAAGGCCACGTCAAACAGACCATAGACCCAGTCCATCGCTGCAGAGAGTTTTGGACAAGACAAAGATGACCGGGCTGTCAGTGCAAAGTGATGGGATGCAATGTGACGTTATCTGGTATGATGTGTTCAAGAGCATGTTCCTGGTAAATTGCTTTGTGACATCAGAGTTGTGTTTCTACTGTTTGCCTCTGCTTCGGTCGCGACAAAAGATGGAAGATATTCGACCGCGAGAACTTCCCAGAGCTCGGTGCTTTGGTACTGATTCACGGATCGGTAGCAACAGTACAAGTGTGTTGTAATTTTTGGTTTAAACTTTCCTAATGTGGGATAATATGAACACCGCAGCTTCGATGGGTCCGGAAAATCAGAACTGTGTCGTGTATGAGGCAAAGAAAAGGGAGGGGACAGTTTGGGCCACGGTCCGAGGAAAGTCAAGGGCCCAGTGATGCTCCTGTGAGGCCGGCGCTCTCCGCCAGAATAAACACCTAAGCTCATGAATACACACCACTCATCCGCACCCTGACCTGTTTTTCTAAGCCCTCTTTTCTCTCGCCACTTCTCACTTGATTGGTTGCCTCATTCAGCTCGAGAGCAAATACCATGTGTCAGGTCGCCTCGTTTTTTTTCTGTTTTGATAAGGTTGCACATGTCTCAGGGTTGAATCCACATTTTTTTTTTATCTTGCGGTTTACATCATTAGATCGTAACATTTAGGTGTAAGCAAGTGCTTTTCTGTGTAAGGGGTAGAAAAAGACTTCAAGATATTATTTTTGTCACATTTCCTCTCAGTACCGAGAGAATTTCCACCTTTCTGTGACCTAGGATTCACATATGGATGAACCATTATACACTGCCAATCAGCATGAACCGCCTATGTTTCTATTCCCTTATAGGTTATGTTTTATTCAAGAGTTATTTACATTCAGCTGAGAACAAAAGTTCAATAGTTGCATTCTGTTAATGGACTGGGATTGCGTAACAGCGTCGAGCCATCAGAGCGCTGCCATATTTAGCTCTGCGCGGTGCGTTGACAGGATGCAGTGAAGGGCAGCTGGAGGGCTTCAAAGTCAGGAGAGCCCATTGATGGTCCCCTCAGAAGTGGGGAACACGACCCCGGAGGGGTCCCCTCTGCTGCTGTGAATACAAATGTGGAGAATTAAGCAGAACACAACAAAAACATAAAACGTGTTTTGTTAAGGGGACAGTTCATGAACACATGCGTTGGGGAAGCTCGTTTAGCTGGTTTGTGGGTTTGTTACTGTGAAGGCCAAAGCATATGATCGTATGTATATGTACATGTCGGAGGATAATAGTTCCTGGTTGTGTGACTGTGTTCACGTGTCTCTGTGCAGAGGATGCGGGGACCTACTTTCCCAGCGTGAAGAGGGACCCGGGCCGGTACCTGCAGCCCTGCTCCGACTCCGTCAAGACCTGGCTGCACAGCATGAAGAACGCCGGGAAGGTCCTGCTCCTCATCACCAGCTCTCACAGCGACTACTGCAGGCTCATCTGTGAACACATCCTGGGGTAAGACTGCCCACACTGGGACCACAGACTGCCCCCCCCCCCCCCCCCCCCTCCCTTTATAAGACCAGGCCCCAGTCTGCAGTGCTTACCTTGCCTTAACGGCCCCCCACAGGATTTATTAGCTGAAGGTCCGCTCAGCCCGAGCTGCCACTTTCTGCTTCTCCCTCCACTCACAACATTCCTCACAGCTCTCGCATGCCATCAGTCATTCCTCCAGTCCTCGGTGGCTCACACACCCGCCTGGATTCACCACCATCATCACACATATGCTATACACATATACACATACAACCAAGAGACAGATGTAGAGACTAGCTAGTAAATATAATGGAGCACTTAGCAGCTACAGAGACAAATATTCTTGAAGCGGGAGAGTGAATGTTGAACTTGAATTAGTCAGGTGGCAGCAGAAAACTAAACTCATGGGTTTGCTAACAACAAGCTAACCATAACAACTTAATGAGGTGAGAATATGTCATGTTGTATATGTTTGCAGAGTGTTGTGCTGCCAACATGTTTCTCGAAAAGCAACGGATGCAGGTTTAAATGTCCGGAGGGAAGAGAAGCAACAACCGGCAGGTCTGCCGATTAAATACACGAGTCCACCTGCTCACAGTCAGCTGTTTGTTATCACTCAGCACTTCATTTTATAGCGGTAGGTGTGCAGCGCGAGGGATTATTCTCTTAATGGGCTTTTTTTGGTTTAAGGCAGGCTTTGTGTGTTCATGGCCTCCCTCTGTTCACAGTGAACTCTGTGGTGGAGGCTTATTTTTGTTGCCTAAGTCTCGTTACACACTCGATCGAGCAGCAAGAAGGCCTTGAAAAAACACGATGTCCGTGCGGCTGCTGGGACTGAACAAACAAAAGCCTCCGTGGTTCTTGTGTGAGGTGTTGTGATCTTACTCTGCAGTCGCACGGCGAGGTGGTCTGCCTTTTGAGCTCTTCGACTGTTCTCCAAAATGCAGGTCGAGTTAAGGCCGTCTCACTCTGGTTGCCAGCTTCACGTGGCCTCTGCATCCACCCCACCCCTCTCGGTTTCCTGTTAAGCAGAGAGCAGCCTGATCATTCCTGTTGTTCCTCAACATTTTCCCTTGCTCTCCTGCTGTTTAACTGGCTGCCCCCCTCCCTTCTCGTGTCCATGACCTCCAACGCCGCAGCGTGCATCATCTCCCAAGGAGAGCAGCTAGAGCCCCAGCTGTGTATGAATGATCGTGTGTGTGCTCAAAATCATATCCAAATCAGCGCTTCACAAGGTCAGAGGATGCAGATTGTGATAACTAGAGGAAATTCGCTTCAGCTTTATCTTGCCAGACGTGGTTTGCGGAGATGTCCTTCCTGTTTTATCTCCACTCAGAGTGTACCCACCTCTCTCTCTCTCTCTCTCTCTCTCTCTCTCTCTCTCTCTCTCTGTCTCTGTCTGTGTCGTGTCACTGTTGAGAAAGCACTTTTATTGTGAAAGACAGCCACTCTTGTTTCCCCACACTCTTCCAGAGAAAAACCCTCGCTCGCCCACAGCCTGGCTGCGGGCCAGTGACGGTCATCTGTGAGAAGTAGCACAACAAGGCCAGAGCTGTCTGACAGGAGAGCGCTGACCTCCACCCAACACACTGGCCTCCGACCAGATCAAGGCATTCACAGCTGGAGTGCCGCGCGGTTTCCCGGTTTGTTCGTTGTCGACCAGACAGAGCCGGAGGAGCTTCGACTGCGTGATTCAAGATATCTCCAAACACAGTTTTACATGTGAAAATCAGGAATGGGAGTCGAGAACCAGTTCCGAACGGTCCGAAAGCTGTAATCAGTTTCCGATTCACAGGTTCTGCTTGCTTCCACTGAGCGCCTAGGTAGATATCATCACTCACGCAACACCTTCAAACTAAATCCTTATTTCACAAGTTTTTGGCCAAACAACAAGCTGCAAATACAAACATCTAATACCATTTATCCCCATTTACCAACATTTATCACATTATTAAGTTGTTATGGCTGGCTTGTTGCTCGCAAAGAGTTGCCTGTTTACACAATATTCACTCTCCTCCGCTCTCTCTCTCTCCAATGTGTGACTCTTTAGCTGATGCTCCACTTATTTCTAAATCTGTCAGCCTGTGTCTCGGCTCTGGACAGCTACGGAGCTTCTTGGTGGATAATCTTAACTCCTGGTCCACTTAGTCACTTTTTCTGTAACGAGCTATCTTAAAATTAGAAAACTACTTAGCTTTTAGCTGTAGTTAGTAGCTGGTAAAGCGATGGTACGGTAAGTTATTACTAGGTGAGACACCCATTGCCTGATTTTTAAATATTTTAAAACTGCATTAATTGTTTGTTTTTTTTTTTTGCATCTTATGGGACACAGAACAACCTGTAGATACAGCATCCAGCATATGAGTTTTTGAAGTTGTAAACAATTGCCTGTTTACATATCATAGCAGACACCTGACAAACGCACGTCGTGTTGTCTGTGTGGTCTCTCCTGAGAAACAGAGCATCCAGCTGCTCTTCAGCTGCTAAATGTTCCACAAAGGTTCATCAGCTAGTCTCTGACTTTGTCTGACTGTCGCTTGGTCCCGGGACAGCTACTGGATTCGTGAGCGCCTGATCAGAAGAAAACCAAAACACCGAGATAAACGAGGCTAAAAAATGCTCCACAGTCAAATGCAGGGTTGGTGATAATAAGTGATCTGATATATTGTTAATACAAAAAAGATTTGCCCAGAATAATTGAAGCATTGCATTGTGGGACCTTATATACGCAGATGTCTGCCTTTCTAAATATCCAGTCTAGAAGGCAACCAGGATGCACCTGACCTGAGTGTAGATTGATGGGGAAGAATAGTACTTTAATCAATTTGAAATAAGATCTACAACACAATAAAACGTGCAAAAAGTAGAGGTGGTCTGAATATGAAGCCTTTTACATAAACACAGTGCGGTTCACGTCCTCCGTCGAGGCGAAACGTCTCTTGTCTACTGAGGTTGTCAGTTGTCAGCTGCTGCTGGAGGTCAGTGCCGCCCTGACGCCTCTTCCTGTGGATCCCCGGAGACTCTCCTGATGCTGCTGGACACTGTGTCTTCAGGCTTTCAGTCATTTGACAGAAGCACAGCACCCACGCAGCGAGTTGTTCTGCTTCCTGTTGTGATGCAGTGAAGGGTGAATGGAGGTCCCTGGTTGTTTAGGGGGTTTTAAGGCACTGGTCGTATAAAAGCATCGACCCTGAGGTTGGAGGCCGGTGGGAAAGTTGTTGCATCGCGTCCCCTCTCTCTGCCTCTCCTTGTTTCCTGTTGTTTACTTAGTGTCAGATCTCTTACATGAGCTTTTAAACAGTCGTAAATAAACCGTTGCATCAGTCTTTATCATAACTGCTGAGAGTGCACGCACGTGTTCATACATCAAACTGAGTAGTTTACATGCTTCCAAGTAAGACGTCCTTCCTGTTTGGTCAGGCTTCTGTTCGCCTCTCGCTTTATATGGAAGATTGTGCAGAGGTGCCTCTTATATATGTACTGTACTTAAACATATTCTATACCGTAGGGCTTCTTGGATACTTCCTGCTCTCGTCTCACTTGTTCTCATAACTGCAGCCCAGTGGGAGTGTACACAGTATATTACCCTCTCAGAGTGTTTACTTTTTTCAGACTAAGTACTCCCTGCGCAGCGCTGTATGTGTACACTGTTTATTGCACCATGCTTTCCATCATCTGTACACACTGTTTAGCTTCTCTGAGCTATTTGTGCTTGTGTTAGTCAGTGTACTTGGATGCTGTCCAGGCATTGTCCTGTCGCAGAGGTTAACGTTGTTTCTCTGGCTGTTGCAGGAAGGATTTCGAGGAGCTGTTTGACGTCATCATCACAAACGCCCTGAAGCCCGGTTTCTTCTCGTTGGTGCCCCAACAGAGGCCCTTCAGGACCCTGGGTGAGTATTTTAAAACAACAACAAATAATAACAAATGGCCATCACTATTTCCCATGCAGACATCTTTATTGTGTTCATAGTGAGGAAAACATTTGAGGAGCAGGAACCATAGACTTAAACTATTAATATATGATCAAAGTTGTTCCTGATTTATTTTCTGTCAATTATAAATCAGATATCTGCAAGTGTCAGCAAACAGGAATGAAAAAAAAAGTATTTTTATAAGCCTGAGGTTTTGACTTGAACAGTTAGGACTCTATTTTATTTAAGCATCAACACAAATCACAACATCAGACATCTTTTATGTTCTACTACGAGAAGCGTAAATACATTTTCGGTTCATTATGAAACCGTGGTGGATGAATTTAGTCCTGGCGATGTGGTGGATTTACCAGGTGGTAAGAAAGAAGGTGTGTTTATGTTCCTCCACGACGCATGGCAATGTTACGCAACACACAATATGCCACAAAGGATGCTCTGACCTTCTGAGCGTTTCCATGTCCCACCTGACTTTTCCAAACATTTAAAGCACATTTTTGTTTGTGTTTGCACACGGTGAACCTGCTTATATAGGCGCATATTGCTGTCTTGATAATTTGCCCTTAAAATAACTGAAATGATGATCTGATGATCTTATATTGTGGACGATCTCGCTTTGGAATATGATGCGCACTATACTCACATACATCACCTCAATAATAAATAACAGCACTGTTCAAACTGTCCACTGCAAAAAAGTGTGACGCCATGTATATGAATCGCAACTTCCAGTCCGGACTTTCACAATAAAACCGGAGCGGAAACAGGATGCAAGTTGTCTTCGAGATTGGACGTTGGTCCAGTGTGACACGTGGATGATTCACTCATGAGTCGTTTTTATGTAACTGTGAGAGATACCAGCCAGTTTGGAGTCTTCACACTTATTATCTAACTTTGTTAAAAATCCCAACCCAATCTGCTTCACTGAACATTCTTTTTGTTTGTCCATTTTTTGGTTTGTTTGTGTTTGTTGTTGTTATTTTTGCGTGCACAGCAACAGCAGGGCCAGCCCTATAAACACAAATGACTGTGACTGACTGACTGACTGACTGACTGACTGACTGACTGATAGAGTTGAGGGAGATCAGGTTACACTGTTGGGTCAGCCGAATGTTACACTTCTCACTCCCAGAGAAAATCAAATATACAATCTGTATGTCCATGTGCAGCATCATATCCTAAAATTTGGGCAAATAATATCTGTAAAACTATGTGCATGACTAGATAGCACTTAAGGTAAGTAATATAATGTGTCTGTTTTTTTTGGGGGGGGGGTGAACTGACCCTTTGATGGAGTAGTGCTTTTTTATCTTTAATATCCTTTGTATTATTTCCAGATGTCGTAGGGAATCAGAGCTCAGATCAGATGTTAAATCAAAATTTGTATCATCTGTCAGCGTTTCATTGGCTCAGATCCTGGCCAATCAACAGTCCAGTTACCTTCGTGGGCCCCCCTCTCCCCTCCCCCCTCCCCCTCCCTCTCCCTCATTAGCCCAGGCATCTGATCCTGCAGGCTCATGTTAAAGGTGTGCACTGACAGAAAGGGGCAGCCCCGCTGGAGCGCTCCCCTCATCTGGATTGTCTTCCTGCCAGCAGTAACACAGGGGATGCATTATGTGTGAAGACAGGATGATCTACTCTCTAAAATATTCTCCCCTCTCTCTCTCTCTCTCTCTCTCTCACTCTCACTCTTCTCTTCTCCCTTGCTCTTCCTGAGTTTTGCCACGTTGGCAGAAAAAAAAAAAAAAAAGCATCAGGGATCTGCTCTTCCCCTGGCCTCCACACAGACTGGCCACTCCTTTTCTTACTTGGACACATCACTTGATATTCTGCATGCTTAAAATTCTCTCTTTTTTATTTATTAGCCAGTAAAGTTTTTGTAGGAGAATTTGACACAGGAAGTTTATGACTTTAGGACTGATGGTTAAACGCTTTCCAAGCACGAACAGCTCAGTGTCGGGATGAATTTGTAGGGAGTTTATACAGCTGATTATCAGCTCTTAAATTACTTAGAAGAACTTCCACTTCTTGTATTGACTGAATCGTTTTCAGTGAGTACTTCACGTGATCTGTCCATGTTCACGTGGGCTTCCTCCCACAGTCCACAGACACGCAGGTAACTCTAAATTATCTGTAGGTGTGCATTGTGCCAGCCTCATGCTCAATGCTGGGATGGACTCCAGCTCCCAATAAACGCTTCTTCTGTGTTTTATTTGAAGTGTTGATCCATAAGAAGATATATTTGTGGTTTTAAGAACCAAAAACCATCTCAGTGTAGTTTTAAATCTCCTCTCTCAGGCTTCTCTCTGGAGCTCTAGTAACAACAGGTCAGTGAGCCAATCAGAAGAGAGGAGGCTCTGAGCCTCTCTTCTGATTGGCTGACTGTTTTCAGAGTGATCCAATAAAAAATATGGCAGAGTTCAGGTAAAAACACTCAGAGAAACCAAATCCTGCAAGGTTTGAACGGTGGGTCCAGGTGGGCGGGGCTTGGTGACTGTTTTGTTGTGACATCACAAAGTTCCAGAAGTTTTTATTTACAGAAACAACTTGTTTATGTTCGTCACACTGCAGCCAAATATTTAGAATACGCATCTGGCAGGTCATCAGCAGTGCATCTGTAGCGAGCCCCCTCCATATCGAACATGTTAACACCGAGTACATGCAGGGCTCGTCAGTGTGAGTGTGAGTCGTAGTGAAGCTCCTGTGGTGCGTTAGTAAGACATATGTCATATCTGAATCACTGTGGGTTCAGATTCCGTGTTGCTTAACAATGCTTTCTTGGCTAATGTCAACAGTCACACTTCAGCTACCGTCGCCATCTCCATAGTGCTATTCATTCAACCACAAATAAAGCCACAGTCCAAGCGAATAGCCATATCCACAGCCACAGCTTCGACCAGCGCGCAGCAGCTGTGCTCACAGCCAGAAGCTGCGCAAACTGTCAGAGCTCAGCTGAGGAATGAGCAAAAGAAAAAAAAAAATCATCTTCTCTCCTTTCTGTGAAGTGCATTATGGCAGTGTTATAAGTGCAGAAGCAAAGTAAGGGGTTCTGGCACAACTTCACCGACTTCCAAGGAGCACTGAGAAAGGAAAAAGTCTGAAGACATTAAAACTCCAGCGACAGTTGCAGTAAACTTTATTAGACCGAAACGTTTCAGCTTGTGGCCTTCAAACAATCACATCACAAGTAACATTTAAATAAGTAGAAATACACATACATATCAGCCTGTGGGGCTTCTTCAAAGATGGTCATGTGGTTTCAGGCCAATCGCCGACATGGTTGCCACCATGTTTAGTTCGTAGCCTGGAGAAGTGAAAGTTGAATTTATTATGAGGCAATATCCAAAATTTAACATCTCGATACAGTCCAGCACAAATAGGAATAAACACCCCCACTGTATTTTAAGTCTCAGGAATAAGCGATGCTGCCATGAAACTGCAGTTTAGCAGCAGTTTTATTTGTCACATGCCAAAGTACAATGTAGAGTAAGCAACAAACTTCTGATATTCTTCTGATATGAAAAATATCGCATACGACGGGAAATTCCACAATACTTAAGCTCAAGCTGAGAGAACGTATATATGTGAGGAAGATGAAAAGAGAGTAGTAGTATTTCAACAAACTGTCGAATGTCGTCATCATCTTCATCATCATCTTCATCATCATCTTCATCATCTTCATCATCACCACCTTCTTTTATTTCTGTGAAAATGCCACAGGACATCTTCAAAGCTGCCGCTGGTCTCCGCTGCACATTTCCAGACCACATACCTCTCATTCCTCTCTCTCTCTCAAAGTCCACTGTCCTCACAGCTGTTACCGCCACTGTGTGTGTGTGTGTGTGTGTGTGTGTGTGTGTGTGTGTGCGTGTGTGTGTGTGTGCGTGCGTACACTCCTACATGTGCAGGTGCTCATCACTTGTTCTTTCACTCTCTCCTGTCACAATATTTGTAGCATATTTAACCTCAGTTTGAACCTGCGGCGCCCCGTGCTCTGCAGAACGCCGTGGTTCTGTCTGTGAGGGTGAGGCTCTTCTTTCATGCTGCTGCTGCTGCTCTTAAATACCAGTCAGTCAACTTAAAGACCACCGCCTGTCCAGAGGACCAATTACCTACTTCCAGGAAAGTGGTCTGTTGATTCCTATATAACGGCAAAAGACAGCATCAGACCACATGTTAGTCATTTCTTTAGTGTAATTGTTTTTAAATGCGTGCATAAATTTGACTTTATTCCTATTTCTCTGGTGTTTTTTCAAGTTTGACTCATTTAAGAATTTGGTTTGTCAATATTGGTCAGATTTTCAATCATTATTTAAAATAAAAGTCTCTGCTTGGAGGGAGTCCTGGCAAGTTTATACAGCACCATTCAGACACAAGGCAAGTGCTTCACAGAGGAGTGGAAATACATTGAAAGTAGAACATTAAGATGACAGTAAAATGGCATTTAAAAACAATAAAAAAAAATTTGAATGAATAAAAATAAATGTTTAATAATTTATCTTTACATTTAAGAATTGTACTGATTTTTTTTTTAACCCCTAAGTCACAATCCAACTCCAAAAATGCTGGATACTACATTACCCACAATGCAACTGAATAGCATCTCTTCATTAGACTCTCCATGCTTAGTGAACCTCCACGCCACCAGTTCGTCACATACGTAGGCTTTCTGTTCAAAAATCAGTACTCTCGCAACCCTGATGACATCACTCTGACATCACTATGACATCACCGCGGTTCTTTTCTCCACCACATGCCACAGAAGAGAAGATGTAGATAGATACCTTATTTATCCCCTAGGGGAAAATTCATGTGTCCATTAGCTCATTGTTGATCATAATAAAAACAGCTCATAATAAATAAACAATAATAATTAAATTAGTCCAATGTAGCTGCTTTCTCAGTGAGTATTTACCATAACAAGTAAACTAATCTTCTAGTGTGAAATCAACGTAATGGCCCTTTAAAATGCAGCATTTCTTCAACAACAAAAAGAGAAAGGAAAAAAAAGGAAGGATTTAAATCATTTTAAATGTAATGAAACACACTTTGGAAAATGAAAAACATCAGGACTACTGTTTCGGAAGTGACGCATCAGCACTCCCCATTGCAATTATTGTAATTAGAGACAGTGAAATCTCTACAGCAATTACACATGTCTACGTGTTCTCTGACAGGCCCTTTGAAATACGCTGTAGTTCCTGCTGAAAGAAGCGCCGCACCACAAACCAGACCCGCTCCAGTCCACATAATAAAGACCACCTGCAGCATGTTTGTGTCAGTCTCATATATAACTCAGTCACGTTCCTGTGTGTCAGCACTTCACGCTAGAAAAAAAAAATGCAGCCAATAAATAACCACAAACCGTTAGGACAGAGTGTTTCAGCGTTTGGGGAAATTACCGAAAAATACAAACGCAGCCCACTAATTATCTGATTAGAGTTAAATGTCTGTTTCAAACGTTTCCTCGAAAACTTTAAACTGCACCACTCAGCTCTGACTGAATTCAGTCCTGCGTGGGAAAGCAGCTTCTCCGTGTGATTGATGAATGAACTCCACTCCAAATCTCTCTCCGCAGCTCCTCATGTGCAGTACACCATCTTTAGAAAGCACGCCGCGCTCCTGATTGATTCTGCACGTTGTGATCAAGCCACGAAATCACTATGCACGAATATATTATTGTTATTTTATGTGCAGAAGTTAGAGTTGGAAGCTGCACTGATCAGTGTTTTTACATGAAGAATTGGTGAAACTATGTTGTTGATCTCATGCACTGGTTTGTCAGGTCATTGTTTTGGTTTTACGCCCCATAACTTTACTATTTGCTTCTTGTGTCAACCTCGTTCCCGGTCATAGAAAGAAGCTGTTTCTCAGTGAAAAAAGTTGTGATGAACCCACTGCGCATTACCTCCCCAGCACCAAACAGCTGACAGGCACAGTTAAAGAGCAGCTGGGAAACATAGTGGAGCATTTAGCAGCTAAAGAGCCGGATATTTGGTGAAGACCAAAACAGAGCTTAAAGGAAAGTGGATATTTGACTTTCATTCATCAGATACAGAGACAACACTACTTACTTAATGGTGGTAATATGTCAGTGCTGTGTTTACAGTTTATCATGTCCACTTTCGCCATGTTAGCATGCTAACATGCTAACTTACGATAGCAACCATGGTAAAAAAAATTACTTGCTCAAATCAGCATTTTAGATTATTTACATTTTGCTTGTGAGCATGTTAGCATACTGATGTTAGCATTTAGCTTTAGAGCACAGCTGCTCATTCACCACACACCATATATAATGAACAAGTACTCTAAATTGCAATTTTTTGGACACCTACTTTTATTATAACTTACTATGATAAGTTTGAGTCATCACTGTCGACTGTTGGCCATTTTTTAACAAACTGGCGCATTGCATTGTGGGTTTATTAGCAGAAAGTAGTGTGCATTTACACTCTGAGAATAGAGATACTCAAAATATATTAAACAGAGAGTGATTTCAGACACACTTGCTCTTGTTTAATCATCTTTTCACTTTGTAATTTTGCATCTTTGAGTAGTTTAAATCATTTTGAACCAGGCTTTTTTATACAACACCACTGTTGTACTACTGTATATTCCCCAAAGTCAGCAACATTAGTGTTTGTACAGTAACAGTGAAACCAGAGGTTGGACTCTTCTGAACTCATTTCACTGAATCACATTTTCTTCTACACAATCATAAAACATGTAGCTAACAAGTGGAAAATCCTGAGTCATTATTCATGAGCCGGGTGAGCTCACTGTGACTTGGGTGTTTTGCATGGCTGAACGCACGGCTCCGACATTCTTGGAGGGTAAATGTGAGGTTTTGGAAGCACTCCTGAACTTCCACGTGGTGTTGTAGAGCGCTTGGACTGAGACAAAGGGGGACATGGCTGGGTCTGAAGGGGGCGAGTCACCACTGCTCTGCTTTCACTCACAGCCTGGTTTTCCCCTCCACTGCTGAGCTGAGGTAATGGCTGCTGGAAGAGGGTTAGTGCCCCAAATCAGAAAGCTTATCTTTCCCTGTTTAATTATATAGATATGTTGAATATATACATTTATTTGAACTGTAAACAACAGGTTTAGTTTCTTGGAAAAATAAAATAGAGTTTAGTTTAGTGTGCTTTTCTACTCTTCAAGTCTATTTCCTTCCCTTTTACGTCCAAAACCAACGCGATTGTGTGAATGCAGCCAAAATGAAGGTGACCTACACTCAATACTGTACCTGAACGCATCCTGTGTGGACACAAATGGATCAAAATGGAGCAAAATCAGAGAAAAATAATGTTTTGTGTCAGTATTTTTCTGTATTGTGTTGCTCATCTCACAACCCTCCCTGCAGGAGAGTCCTAACCTGTAGCTACTGAAGCAGTCTCTCTGTCCATATGATCCACACTCTGCCTCTGCTGCTCTGCTTCCCTGTGAGCCTGCGGCTGAGAGCTGTGCTGAGGTTCGTTGCTGGCTGACTGGTCATGTAGCAGCTGGCTGTTTGGCCAAACTGTGCAGACTGATTTTTTAAAAAAATATATTTTTTCTCTCCTCCAGTGAACGACGTGGAGGAGAGAGAGGGGCTCCCTTCGCTGGACAAACCCGGCTGGTATTCCCAGGGCAACTGGCCGCACCTCCACGAGCTGCTCAAGACCATGACGGGAAAACCAGAGCCCAAGGTAAGGCCGGCCAGATCGTATATTACAGGAGCGGGCAGTCTGAACTCTCTGGCTGAAGGACATCTCCGGCTCGCTTTGAGGTTTAACCTCAACTCCGGCTTTGGCAGAGGCTGAAAGAGATGAGGGCTTCATAATAAATCAGCTCAGGGAGATTCACACTGGTGTGATGGAGAGGAGGAACGTGGCCCTTGGCATGACTGTGGACAAGGCTCCTGTGTGCCAGCATGCTGTTTGTACTGCAGCCAACTCCTCATACCAGCTTCTTATGCACAATGCAGCCTATTCTTTTTATTGTGATGTCTCGGGGCAGACAAAAAAAAAAAAGCAAAGGCCCAACAACTCAAAGCAAAGTTGGCTTTTTGTTTCAGGTAATGTCGACAGAAATGCAATATTCTGATTTGAAGATTTAATACTTGATCACTAGAACTCCTTTGACAATCGCTGCTTTCAGCTGAAGCAGAAAAAAAAAAATGTCACAGTGAGCGGAGCTGAAGAAAACGCTGATTCATCTGAGCCTTCAACGGTCGAAACATTAGCCAGCAACAAGAAAACCTACATCAGACAGTCCAGTGAAAGCTCCTTGGCCTGTGGCTCTTTGTTGAGGAGCGGAAGCTGCAGTAGCTGTCCCGCACTGTTGGGAGCCTCATCTGAAGGGATTTTATTAAATGGGGCAGTGGTCCTGAGCACGCTCATAAGGGCTGTGTGAAAAATTCACTATGAGGTTCAGGAACCCCTGATATAAACCACCTGTCAGACAAATACACGAATATTATAATTTCATTCGACAGCCTTCAATATAAAAGCAGCTTCTGATTTGTAACACATTTTTTACTCCCGACCACAGCCGTCTCCTTAACCCCAAACGATGACATCATGTCTGACTTACAAGCTTAAGGTTAGGGCACGGTTTAACCACAATTAATTACAGCGGTTTTTTTTTTCCACAGTTAGTGATAGTAGTGAGATGACAGGAAACCAGGGAAAGACACAGGCAATAACGGTCGCCAGAAACCTGCAGTGAGGTATCCACAGGTCAGCTACATTTAATAATATTAATAATACTAATAATACATTTTATTTTATGCGTAGGCAATCGTACACAGCTGATAAAACTGTGTCAAGCTTGTGTGTATTGTGGTGTCTCACAGTGCCATATAATAAAATGACAAATCAGATCAGGCACATGCAGAGTCCACCCAACGATACTCGTCATCACCCACACCCACAGCTCCCTCCCCCTCCCTCCCT
>NW_019525458.1:64675-68136 GCF_002814215.2 Seriola lalandi dorsalis | reverse complement strand
CCCCTCTCCTCAATGCCCCCTCTGTTCCACGTCCACGTGGAGAAAGCTCTCGAGGAATTCAGTGTCAACCTGCACTTATAGCTGCTTTAAACACGCCTCCGGGGTGACCCGAGGCGCTCTGTGTTTTCACTTCTCTCCACTTTCAGCCGATAAGACTTAATGCAAGCGGACTGAATGGAGGCATTCAGGGAAGATTACAATTCCTGGTGAACACACAGCGCTGAAACTGTTGGCGTTGCGGCCGGGCTGACGGGACACCATCATACAGACTCAGTATGGCTAGCTGTGATCATTAACGCTGCCTGTGCTGGTTTTTATCAGCAACAGAGGAGATTGGATTCAGTTGATGACCAGAGCCATCACAAAACAAATGAAGCTTCGTTTAGAAATTTCTTAATAGTTTCCAACCGATGTTGAGCTTTCACAGTGAGTCACAGCCATTTTGAAAAACAGCTTGATTTGCTGACGTGAACTAGATTGGACAATGTATAACAGAGTTACAACAACTTCCTGTTGTGACATTCATCGCGCTGCCAAGAACACGCCGTTGACACAACCCTGATAAAGCTTTGCAATTTAGCATTGCAAAGGTCTTAAGATTGTACTGACCTTTTGGAGTCGATCCGGGGAATCTTTAGGAGGAGTTCGTCAAGATAAACTAGTCTGGATCTTTCCAGTCCAAGCGTTATCTCATGTCTTCTCTTTTTAAATTCTGATTCCTTCCTTCCTTACGTCCTGATTTTCATAAAACTAGTATGGAGATGTGTCATATTCGCCGTGGCCTCAACTGAACTGCTCTGAAGATGCGTATTGAATTCATTTTCACAACTTCAGAGGAATATGACATTTTAAAACTGAGAGAACTGCTGTGTTGTTGCCCCCCCCTTCCTGGCCTCCCAGTCCCACACAGTGTGCTGTACAATGGGCTCATTAAGGCGCCGTTGCATGCCTGCAGCACCGTGTACCTGGGCTTAGCTTGGCTTCGACTGCTCCTCTGAGTGATGAGTCGATAAGAGATGGGTGTCCACGGGCCCACCAGCACATGTCGCCATAAAGCTGCAGCAATAAGTGTTGTATCAGCACTGACACCTGAACGCTCTATATATTATTCCCCTCTTTGGCTCGGAAGACGTTGGACTGTCTTCGCCATCCACCGTCATTTCACTAAGGCTCTGTTCACACCAACATTAGCAAAAAACGCTCGCCACTCATTTATTTTTCTGAGACATCTGTGTTGTCACAGTGTAGGTTCTGATACAAAGGGCTCCTGTGAAGAAACTCAGGGTTAGTTGGCAAAAGTGAAGTTTAACCTGGCTCAACTTTTGCCGCGATGGAGTTGACATCATCTGGCAACACGCTAAACTGGCCAATAAAATATGCGCGGGTGTACATTTCTGCTAGATTACTTGGTAACATGAACACCCTGTTTCTACTGTTTACTGTGCGATCATTGTCGTCAAGGATAAAATGATTTCCCGCCATGATACGTGTAACTTTCTGAAGTTGTAAAACCTTTGATTAGTATAATAGAGCTGATGGGAGCTGCACAGAGCTGAGGATGGGCTGTTGATTCTGAGCGGGATCGGTAGTAGTACAACGCGTTTAAAGTCGTCAAGTTAAAACGAAAAGAAATCGCTTAATGCAACTTGATGCGAAGTCAGGTCACAAGTCTTCCCAAGTCATTCAGGTCTCAGGATACAGACCATTAAAATGTCCTTTCAGTGCATACACAGACCAATCAACCTGCGATGCTTTCGTCCTACAGCAGTCGGGTGCAAGTCAAATCTCAAGTCCTCATTTTTGGGACGACCAAAACGTTTCATTTCTGCAGCTCTGATCCTGACTCACAGAAAACTATCATCACTTGACTTAATACTAATGCACATCAAAACTGGAAACTTGGAAAGAACTAGAGTGATCTTTACCCAAGATATTCTACTGTGTTTCAAGAACAATCTTGGGAGCAGTAAAACTATACTACCGGTCAAAGGTTTTAGAGCTCCTTCATTTTTCCAGTTGTTACTGAAATTTCAGCAGCTCAAGTTCAGTGAGTAACCTTGAATGGTGCAAAGGTAAGAGGTGACTTTTATAGGAAACAATTCCAGCTTTCCTGCAGCAGTGGAGGTTAAACGAAGCCTTGAAAGTCAATGCAAACAAATTGCTACAGGTGAGAAAAAGACAAGTAACACAGGAAGACAGACTGTTTGGTCAGAGCTTCATCACACAGAAACATAATGAGCTAAAAGCATCAGACATGTGTGATTATAGAAAGAATGCCACAGGTGTGTTCAGCTGCTGTAGGTTCAAATTAGTTAAACAAAAAGATTCCATGATTCCTTTTTTTAAATTGCTTATTTATTCTATGCTTTAATTCCAGATTACAAAACTTTTGACTTTTAGTGAACGTTTGTAGATTAAATACAGAGACCACTTCTACATGCATTATTTATGGGTTGGTTTCGAGCATTAAACGTATTTACTTTTGGATTTACAGTGAACAAAAATACAAATGCATCCCATTTTTCATGAGTTGAAATTAAAGATCTAATCGAATTTTTCTAACCACAAAAAAAAGTCATCTTTGTCTCATGGATCGTGGTGGTGTGACCACCATTCGCCTCATGCAGCGCAACATATCAGGCTGTTGATTGTTGGACGGCTCCTCTTCAGTGGCTGTGTGAAGTGGCTGGATATTAGCAGCAAGTGGAACATGTTCACGCAGATCCCAAATTACGCTCAATGGGTGACGTGCCGGGCGAGACGGCCTGTGGACAAACTCTAGTCCAGGTCAATGGGCCTCGGGATCTCATCAAGGTGTATCTGTGTTAACGAGTGTGTGCATCTTTTGTGTTTATAGAAAAAAGTCTTAGATCTTTTATTCCAACTTGTGAAAAATGGGAGTTAAGACGTTGTTCAGTATATTTGAATCCATTCAGTAAATGACCGTGAATCTTTACTCTTTGTCTGCGTTGCCCGGTCCCGTCCTGGAGCTTCGGGGCTGCTCGGGAAAGTTCTTGGCCGATACCAGTATGAGCTGCGCTGTGGCACGGTACATGTTGCTCAGGTTTAAGGATGAAATACAACAACTTAAAAGGAGCATTTAAAACCACTGAAGAGTGTCACGTCGTGCTCCGAGGTAGCAGACAGGGGAGGGGTCCTCTCAGCTGATTTAACCGTAGCCTGCAGCCTAGTTCACTTCAAGGTGCGTTTGACTCGCGCAGCGCTCCGTCTGGTTCAGGCTAATGTAACTGTATCCATCCACAATGAGTCTCTTTTATGATACGTTGCCTCTGTGCTGGAATCTGCGGCCTCTGTAAATATTTATCACAGTGATCCCGGGACTCTGGCAGCAGCAGCTCAAGAGGTGCGCAGGGTTTTTTTTTTTGGGGGGGGGGTACGAGGGCCAGATGTGGCCAGTTCCGGGAAACTCCTGGTGGAAATGTGATCCCCCCCCAGCCCCC
>NW_019525458.1:39360-64640 GCF_002814215.2 Seriola lalandi dorsalis | reverse complement strand
CACCCCTCCTCCCCTCCGCCCGGCCCGCTGCGGCCCCGATTAGCTCGACTGTTTGTTTACATGTGGTACAGTCGGCCTGAGAGGCTCAGCTCTGTGAGGGGGAGGGACTTACAGGCAGCTACTGGAATGTCTTACATCCTCTTTATGGCGTTGTAACTCCTGTAGAGAGATTTGATTTAGTTAACACACACACACACACACACACACACACACACACACATCCAAACAGAAATATTCGTCTTCCCTGTGTGTGATGTCTTTGCAGGATTTACATGATGCAGCTGCCATAAAACTTGATCTGAAAGATTTCAGACGATGATAAAGAGCAGGATTTTCATTTGGATGATTCTCACACACACAAATTATTTAGCCGAAAAGGAAAAGTTCTTCAGGTCTTCATATTTCATTCGGAATGAATGTTTTTTTTGTTTCGTGGGAAAAGAAAAGTCAGAATAATTGGAAGTTTTCAGCCTCGAGCTACAACCTGATCTCCTTTTACCAACTTCATAAACTTTTACTCCAGTGGAGTGTGAGGCATCAAAACAAAAAAAAAAATAATATAGTTTTTAATAGTTGAGTTGTGCAAAAATGTTAAAACTTAAAGCACTCAGTTCATGTTATTGAACTCTGAGTCTGTGTTACCATGTCGTGATAATGCAAAAAAAACAAAAACTAAAATCAATTTAAACTTGGTGTCATTCTCTGTGATGGATGATGTAACAAGACGAGATGAGAATCTGCTTCTGTACTTGCTGAGCCAACGTGGACGCACACCACCCGGGAAGTCACATACTAAATATATATATATACAGTATGTATGTTTGTATTTCATGTATCTCCATCAGTTGTAGAAACAGGTCTGAAAATCAAATAAAAAATTGGCCTCTGGAGATGTTTTCCTCTGAACCGGCCTCTGCTCTTTCACTTCTGTATCCTGTTGTGACTGTGAAAGGTTTTTTTCCTGTGTTCAGGGTGTCAGCAGACTTCTGTCTTTTCGTTTTTAATCTCCAGCCATCTCCACCCCTCCTCCTCCTCCTCTTCCTCCTCACTCCATTTCCTCTCCCATCTGAAGGGAGCTGGATCTGAAGCTGTGAGCTGGTGTGTTCCTGCACTTCAGTGTTGGAATGCGTCTCAGTGAAGCCTGCCTCGACTTGCTTTTCTTTCCAGAGGCGGAGGACACAAAAGAGATGTGATGGTCAAAGGGGATGTAATGTGTTTTGCAGACTCATCGTGTCTGGTCTGGCTCACCCAGGGGGAGGGGGGAGGGGGATATGCGTTGAAACATTTACGTTGCGGTCGGCAATAAAAAAAGTTTTTTTTAAAAAGCTTTTCTTTTTCTGTCCTCTTGTCGTCTTCGCCCTGCAGGTGGTGTATTTTGGAGACAGCATGAGGTCGGACATGTTCCCCGCCAGCAGCTTCGGGAAGTGGGAAACGGTGATGATAGTGGAGGAGATGGAGGGGGAGGGGATCCCGAAGAGCGACGCGGCAATGTCTAATGAGGCCCAAGTGGAGCCTCTGGAGAAAAAGGGAAAGTTTGAGGTAAGTTCACTGAAGCAGCTGTTTCCGTTTAGCGGCCGGTTCCCCCACCCAGCACAATCCTCGCTCCCCAGCCCCCAACCCCACCCCCACCTCTGTGAGCCTCTTCCTTCTGAGCCACCGCCACCATTTCCGTACACACCTACAAGCTTCTTTTGCATCATCAAGTGTGTGTTTGTATGTGTATATTAGCTCCCAGAGAGGATTGTGGGTAAGTTTTTTAAAGTCACTGGTGATGTAGACCTTAAAGCGCATGTCCGTTCATTTTACACATCAAAGTCTGTTCCACATAATTCAGATTGAAAACAGCTGTAAAAAGTCTTTGATGTGAAATGTGATAAATGTCTAAAAGGAGTTTTCCAAGCTATATTAGCTGCTACTAACATAACACACCTCAATCTCTGACTGAGTTGCATTGTGGGTAATGGAGGTGAAGGAACAAGAATGCGTGGAATAAAAAAAGATGATAAGATCACTTTTGATCATTGCTCTTAATCTGTCCGCTGTGAGCGATTGGCTGTGATTGGTGACCGGCTAAATCTGGCTCAGATATCCGATGAGATTCTGTGCCGCACTGTGGTTCACGTCACGCACACACAACATACCGTCGACATAGCTCGCGATTTGTAATACCTGTAAAGGCCAAAGGAAGTCGTGGAGGAACAACCACGAAAACACTGGGAGCAATAAACTTAATCAGACACTTAAAACACCATCAATCAACTCCAATAACAAGAAGCCAGCAAAGGCAAAGCAGCTAAAACTCAAGCCACACCTCCGACCTCATCTGTGTGTCTGCAGCTCACACACGTGTGCCTGGAGTTGTAACGAAAAAAAATAGTTTTGTTTACACTCCTTTAGAGCAAGAGAGACATTCATCTAGTTATGTAATGGTTAATAGTCAGTGTTTTATTGTGAACACATGAAACGTTTGTGTCACGGTCAGTTAGAGATCTGAGAGAGAAAATCTGAATCGGCTAAAAGCGAAATCAACCCAGAAAATTGGAATCGGTGCATCTCTAACATTAACCAGCAGGACGCTGAAATCCTGACAGTCAGAAAGCCATGAGTCGTCTTTTGGCAAGAAACACGAAACCAAAAGCTGCCGTTTAGATTGTGTAACAGATAGAAAAAACGGCCTCATACACCCCGAGCCCTCTGATCCCACTCACTGAATACTGTGCAGGTACCAGAGCTGAGTCCAAACAGTAATGACCTGCAGAAGTCCAACTGATCCAGATCCAGAACTAATGAAAAACTCTGCATCGAAGGATCATTATGATTCCAGTTTATCACAAAGTGGTTTTCATTGTCGTCGCCCCAGGGCACAAATTTACTAATGGGCCTCCCCGCCCCAAAAACTACTGTCGTCTGTGCAACGTGTGTGTCTACACTTTCACCCCAGAGTTCCCATTAGGTCCAGAGCACAAATATTCCTGTTGGTTTGTGGTGTTTCCAGCGCTCGACTGCTGTTTTAACACTGTTTTGATCAAGCTTAAAATATCTGTTGTCAGGCAAAGAGAGTTCAAATGTGCTTATTATTTTTCTAATTGCGATCTTGCAGCGCACTGTGTATAGACTTTATGTAAATTAGTAGATAAACAGTATTACTGACACAGATGAAATCTCGATGGTGATGAGAAAGATTAAAGCCTTTAAAGACTTCCTCTGTGGTTTATCTATTTGTCAGTATTATCTTTGATACTCAATCTGGTGGTGCATGGCAGTAACACTGCAGCTGTCTGATTCTCATGCAGGCGCTCCACACTGCAGACAGTGTTCTGTTTAGTTACACAGAAAAAAGTAATGTGCTTTGCCTGAAGGGATGTTTTGTGTTGTACTCATAGTCCAACCTTTTCCCAATGAAAATCTCAGAAATAGTGGCGACCCCATAACAATACAGAGGCCAAAGCGATTGGTTAACGATGCGAGATTCAGGACTGAACTGAAAGCAGGGGAAGCTCAATTTCCTTCTTTTTGATTTCACCATCTGTCTCTTGACTCTCTCCTTTTAACTCTTCCTGTTGCTCACCAGTTATCCATTTTGATTCTCCAGTTTTTGCCGTGGATGTCATCTATTAGGGCGCAATCCGACTGAGAGAGTAAACAAGTATAAAAACAGGTCAAAGGAGTTTTTCAGACGAATTTCCACTGAGGTGGAAAATAAAGTCAATCAATCAATCAATCAATCAATCAAATCTTTTTTAAGTGGGCATTTTTTAAAGTGGGTAAAACACATCACTCAGCTTCTTGTCAAATAACCCCAACTATCACTTTCAGGGTTGTCGAGTATCTTCTGTGATGAGTTGCGTCGCTGTTTCTCTGCTAATTCAGGTCAGAGGTTTGTGTTTCACCCTGTTGCCTTTTCCCCATCTTCAAAAAATACCTCAGGCAACTTTCTGGGTTCTGGTTCTTTTTCACGTTTATTTAGATATTGATATATTTATATATTTGGTGCATATCTCCACAACGACAAGATAACATGATTTTTTTTTTTTTTTTTACCTCGTCTCTATATTGTGCAACAGTTTGTGAAGACATTAGCTGATACTGTGCAAAGCACGAGTATTTTTGAGGCTTGTGAGGTTTGTATCTTATCACATCCTCCCTTCACATCCTGTTGTCACAGCCATTGCTGCTATCAGCTCTTTCTGCCTTTTAGATGTATTCATGTTGTATGAGGGATTATGAATATGCCGGCAGGGGATTTCTAAGAAATAATGATTCATTCCGTTTCTGAAAATAACCCTCAAAGCTGCTTGGGTCGAAGCCAGTTTGAAGTCTCCCTATATTCCCCGTGCTCATGGTGGAATTCCCACTTCCTTTAATCATGTCTGCACTTGCAGTTGAGTGAATCTCTGAATCTTGACGCACAGTTTGGTTTGTGTGTCGATTGTCCCAACAGGAGCAGGGCATGAAGTCACCCTCCGCCGTGTCCAACCAGTGGGGCTCTTACTTTGTCGACGTACATAGAAGCGGAGGAGGGGACGAGGAGAGCCAGAAACTGACCTGGTGCTCCCACTGCATTCACAAATACAGCACCATGGCCATCCCTAGTGTTGAGCACATAGCAGGTATGTAGTAGCAGGGGGAAAAAAACAGGACAAAAATGCTGATGATGTATGGAGATGAAGATTAGAAAGCAAAAAAGAAGATCAAAAAACAAGGCAGTTAGAAATGACAAGGTGGGGTAATTAGCTAAAATGAGAGGGAGGTTAACAAGAGGTAACATATTGGGAAAATAAAAATGGGCACAACATAGACCCTTGAGGTACTCCAAAACCAATTTTGGCCAATTTAGAGACATGTTAACGGAATTACAGAACTTTCTGTTTTCCAGATAGACAGAGAGAGAGAACCAGTTTATACTTCACGGTTTCCCAGTGAAATCATTTCATTATTGTGTTTCTTTTACATTCATTTAATTAGCAGCGGAGGGCTATACGAAATGAGCTGCTGTACGGTTTCATTGACGGTACTTTAAAATCGAATGAACGAATGGCAGAGCAGGTGAAAACAGTTTTATCGCCAAGAGGAGAAACTAGAGCAGAGTGATAAGTGTGACATGATTCTGCTTGTCATAGAAATGAACATTATATTGAATTTATCAAGACAACAGGTAAACAGTTTAGCATGTTTTGAGTTTGTACTAACCGCAAACAGCTAAAAAACAAAACGTTACATCTGATTTTCTTCAACAAGGCACTGATCAAATGTTTGGCTGTGTATTCCTTTAAATACACCCATATGGTACACAGAACATGCATGAGAATCAAATTCATGGTGTAAAAACTGGAAAAAAAACAATCTGATGTTCAACTTTTAGTGGTTCGCAATCTGCCACATCAAACGATTTCTTCATCTCTCGACACAGAAACACTCACAAGAGTCAAAACAGGGACTGAACCAGACACAGATGTGAAGCCAAAGTTAGAATTAGCTCCAACTGCCACTGCTGCAGAGCAGTTCCTGGAGAAAATGATGCCAGTCTCGCATATAACGATGAGCTCAGGGCTGTTTTCACACTGGCCGAGTCTGAATCCGAGTGAAATTGCTCCAGTTCCATCGAACCATGTTGGTCTGCCGTCACTTTTGTCTACAGCTGTTGCCGAATGTTTCCCTCATCAAAGAACAAGTCTTGATTCTCATTTCCTGGATTTCCTTGATGGAAGTGGTAGGGCTGGACGATATGAATTCAAATCAATATCACTGTTATTTCAAACTTTTACTTCGATTCCGATTAATGAACGATTAATTTGGCGCTTATCATTCTCTCTCTTTTGTTGAGCCGTTGGCGTCACCGGCAGTAGAGGGAGGCTTCAGTAGTATTGTCTGGGTGGAGTAAGTGATGCATTTTAAAAAGTAAAAACGCATTAGTTAGGATGTAAAGAGATGACGTGACAATTAATATGGTAGCATGTAGGGAAAATAAAAATGGGCTAAAAATAGACCCTTGAGGTTCTCCAAACTGATTTTGGAAAATCTAAAGACATGAGTAATGAACAAAGACGTTTCTGTTTACCAGATAAAAAGAGAGAATAGGTCCAGCAGTGTTTCCAAAAGTCCAAAAAATTAAAATATATTAGTTCTCTTTGAGTGAACGCAGGGGAGCATTGTTATTTTTTCAAGGGGACAGTTTATGAAGGCCGACACTGGGGAAAGTATTAACCGAATTAACCGACATGATGAGCAAAGTTAAATCGTTAGAGGTGCTAAATGTTGTTTTTCAGATTTTTGTCAGTTATTTGCCCAGCCCAGGGTCTGTGTTGCATCTGTTTCAACCCACTTGTGTTTCCAGGCCTGTAATTTATAATTTTTTGTATGCCAGAGTTGTCTCTTTTTGAGGCAAAAGATAAAACACTGTTGAGTCAAAAATTCTCTGGACCGAGTGATTACTACTTTGCTGTGAGGAACAAAGTGTGCTCCTTTCCTCTGAACAGCGAATCATTCCTCATGATCATTTACCGGTCAGCATCAATAGTTCAGTACATGTACTTCATATCTTCCAGCTGACTCTTCTCCTGTTTGATCTTGAACTTTCTAGATCTCCCTCTGGATTACAAGTTCCCCAGGTTTTCTCCAGACAAGCCCTGCACCACCGGCTACTACCCCAGGCCCCCGGATTCTTTGCTGAAGAGGTGCGAGAGTCTGTCATAAAAAATTTAAAACAAAAAAAAAGAAAGAAAGAAAAAAGGAAAAAGTTTGAAAAAAAAGAAAAAGAAAAAGTTCTCCCATACCCCTCTGCCTCAGGAGAGGAATGTGCCTCCATTTTTTTGCCTGTAGTTTCCCACCTGACCCCCACCGCCATCTGTGGAGCACAGGAAGCATACACTCCTCATCCGTTCAGAGAAACCATGTGAATGTAAGCTGCAGTATCTCTCTGTAATAACGCCTACATTTGAACGTCGTTTCGTGGTTTAGTGTACCGTATACGTGGAAGTACGTATGTATGTATGTATCTGCATACAGTAATAATAAGAGATGTAGTGTTATTGTTTAATGTGTGAAGCCCCCCTCCGTTATTTTCAGTAGTTTAACTTTTACAGAATAAAGTGTACATTTTACCACCTCTTTTTCCCTAAAGTGATTACCTCAAGAGTGTTATCTACTGTAAGCAAAACCCAGATGGTCACAGTGTGTTTGTCCCTTAAAAATCCTTTGGAATCATTGTGGCAATATTTCTGTATAACACTGTTATTGTGAAGTCTTACTTTTTTTTTTTTTTTTAAATATAGTTTCACTGTATGCATTTTAGTAACCTTAAAATGAGGTTTAAGGTCTGATGTTTCCACTGTGTCAGTTTCGTGGAAGGTGTTAACCTTCGGGTCATTGTTGCTAAAGAACTGGCACAACGCCGTCCTTTGTGCTGGCTGTTTCAAAAGACACAACTCTTGGGAAACAATAATAATAATAATAATAATAATGGATTATAAAGACTATGCTAGATGTTCTCTGTATTATTTTAATTTTTTTTGGTGCAACAGTGACATGTGCTCTTTGAGTGATTGTGTAAAAAACAAAACAAAACAAAAAAACTTGTGCTTCATTTATATGCAGTACCAGATTGAGATATGCTTTAACCGACTTCTGAATGGTTATTTTGTCGGTGTGCATAGACTAAGTTGTGCCATAATATTTAAGGAACACTCAGTTTGGGGCAAATCTGTGGAAGTTTGCTTGTTTCTGTCGCGGAAGACTGATATCAGGTTCATCTCAGCGCATGCTAGAAGTCGTTAGCGTAACTTAGCACCAAGACTGGACAAAACATACGAAAACTTGTCACTAATTCAAGAGTCACTTCCATGAGTTCCCGGGTTCGTTTGGCAACAGAGTTGGGACTGTGTGCAAAGTAAAAGTCTTCATTCATCTACTTTGTTGTTAGTAACTGAAAACCAACCAGGTGTGGTCCCATTCCACTCTGTCTTGGGTCTGCAGGTCCATATTTCCTGAGGCCTGAGTGGATCCAAGCAAACTTGCTATGTGCGATAATTCTTCGGTCGGTTCTTGGTTTAGTTCAGATCAAATTTACCCACATCGAGTTTGGATTTGAAGGTTAGATATTCAACGCTTCTGTTTCAAAGGACATTTTCATTAAGATTCTGGTATAAACCTGACACAGCCACAATGATAACCAACAAATACTTATTTTGAATAATTTGAACAAAGCCAGCAAACGGCTTTATCGTGGTCCATGACTTTTCGAACTAGTGGCAAAATCTGTAAATCTTCAATGTTACTTCTCAGGTGGTTTGGTGTCAACTGTTCAGCACGGTTAGCAAGTTTTACTTTAACAAGCTTCAACGTGCAAATAAAACCCGATGGAGTTTTTTGAAAGTACTTAGTAACAGAGCCAGACCAGCTTTTTTTGGCTAGCTGCTAGCTAGCCAATCTTTGTGCTAAGCTAGGCTAGGCGTCCCAGACCTGTCTCTATGCCAAGCGCACAGAGATGACACTGGTTTCAGTCTTCTCATTTGGTTTTAGGTAAATCGTTAAACAAGAGGATTTCCCAAATGTCGAAGTGTTCCTTTAAGATGACCATCATCTCACAATTGAAGAGGGAATATTTTGACAATAAGCAGCGCACAGCTGTCAGCGTGTATGTGAGATTGGTCATCCAAAGTGAATTATTACTTGTGCTGTGTGTGCAAGTGTTTTATGCATACAGCTGTGGTGATTGTACTTTTCTTTTCTCATCTGACCTGGAAAATTTGACATGCACATTTGCCTTATGTTGGATTATTTTGTGGTCTTATGTCCTTGAAAACACAGGGAAAGTTAAATTCTGTGTTCAAGTGTTGAAGTACTGTCAATTAAATAAAATGTTCTACAATTTTCTTACATAAAGCTTCCTGTTTCTGAGTGTTCTTTGTGAAATTCAGCAAAAGAAAGGCCTTGTACCTTGTGACAAATTAAAGCAAACATCATGAAACCAATCTGGAGGAATCTCACCATATAGGAAGGCTGCCTGAGATGCCAGAGCAGCCTAATACTCCTCATTAATAGAGCCAAATAAAAAGAACCCCATGTTTATGTATTCCTGTAGCTTCATGAGCTTCTTTAATGATAAAATTTTAACTCTTACAGACAAAATTCACCACCTCCTGCTCTCAACTGTGACTGATTGATCCTCAAACACAAAAACAAATTTATAACTTTGCTAAAAAGGTCTGGAAGGCAGACCCTCGTCTCCACGTTTAAGATTAGACTTAAACTTTACATTTTGGTAAAGGTTATAGTTGAGGCAGGCTCAGGTGAGCCTTGGTTATAAAGCTATAGGCCTCGGCTGCTGGGGGACTTCCCCTGATACACTGAGCTCCTCTTTCTTCCTCTCCCTCTCCCTCTGTACTCCTTCATATCCCATTAATTGATGTTATTAACATGGCTTCTTCTCTCCCCCGTAGTTTTCTGCTTTCTCCTCTCTCCTCTCTCCTCCTGTTGCTTTCTGTTTTATATTTCCGCCTCCGGATTTGTGATCCTGCTCAACGCCCACTGCTACAATTATTATTATATCTCTATATGTGGTACTTGCATTGTATAATGTTCACTTTCCTTCTGCTTTCTTTCCGTTTCTCTCTCTCTCCCCCTGTCTGCCCAGAGCCCAGTTCTGCTCCAGGTTTCTTCCTGTTAAAAGAAAGTATTTTCTTGCCACTGTCGCCAAGTGCTTGGGGACATGGCGGAATCTTGGGTCTCTGTAAATAATATTGTAAACAGTACGTTCTAAACCTGCTCTATATCAAAAGAGCCCTCAGATATATTATGTAATGATCTGGTACTATATAAATAAAATTGACCCGACTTTTACTGTGGCTGTGTGGACTTGAGTTGAACAGGTTTAAAGCGGCAATCAGACCATCACAGGTCGTTGAACTACTCTGCAGTATTTCTTTAGCGGATGATTGTGCAGAGTCAAAGCCCCGTCTCACACCAGTCCCTCATTAGGGTTCAGTTGTACTGCCCTACAAAGACAGAAAGCAGTAGCTATACAAAAAGTCAAGATGAGAAAAAGAGTTTTTAGGTTGGCCAAAAAATTGTTTAAAAGATAGAAAGGTTGTGATGCTTTCATTTGTTTCATTTTAGAGCAACTTAATCATGATGAATTCCACTAGAGTCAAAAGCGGCAGTTACAGCTTATAAGCTAGGCTAGTTAGCTTTTAGCCACAACAAAGTTTAGCTGTTTTTTTTTTCTTCTTCATCATAAGATTTAGCTACTGCCACATTAGTTACGCTGTGTGTTAACAAATTGAATTGCCAAAATGTGAATGTGATGTTTTTCAACTGCAAACTGAGCTCAGGAAAAAGTAAATTTAGCATTAGTTAGGGTTAGCTTAGTAGCTTCTCTACAGCTAGCTTTCACTTGATGTAGCTTTAGTAGTTGGCTGTCTCTCTGAAGAGCTAGCTCTGGCTGTTTTGACTGAAATTTATAATTTTCAAGAGCACAATACTTGCTGATACTGAAACAGATGTCAAAATGTCATATTCTGGTCTCAATATTTTTGGGCTTGTAGGGCACTGTAGTTCCCAGCTGTTGTGATTTGATAGCTAAAATCTCTCCAATCTGAATATGAATAGTCATGAATGTTTTCCGATTGACCTTTCAAACAGGTATCAGACTTCTTTTAAAAACTAAACTTATATCAATTTTTAGACTAATGACAAAGAGCCCCTGTGTATCCTCCCCAGATACCTTGTTGCTCCTTATCACTGTCGACATTTATCCATTTACTCTTCTACCACAATGTTTTACTGGTCTACTGGTCTCTGTGTTTGAGGATTCAGATAAGCACACTGAAGTTGAGCATACTGATTCATTACTATTTAATGTTTTATGACTGAGAGCCTTCTTAATGACTACAGGGTTGACAAAATTACTGACACCGGAGCTGCCTTGTTAATTTTCCCAGAGGTTCATTCAAGAAGCTTATTTTTTTTCCTGTAGTACAATGAGTTCAAAAAGGAAAAATGTGTTTAAAAGCACACTTTCTCCCCAGCAGGCGGCGGACATCAAAAATATGTTGGACTAATGAATATCAGGTTGATGTCAAAATCCAACCTTGGCTAATTGTCATTGTGACTTTTAGCAGACGTCAGTATTGCATTGGCATGAGACGTTTCCAAGATAGCTAAAGGAAACTTCTGGCACAACATATGCCTGCGTCCCCGGCCAAAGTCTGGCCTATATACACTTCCACATCTGGGCAGATTCTGGCTGTGATCCTCCGATATTGTCTGACAGCCGCAAGATTTTCTATGTGTGTCCCAGAATAGGTCCAGATGTGGAAGTAGCATCTGACGGTCATGCTGTATAAGGGCCAAATTCAGGCCGTGGAACCGTGTATATACTGGGCCAGAAGAAAATAAGCATGTGGCCCAAGTATTGGCCGGATTTACCCATGAAGAAATGTAATATATGACATACTAGTCCCTATAACAGGGGTGATGTTGCCTTATACATCACCTATAAGGGGATATATTATTATATGAAGATATAATATATGATAACATAAAGAAATACCCATTGTAAAATTTTTATATGTACATATATTTAAATATCTAAGTTTCATATAGTTCATTTTTTTTTGTATTTGAACATATGTTTCATATATAGAAATTCAATATATGGACATATATTACATTTGTGTATGGGTATTTTGCTACTTGGGTTGGAAGACGTTGGGTCGACATCAGTATTCCAGATCAAACTGACGTTGGCATTAGACGATGTCCTGATATCAAATTTTAATAATAACTCCACAACCTACATTCAGTCAACAAAGCTGGTGGCCAGCTGTGTGCCTGCAGGGCCAGTTTGAGGGTTTCTAGAAATGTGTGCAGAACAGAAGTGGCTAACAAGTGACCTGCTACCTGTCCACGTTACACCTCATATATGTCACATGCCAGATGTAGATATGTCACGTAGTTTATTTCTATTGCAGTCATACATCCATTTTTTAAATCATATTTAGTACAGTCAATTATTTATTTATGTGTACTCTATTTATTGCACTAATGATGGTATTTTCCCATGTTGTCTTGTTTCTGTCCTTCTTATTATATTTACATATAGTATAGTATTTTGTCTACTCCATGTGCCTTTTAAATTGACAAATAAAGTTTATTGAATTTAATTTCTATTTATTTTAAATCATCATCAAATACAAAACTACACTGGATGTACAAACTGGAGCTAGCAAGGAGGCAAGACTCAACCATCATGGCAAAATGGTCTAATAGTTATGTTTGGGGATTTATTTTTTAACAGTCTGAACCAAGTCAAACATGTAGAAGTAGACTCTTACCACTGTGTATCTCCTGTGTGCATTAGTTTTGAACTTTTCTAGTGCAGTACCTAGTTGATGTAGCTGTAGATGAGTGGGAGGAGGGCATCCACTTAATTCATTAGGTCTCCTTTAAGCCTCTCTCCCCTGCTGCCCCTCCTCATTCGCCAGCATGACGCTCCCTCCGCACTCACACATTCTTTCCCTCCGCTCTCTAACTCTGCTTCGCCCCTAAAGAAACAACCAAACTTTTCAAACATATTGATAACCTTTGTTAGAAAAAAAAAGAAAAAAGGAAAAAAAGAGAAGAAACCTTCACCACCGCTGTGACAAGAGAAGAAGAAATGACAGTTGTGAGGACGGCAACACGGATTTGTGAGCAGCGCTTCTGACAGGTAACGTTCAGACCTCTTTTCCCTTCACTGCTCCCGAGGCTTTTTCGCGGTCGCGGCAGGAACAAGGCGACTGTTGTGCGCAGATTTTTTTTTTTTTTTTTTTTTTTTTTAGCATTATCAATACCATCGATAAACTGATATTACTGTTTAAAAAAAAAAAAAACACTTCGCCGATTGGTGGAGAGCGATTCATAAAACTGAAAACTGGCGCAGTCGGGAGACATGTGGCCTGTTAATGAAACTGAAAGACGGACACGAAGGAAAAGTTAAAAAGTTGTAACTGTAGGATCTTATTCCCATGAAGAAGATGGAGGAGTTTCCTCTGTGGGTAAAGACCTTGACACTTTCTGGTGGTTGAGAGTGAAACATCTGCTGTTGTACCGTCGTAAAACTGTGAAACGATGTTTACTGACATGTTTAAATTCATTTGAGAAGCATTAGACTCTTTTTTAAGCACGGGAAACAGAGGAAGGTACAAAACTGGTTTTAAATGGTCATTTCTTTTAGCTTATTATTTTTACAATGACTTTTCTTGTTTTTCTTCTTTTTTTTTTTGCTATTTCACTACAATAATCCCTTAATCAATACAAGAAGAATAGCTTTTATGGAAAATTAGAAGGACAGAATAACAGTAATATTACAACTATGACACAATAGAAAGACTCTAGTACCTGACAAGTACAGAGACACTTTAAACAGGACTATAACTAACTTTAAGGAACTCTGGGGGCTTTTACAACAACAATGGAGGATTGATTCTTCAGTTAAAAGCTTATTCCACAAGCTGGTGTAAGTTTATGTGTTCACTATACTTAAATGTGACTTTATTTGTCCAACAAATAGATCAGCAAAGAAGAAGCTCTTGGTATTGATCGCAGTGCAAACACATGCGAAGTGTCTTTTGATGCATGACACTTTTCAATATTCTGTGCAACTCACAGATTTCAGTTAGTGTTCACAATATACTGATGTGTGATTCCCACGCTATCAATGACCCAGTCTTTCTCTTTTGTCACGTATTATTTTAGGCATGCAACTTGCAGAATCTCTTTATTGTTTTTCTGATTAACTATCTAGTTGCAAAAATAGTTAGAAAAATGCCATCGCAACTTCCCAGAGCTCAAGGCAAGGCACATTTATTTGTGTAGGACATTATCATACACAGAGGTCATGCATTGTGCCGAACAGAAATAAAAGATAAAAGCATAATAAGAAAACAGTATAAAAACACAGATTATAAAATAGATAATGTCTCATTAAAGTGCAGGATTAAAAGATTAAAGTCAGTTATATTTTACATATTACAATGATGTCAAACAGAGAAATCAGCACATCCTCTCATGTAAGAGCTTGTAACCTGCATATTCCTTTTTTGCTTGATAAATTATTTGACTGTTAATCTCTAATTGCCTCAATCGATCATTCATCAGCTCAGACCTGCTGTGAGTCGCTTCCTAAATATTATCCATTGAATTCAGAGAAACAACTTAAAGCGAGTCAGTTTAAGATTAGTCTGATTCAGTCTTAGCTCATCTTGGCTCATGACACAGCTGGTTCGTCGACCGTCCTCGTGTTCGCCTCACAAGGTCGAATCTCAGAACTAACCCTCAGGAGGAGAAGCATGTGTATGTACCTCGACTTGTTTATCAGGCACAACATAAAACTCCACACACACAGCCCTGACAGCTCACACCTATTAGACCGGACTCCAGTCTAGACGTCGTTTAAATCACTACCAAATGGTTTTCCACCAGGCCTTTGCCAGAAGCTCCACTAAGGTCATGGAATTTACCCTCATGTTCAGAGCGGAGACGCTGGGCCAACTCTTGTCTTTCTGTTAAGCGCAGCACTTTGGTTTTTAGAGCTTGTTTCAGTCGAGCAGAGTCGTGTTACTGCAGTACTGGGCCTTTTATGACCTCCGGCTCTGCTCGTCTGGACATCTGGGTGTGCATGGCTAGACTTGTCTCACAAAAGCGGCTCAAAAACAAATCTGGGGGGGGGGGGGGGGGGGTGAATATGAAGTAACGCAACATGCAAAGGTGCAACACAACCTCCATTTGTAACATGCATGTGGTTAATTGCACGCAAGTTCTTGGGAATGATAAAGAAATTAGAATTAGAGACAGGAAATTGAAACCTGTTGATGTTTTGACTTTAACAACAGTGACTCCTGCTTCATGTGACAGTGCTGTGGCCACTTTTTAACCGTGCTGCTCATTCACGGCCTACATCAGTATGGAAAGCCTGCATCATCAGAACTACAGCTGTATCTAATTATTCAAGGAATGCAGGGCTTTTGTGCAGAATATGGGCTGGCTTTCTCAAATCCTTCTCTTCCCCCACTGTTCCCTCTCAGCTGAGCTCCTTCGGCAATGCCACGGTCTCCTCTCTGATGAGACGATGAGAACCCACACCCGTGGGGCCCCCACAGTCTTCTTCATAAGTCTGCTGTGGCCCCTGCTTGCCCCGGTGGTGGCGGTGGCGGCGGCGGCGGCGGCAACGGAAGTGGACCCCAGCGGAGGAATCCCCTTCATGGGAGGCAACTATGATGGGCATCCCATGTTGTACTTCAGTCGGGGGGATGTAGAGGAGCTGCAGTACGCAGCCACAGGGACTCATCGGGACATGGCGAGGAGGATCCGTGAGGCTGGGGAAACCATGCTGGAGAACCCGGAGGGGTACCTGCCCCCCTGGAGCCCCGCGGAGTTCAGCGCCCGCTGGAACGAGGTGTACGGAAACAACCTGGGTGTGCTGTCCATGTTCTGCCTGCTGTACCCTCACAGGGCCGGGGCCCTCGACCTGGCCAAGGACTACATGGAGAGGATGGCGGCTCAGCCTAGTTGGTAGATTTTCTGTCTTTTTATTATTTCATCTATTTAATTGGAATCAATTAGATTTGAGGCCTGTTGTTCTTCTTAGAAATCAAGTCAGTGGAGTTCACAGATGGTACCTGATATCTCTTTCCACCCCCGTGTGTGCATCAACTTGGTATTAATGCTAACCCCCCCCCCCCCCCCCCGGAGGCTTTTCTATCCAGTCCCATTCCCAGAGTCCTCTCATTTTTCTCTGTGGGCAGAGCTCTGGTAAAGATGCATTGTGGTCTGATAAGTCTGTGGTCCAGGAAATATGTTTAGCAGCTGTCTCCTGAACATGCACCCCCGATGAAAGGAAATGAAATGTTCAGATGTGAGCTGAATACCAGACAGGGACTGAATCCACTTTGCCCTAATTGTGAGCATCATCTAAGGGCTCCTGCATTTCACTTAACATTCTTATATTTTCCTAATTAACCTTCTACAAATGTCTTCACAAGTCTGTAATTTTAGATTTGATCAGGGAGAGATTAAATGTGTATATTTGTGTTTAGGATTGCAGCTAACAATTATTTTCAATATTGATTAATTGCTAATTGTTAGTTTTGAATATTGCTAAGTCTTTTCACATTTATTTTAAATAGTTTTAGAGGCACATGGAGCTGAAATATTCACAAATTTAAAGGTCCCACATAGTGTAAAGGCAGATGTCCATGTGTAGTTTTATGTTTTAATTAAAGCAGGTCTAGGTTCAATATTAATACTGTGAAAGTATCAAAGCCTCAGTCCACAGAGAAATGCACACAGCCTGTATTCAGAAACTGAGCCTTAAAACCAGCCGTCAGAACTTTTGTAACTTTGTGATGTCACAACAAAGCAGTCACCGCCTTCAGCCATGCCCCAAGCTCCGCCCACCTGGACCCTCCATCCAAACCTTGCAGGATCTGGTTTCTCTGAGTGTTTTTACCTGAAATCTGCTATATATTTATTGGATCACTCAGAAAACAGTCAGCCAATCAAAAGAGAGAAACTCAGAGCCTCCTCTCTTCTGATTGGCTGATTGACCTGTTGTTACTAGAGCTCCAGAGAGAAGCCTGAGAGAGGAGATGTAAAACTACACTGAGATGGTTTTTTGTTCTTAATCCACAAATATATCTTCTTATGGATCAACACTTCAAATAAAACACAGGATAAGAGGAATATATGGGACCTTTAAAAGTCAGAAAGCTTTGCAGAAATATTTTTTTCTGGTTTTCTATCCTAAAAATCATCTCACCATCCTTGAGATTGACCTTTTCCCCAGTGTGGGAACCACCGGTGTACAGTGCACTGTATGTATAAAGAGCCCCAGGACTGCAGTGTCGTAATCTGTCTAAAGAAGATTTAATGTAGAAATATGCACCGAGTAAACACGACATAATCTAAAATATGAAATTCTAGATTAAATTAGATTTGGACATGTTGAGTTAATAAAGCAGGATCTGCCCTCAGGCGCTTATCATATCCGTTAATACTGTACTTTAGTTGTACATATTTCCACAAACCAACTGCCTCTTTGGGGGGACCTCTGAGGGCCCGGGGGTTTTGGCAAAATATGTCCTCATTTCAACATACAGGACTGAATCAGTCAGTGTTAGCACGTGTGGACGTAAGCTGCCTTCATATGGAACTCGTCAGTTTTGTGTTTTTGACATGGTGAAGCACATGTCAGGCCTGAGGTTCCAGCGGTTGAACACAGCTGCAAAACGGCCGACGAGAAAATGTGTTCTGCTGCGTTTGAGCGTCACAGCAAATAAGAGCAGATGAAGGTAGTTTTCATTAGCGGGTCTCTGATGTTTTTAAAGACATCAACATGCAGCAACATTTGTGAACTCGCCCGAATGAAACCACAACAAGGAGTTGTCAACATCGACTCTCAGGAACAGACAGTGAGCTTAAACCCCTTTGAGTACAGCTCACAAAATATGTTAAGAACTTCTGTAAAACTTTATATTATATATATATATATATATATATATATATATTATATAGTAACATAGATCTAATTTTGGATTAGGTGCCTCTGAGATTTCTGCTGCCACCTGAATAAAGTGTGGGACCTTGCTGTCAACAGACTCATTTCTTGAGTAGAGTAGTAGTTAAAACGGCTCGGTGCGCCGTGAGAACATCTTCAATCCTCCTTGGCATTGATTCCACGATGATGGTGCTGGAGAGCGCTGACATGTCGCTCCAAAATCTCCCATCATGAAGGTCACAGCATATGATTCGTATCACTTTCATCCCCACAGTATCAAACCATTCAGTGACCCCTCATGTCCTGTAGACGGGAGCTTTGTTTTCCTGTTTCCTTTTAATTTCTCACCTGTCTGTCTATAACTAATGGATTAATATAAAACCCAGGATTTTGGCGGCTAATTTTGGGTCTGGGGGGGGTAGGTGCTCCCTGGGTTTTCTCTCAGTGTAGCTCACAATTAAAGGTCCCATCTATCCCAGTGCAGTACTACAACTGCAGCTTTTTATTCACATATATTTAAAGAAAAATATGTAGGAACCATTAGTAAAAAAAGAAGTGTTGATCCATAAGTAGATATATTTGTGTTTTTAAGAACTAAAAACCATCTCAGTGTAGTTTTCCGTCTCTCAGGCTTCTCTCCGGAGCTCTAGTAACAACAGGTCGGTGAATGTGAGTGACTGTGATTGATTAAAATTATAGCAGATTTCAACAAAAACCTCTTTCACACTTTCACAGTATTAATATAGAACCTAGACCTGCTTTATAATCTACCTTTATACTATGTGGGACTTTTAATAATACTTGACACCGCGTGAAGTGCAATCAACAAGTCAGCCGACTCCATCCTTTCAGCCCGTGTCTCGACAAGCCTTCTGCTTTTCAGAGTCGGCCACGGACCTGAACCTCATGCTAGCGTCGGCCGTCAACAGCGCTTCCGTATTTCCCTAACAATTTGATTAAGTTCAATGAACATTAGTTCTGGCTGGCAAGTGCAAAATGGCTGAGAAGTGGATTACAGCCATTCACTGCTTCCAAGTTCTGCACAGCTTTTATTGAAAGGACTAAAGGAGTGAAGGTCTCAGAAATGATGCTGGGAGAACGGTTGCATACAGCGTTGGGATCCATGGTAACCTACTGTTCATTTACATACATTCACAGAATCGGCTCTCAGCTGCTACAGTGCACTGACTTCTCCTCAGTAATACTCTGATTTGATTTTCAAAATATGTACAAACATCATTTACTGTGCAGTGATGCACAAATTTAATTTAATTTAATTTAAATAAACTTTACCTAAATATGTGAATTAACAGCAATAAAAGTTTATTCGGCAGAACTTTCACAAACTACTTGATCCAAATACTGAAGGTCCTGAGTCACAAATATTAAGTTTATAAGCTTAAATTATAGTTGTTCAGTCAAATTTCTTAGTTGAGTTAAAGTAAAGTTGAGTTTGAAACTACCTACTGACTGTAGAACCTATAGAATAAAAAAAAGTACGATACACAGGTGTAGACATGGTCATAAAAACACAATTGAATCAACATAAAGGAGCGATTGTTTTCATATTTCTTTGGTCGTAGTAAACACAGCAAACATTTAAAACGAAAGGAATTTTTCTTTATTTCTAAACTTTTGAACATGGACTTCAGATAAGGCCATTTAATGAACGGTGCTCTGATAAAGAATCTTTTTCTTCTGTGATGAACATGCTTACATTTTCAAAATAAAAAAAATTCTTTCCACAGACTTAAAGCTCTGCTTCAAAGTAAGAGTACTTCATAGAAATGTGGTGGAGTCAAAGTCCAATATTTGCCTTTTAAGTGTAGTGAACTAAAAGTCACAATAAAGATAATACTTAAGTAAAGTGAAGATACCCCCAAAAATTTACTTTTACTTTTTTTTCTCCATAAATCCTGGTTACAAGATTTTTTTGTCGATTCTATAGAAGTGTCAGTGATAGTAGAGGAAGCATCACCAGACCACTACACAGAAGCGCTCGTTCCCAGTGGTCTGCATAGACTAACCTGTTGTGTTGCTCAAAGTATTAACACCTTTCCCCGATCACCTGGTAACTCATGCTCCGTGTTAGCCTGTAACAGCGGCAGAAGCACGGATAAACGTGTTAAATATTACAATATCAGGTACTAAGTTAACTCTGTTTTTTGGCTGAAATGTGGGACAATCCCCTCTCTTACAGGTACCCCCCCCCTCCTCCCTCCTCCTTCATGCAGAGAGGGAGGGGAGTCTAGCAGCTTAATCCTTCTCATTTTGCTGCATGGCTGCTGCGTTCCCTTCGGCCATTGAACAGAAAGAAGGGGATTTTCCAGTGGCTTATTTCTTGGGGTTGGGTTTGGGGGTGGTGGTGGTGGGGGTTTAGATGGTGCCGTGTTATACATTTTTCACAATATCATTATGTGTGCCACAGTGCAGAAACGAGAAGCCACTGAGCATGTGTTTTCACGTCTTAACAACACACTGAGTTTTCTCCTTGGCCGCACTTTTATTATGGTCACTGAACCTCTGAGGGCTTCTGCAGAGTGGCTCCAGGACTCAGTCAGCTGTGGTATTCATGACCTTCAATTATGTCTGAAGCAGCTCCACGAACCATGTTCCGATGGGGAACTTCTACTTTGTGGCATACTGGTGCCTGCTTCGTTTTCCCCCCCATTTCTTTTTTTTTTTTTTTTACAGTCTGCAAACACACTGAAGTGAGACTTTGTGTGCTTTGGAATAATGCGATATACAGTCAAGCAGTGACTTGGCAGTAATTTTATTACAGTTTTCCTTTTTGCCATATGAGCAAACTGCAGCATAAAGAAGTTTAATCCCTTGGCGTGACTATGCAGGAAGCGATTTTCAAATAAACGTCAGCTGCCACTTAACAAGGGGAAACTGTATTACCAACATCAAATGGAGGAACCAGCCCAAATATCACTGACATAGTCTATCATGTGTTTAATTACTTGTAAATTAATGGAGCAGATGGAAGTTTCAGGGAGTTGCTCAGGAGTCAGGGTCTATAGAGAGCTGAACTAAAGGGGTCCGCTCCAGAAGAAACCTCATTCAAAATCACGACATAACAACGCGCACATTTTCAGAGCTCTGTTATTTTTTTACAGAATATTTTTAGTTAAATAAAAATCTTGTTAGTGGAATCAAGGCACACAACTTACAGATGGCAAGCATACTTGATGGAAGCAGTAGCATGGATCGTACAACATCAACAATATATCCATCTATAATGTTAAAGGGCCGGGGCTAGCTGGTTAGCATGCTAACTTCACTAGAAGAAAAGAAGTGATAGAAATAGAAGTCTCCTGTGGAGACAGCCTCTTGGTGAGTAAATGAATGAAGTTTGATGCTGAACTCACAATGTTTCTTCTAGACTGATAAGTAAACAGCTGTTAATGCTAACGCTATTTATAGCAAAACTTACAAACAACTCTTTTAATGTCACTAATACAACAAAAGCAAAAATTACTGTAAACTAAATAGTAAGGAAACTAAATTGAACCAAATCCCAATCAGGTCAGTCCAATTGGTACAGTCCAATTAAGCTGATTGAAAGCAGAAGTTTGGTGGCGCATTTAGAAGTATGCACTTTATGAAAACACTGCCACTTGTACAAGCAGAACTAGACCTCACAGAGAGAGGGATTAATAGAAGCACCAAAACAGATGCTCTAAAATTATAAAAAGGTAAACTATTTTCAATCAATTATCACCAGCTAAGTCAGATATTTATCTGTTTAATATCACTTTTCTTCTACTTATCTAAACAGATAAGTTGATTAAATAATACCTATTAAACAATGTTGTGTTGTCACTTGTATTTCTTTTAATATACAGGAAACATATGTTAAATATTGTTACATTTATTAATTTGTGTGAACAAATTAAATTTTCTTTTAGAAATCCGACCATAATGGGTTTTAAGTCACAAGCTGAAGAAACTGACAAGCTGTTTTTTTGTTTTTCTAGGCAGCAGAGATTTCAGCTAAACAGTTGGAAAGATGACATTACAAAAGTGTGTTATTAGTTTTCTGAGAGGACAGTGTAACCAAAGTCAGCCTCATACATGGAAACAAACTGGCATGCGCTGATGAAAATGGCAGGATGGTGAAGTCAGCTGGCACATTAGCCCTAATGGCGGTTCCAGGATGCTACTCTCTGTGTTTACTTATAGTCAGACTCAGTGACAAGCATTAGAAATGATTCATGTAAAAAAAAAAAAAAAAAGATTATTTGGAAAGCTGTAGGAGTGTCCCACAGCTTGCTCTGATATATGTTGTGTAGGTTTGGGTGATATCCAAAATGTATCTCGATTCAGTCCCAGCCCAAATATCACAATTTACAATATTATTGCGGGGTGTGGGGTAGTGGCTGTGAACATGTTAATTTTGGCACCTTCTCCTGTTTTAACATTTCTCAGAGCTTAAACACTGTAAACACACCTGTCACCTGTAAAGCCAGAGACTCCGCGGCTACACTGCGATCTGGGATGAAAGAGTGAAGCTGCAGCTCCGCAATAAGTTTCAAAAACACACATTCACCGATCGAAGTGTCTCACACTGAGGCTCGGACACTTACCGGAGCATCAACCCGGGGATAAGACATTACAGATCCGTTTTACCAGTTTGCTTGATAGTGAGAGTAACACACAATATAGCAATATAACAATACAATTTTTTTTCATAAGCTAATTTGAAAGAAAGCCTCAGTAAATCACCACATCTGAAGTTAATTTCTCTTTAATTAAAGCAGCCAGAATGGTTGGAGAATACCGCTCACCTTTTTACGACACGAGCTCTTTACAGAAGTCAGCGTTCTTAAAGCCCAGCGCCTGTTCACCGGGAGAGAATTTGCAACATGCTTCACTTTCTACGTCTCTTTATTGGTGCAGCTGTATTTGTGGTGTAAAATGCTACTTAGCGACTTTATTTTTTGCTTTCACAGTGAATAGACGTTTTACAGCTGTGTTTAGGCTTATTAAAAGGCTTTGCACAGGAAAGCTTTTTTGTTCATGACGCAGCATTTAGGTCTCATTTAAAGAGTGAAAATTTCACACCGGCTTACCGTTGCATGTTTTGTTTTTAAGCTCCACACATTTCTGCCTCGCCTTCAGTCTCGTGTTGTCGTCTGTGTCGCAGGCTGGTCAAAGACGCCCCCTGGGATGAAGTTCCTTTGGCGCACTCTTTGGTCGGGTTTGCCACCGCTTACGACTTCCTGTACGAGTACTTGAGCAAGGGCCAGCAGGAGCGTTTCCTCCAGGTGATCGGCAACGCGTCGCGCCTGATGTACGAGAAGTCCTACGTCCGAGGCTGGGGGTTCCAGTACCTGCACAACCACCAGCCCACCAACTGCGTGGCGCTGCTCACGGGAAGCCTGGTTTACATGACCCAAGGTTGGTGATTCATGTCTTTGTTATGTGGTGTTACCCTTGCTGCAGGGTTCAAAGAAATGTGGTTCAGATGATCATGCTCCTCAGAGGATGATCTCCAGTGTTTTCAGTGACCAACCATGAGCAGAAATTTCCACAATTTCCACTCTGATATGAGGTTTTTTTTTTTTTTTACTTTAGCCAGAGAACTCATTCCAGCTTTGAGTGGGAATATATTTCTCCTCAAACAGTTACAGGTAAATTTAAAACCTGTAAAGAAACTGAAAATGCAGCTCAACTACAGCTATTTCATTAGAGTGGGTTTCACTGGAGGGGTTTAATATCGTGGTCTGAAGGCCGACATATCATATACCTACACATATATACATAATGTTAAATTTAAGATATCCAATGTTGGCTCAGGACATTAGCTTACAGTAAAATGTGTAGCTTCGTTTTACATTCACTCGTTCACAATTGTCCCAGATTTCTCCAGCAGGCTCCTTTAGCAGCCTTTTAAAGGGGTTTTATGACAGATGTAGCAACTTTATGGACCATGTTTTGCCACTTTCCCTTTTAGAGAGTTGCCAGAACTGCTCACTTCTTAACCGTTTAATTTGACTGTTTAACTTGATTTTTATTTTGCTCACTTGGAAGAAAGGAGTTTACTTATTACATGGTTTATTGCAGCGTCAGGGTCCTTGGTATTAAGGATAATTTTGATAATTAAGATAATGGACAATTAAGGCCCACAGTTGAAACAACAGTGTACATAAGATAAATGTGAAATTACAGGTGGATTTAAATGGAATTTCAGTTTGAATCAAAATGCTAGTTGGAGAGTTAGTGTCAGTTCTGCCAAGTTTGACTTCATTATTTAAATAAAATACAAATTTCAACCCTTGAAGCATGTTTGTTTCACATTTGGAGTGAGTATAGAAATATTTGTAAAACATCTGTTTCTGTCCCAACAACAGAGTGATACCTCCTCTCTTTCACTCATCATGGTCACGTCAGTTTCAAGAGCCAAATTCTCCCTGTCCTCCCTGTTCATTCGGTTTTATTTATATTACGTCAATAATTTAAGCATGTGATTTTAATATTTCTGACTCAGGATCTTCAGTAGTTCCATGTTAGGGTTTGTCCAGTATTTGCTGTGTGTGTCATCCAGTGATATAAAAGGATTTTCTCTTTAGAAGATAGGGATCAGAAAGGGATTGGAAATCATGTTTACCCTGTCAGACTTTAGCACCAATCAGTTCAGTTCAGTTTTTTAATCCCACTAAAATTTTATGAGTTTTTTTTTTTTTTTTTAAAGGTCCCATCTAGTCTAAAGGTCTGACCATGTGTAGTTTGATTATAGATCAGGTCTATGTTCTATATTAATACAGTGAAAGTATCAAAGCTTCAGTCCACAGAGAAATGCACACAGCCTGTATTCAGAAACTGAGCCTTAAAACCAGCCGTCAGGACTTCTGGAACTTTATGATGTCACAACAAAGCAGTCACTTCCCTTAGCCCCGCCCACCTGGACCAACCATCCAGCCTTGCAGGATTTGGTTTCTCTGAGTGTTTTACCTACCTACCTACTCAGAAAACAGCCAGCCAATCTGAGGAGAGACTCAGAGCCTCCTCTCTTCTGATTGGCTCACCGACCTGTTGATACTAGAGCTCCAGAGAGAAGCCTGAGAGAGGAGATGTGAAACTACACTGAGATGGTTTTTGGTTCTTAAAACCACAAATATATCTTCTTATGGATCAACACTTCAGATAAAACACAGGAGAAGAAGAAAATATGGAGCTTTAAATAATTATTGTCAGGGTGAGACTTGCCAGTCTTCAGTTTACTTATGAGAGAAACTGCCTGAGGTTATATCTGATATCGCTGCTCTTAATCCTTTGTAATTGTACTCCAGATGAGGTTTTCCACAACTGTCACATTCTCCTTTAAGATTTGTTTTCTTTTTTCTCTCCAGCATTTCCTCTGTGGGATCTGATTCCCTGCTCCTTTTTTCTTCTTCTCCTTCTTCTTCTTCTTTTGCCTCAATATCCTGCACTAAATACTGTGTGCAGCAGCAGAGATGGGCCATCAAAAGGTGAAGTCCTGCAGTGCAGCTTGTTTTGCTTACAGGGATTTGATTTCTGGTACAAAAGATCCAGTCCTGATGTGAACCAAACGACAGCTGTCTTACTGAGAACCGCCGTGGTCACAGTGGTTTTATTCAAGGATTTTTTTTTGAAGAGGGCAGCAACAGGCTGAAAGCTCTGTGAACACTCAGGAGAGTTACAGCCTGACCTCTTTTTGCTTCAGGAAAAAGTGAGTTCGCTCCAGTTCGGCCTGTCTTTGTTACAGGGTGTGGGGGGG
>NW_019525458.1:5616-39340 GCF_002814215.2 Seriola lalandi dorsalis | reverse complement strand
TGTTTAGCCGCAGCTTTAGTGGTTTGTTTACGACAGATTTTATTTGTTTGTGTGCTTTACCGGAGGCCTCATGCAGAGATGATGGTTTCATACCTGGCAGGGGTGAGAAAACTGCTTCTTGTTAGATCGCTAACACATGATGCATTTGCAATGATCATCTTATTTCAGCCGCTTGATTTAGCAGCTTCATTCAGGCGTCACTTCTTCACCTCTTTGTGTGACTATCATTCATTTCCTGTGCAGAGGGATGGCATCACGCCCAAATATTATTCTGTCAGAATATATGGAAATTTTCCAGAAAGAACTGCCAGAAATGAAGAAACTCTGGTTTCTTTTTCCTCTTTATTAGTCATCTATCACAAGACTTCAGCCCACTGCTGACATGTTGGACAAAGTTATTATTTTTTAATTGTTTTGTGCCTTAAAATCACAAGTTCACAGAAATGAAAAATGTTTGTGCTGTCATGTGGTTTTGGTTCTTGTAAAGCTCCGACAGACTCGTGTTGTTTAGATAACCAGATAAGGAGGCAGCGGCAGCTTAGAGGAGACATGCATTCCAGATGCAGGTGTTTGCTTGTTGGTGCCTTCAAGCGCCAGAGCGGCGCACAGTTTAAATACAGTTCATCTGTAGTGAACCCCCAGCTGGCCGCTGTGTCACATCCTTCGCCCTGACCACCCACACTGTAGAGTCTATCAGAGCAATTCATCAGTTACTATCAGTGCACACGTGGGCTTAGGTGTTTGTGATGAAACTGCTTTGGCTTCCTTTGTAAAGTTTAGTTTTGCAAAGTATTGTGCTGATATTCAATAATCCGATATCTGATATTTTTAATAATATAACTTTGAACGGCTGTTCAGTGGCAGCTTCAGTACATACATATGATATAACTATATATTATTAAAAGAAAACACCTTAAATACAATAACATAATTATATATCATTAAAAAAACAAAACAGAAATGTGATCTGGACTGTATTGAGATATTAAATTTTGGATTTCGCCCAAGCCAAATTAAACTGAAGAGTAATAACATCAAAATATTAAAATTCAACAAGGTAGAGGCTCTTACTTGTGAAATATTCAGATTCAGCCTAGACATTGAAACTAATTTGAAATGTGTGAGTTATGTAATCTTGCTGGTATAATGTCAGTATGACTATCTACAGATCTTTTTCATGTCTATTCTTGCACCTCACACATGAAAAATAGGTTCCACGCCAAAACTGCGTATGACGCGCCGCTGCAGAGAGGCTGGAGCCACGCCTCAGACGTGTGTCTCACACAGGCTGCTGCAACCTGTTAACATGGGTGGAAGAGCAGTGTGTCACGGGCCTTACAGTAAATGTGGAGTCACTGATGCTTCCAAGTTCATCATTCCAGAGTCAGTGACTTACGATAAAACGTTACTAATCCCTGTTGTGAAACTGAAATGTTGCTCCAGAAAATGTAATAGCCAAAAAATGACTTGTAATGCAATGTACTACTGTTGCGTCATCCGGTTCTTTCTTCAGCTGTTTCTGATGAGTTTTATATCTGTAGTAAAAGGAAACTTTTTTCCTATGATTGTATTCATTTGGTCTGGTGTGACCAGTAGCTCATGGTGGCTAATGTTAGCAAGCTTTAGCTCTAGTCAGTTCTTTTAACATTAACATTATCCCATAACCGTCACACGTGGCAAGAGTGGCTGAGGTTAAAGGATCTGCTGGAAAGTCCAAAAGTATTAAGACAGTGTGAACAGGTTCGTGTGACTTTGGTGGATTCTTGCGATGAAGAGGCCAAAACTATAGCAAAGCACATGGATGTAAAAACTGTCAGCATGTGGGAAACATATTTCAGTGCTTACTCTGTCCCACCCCTAATTTTAAACTAGATTAGAAAATAATTGCCAGCCCCCCCCCCCCCTCCGGTTCAGATGTTCACAAGATCCCTGCAGTTTCCCTCCAGCAACACTCGTGTGACAAAGTGAAGGTCGAGTTAAAGAGCGTTATCAGAAAATAAATCCTCTCACCTTTAACAAAACTGAACTGAACCGGCACCAGGCAACAGCATGGGAGCCAGTCAGACCAAAAAAAAACAAAACAAAACCTACTGTAGAGGAATTCGCCGAGTTATTAGACTCTAGGAAACAGGAAATTATAGGTGAAACCAGAGTTACTGTTCTGTTCTGGATACAGCACCACCACTCAGTCTTGCTGCCACTTTGTCCCAGTGGCCACTCGGAGTAAAAAAATAAATAAAATAAAATCTCCAGCAGCCCCAAAAAGCATTTCTCCATAGACCATAGTTATAAAAGAAATGAAAGAGACTCAAACTGCAACTTTCTATTATGAATTTTTAATCTATGAAGGTTTTATATTCGTAAAATCTTCCCAGTTTTTCGCAATGTAAATTTACCATTGCATCTACAGTATACCTTCACTGTCACTCTTATTTTCACATTCATGCTCATTAGTTTTCGAATGGATAATTTCAACAAAAACATGCACATCCTTAACGTTCATGCACAACACTGTCCAGTTCCTCCGATACATCTGTGACTGTGCTGTACATGCCCGACAGGATGTAGTTGGTCTGGTATGTGTTTTCCTTTTAATGTGGGTTTATGTGATGGTTTCTCTTTTCTCTCGTGTGTGCCCTTCAGCTCTGTGCCATTTTCTGTTAATGACATTTGAGATTCATTACGCGATGCCTACCTTCTTTGTTCTGTTATAGTTTCTATCATCGCTCATGCTGACTGCTCAGTTTCTTTCCTGTTTTCTGTTAACTCTGAAACTGTTCTTTTCTTCCTCTTCTGGAAAAATCTTAGACTAATGTGGTTAATAGTTGCTATTGCTGAAAGATTCTCAGATGATAAACTCACAATACACTTCCTGCCCAGCTCCAAACAGCAGTTAGACACAGTTAGACATTAGCTAGCTTAAAAGAGCTAGCTAAGAAGGAAGGTGTTTTTCTTAAGGCACGGTGCAGCAGAGCTGGGTATAATGGAGTAACAGTCATCATGTGACTGAAGGTCAGAAGGTGAAAATGTATTTTTACAACAATATGACAAATGTTGTGTCTTCAACTTGCCAAAAATATTCAGTTGTAAATTAGTGAAATGTTTACGTTAGTCGAGCAACAGGAAGCCATGGTACTCCACTGACACATTCTGCAACTGTCATGAAAATTGGACTTGTTCATATTATGTTTTTACTTTTTGAGGAAAGTGTCTGAAGCCTCTGGAAGCCTACGCTGCTCGGAGAGTGTGGCCCTGGACTGTGCCAGTGCCGGTGAAGCTCTGTTTGTGTAAATGTGGTCTTTGTGCGTGCCAGGAGTTTCTGTTTGATGGTAAATACCTGCCCTGTGTGGTTCCAGCGGTCCCCAAGCTCAAACCAAACACTGTTGGGGACGGCTCCGGTGGGCGGACCCCGGGCCTGCACCCACCCAACCGGTTACTGCCGATGGCCCCCGGGATTCCTCAAAGAGCTGTGGCTGGAGTGTTTATGTGGTCGCTTGTTCTCATAGTAAACTCTATGTGTGTGATCCGGTGTGTGTGTGTGTGTGTGTGTGTGTGTGTGTGTGTGTGTGTGTGTGTGTGTGTGAGAGAGAGAGAGAGTATACATGGTGTAGTGTGCCATAGTGGTGTCATGCTTTCCATAGCGATGCTGTGTGTGGAAGGTTTCTTTAGGTAACAGACTGAGAGGACGTTTGTTTGCTGTAATGCTGGTGTTCATTAATTCCATTAGTGACATAACACACTCGCACTCATATACTCATAACACGAGGCCCCCGCTCGCCCCTCTCACTTCACATCCTGCTGAGAACATACCGTATTCTCTACAATCTAAGCATTTTCAAGGCCCCAGCGTCAAAGGGGATTACTGCTCTTTCTTTGTTTGTGCAAAGCTGCAGAAATCTATTCCTGGCCATATATACTGTATAATTCTTGTCAGCAGCTTTTCAACGGGGATTAGTATAAAATGCATAAAAATCTAACAGTATCTCAGTGATTGTACATACCACAGGAGTTATATTTGGGAAATGTGTTCCCACTGATTTTCTGCTCCTCTGACTCAAATGAGAGATAACTAGCACCACTATGTGGCTAGTAGCTAACCTCACCTTTACACTCTTGAATCATAACTCGTACAGGCAAGATTGTTTTTCTCTTAGATATTGCCTTTTCTATTGCTGCAGGTCATGTCCACTACATCATCGATAATCATAATTCCTTCTCTGATTTGTCTTATCACCTTGCTGTTTGGAGCTGGACTGATTTAACTTCCATACTCACTCACGTCACTCTTGAAGACGCAGTTTCCACCAAATCTGATGCTCTGACACGTTTGAAATATTTGACATTTCATCCTCGCACATTACCTGAATGCACCCTGAAAAGATTTAAACTCCTTCTGTCATCCAATCAGATTCCAGCATTAATATGACAAGGTTACTAAAGGTCTGTCTGGAACAATGTATGTGCGAAGATTTGTCTCTGTAGCAGAGCAATGTTTATTTATGGTCTGTTGTGTCACATTTTAACTTTAACAAAATAATTGTTGTTGCTGTGATTTGTATAATGCACCTGCAGTTAACTGTATAGCAATTTCTATAGTATTTTGATTAATTGTGCAGCCCTTTGAACATGTTTATCTGTTCACACTTTGCCAATACGTACTGTATCTTGAGGTCAACATCAGCGCTTCGAGCAGAAGCTACTGGCAGAAATCACACTGCACTTCCTCCAAGAAAAGCCAGGTTGTTTTTCACCTTCCAGGCAGCATGTGTAAATCAACTTGCCAAGACCTGACTCTTGAGTTGTTTTAATGCAGCTGTAAGTGAGACTGAATCTGCACTGCAGCACCATGCGACAGTAGCCTAACTTAATGCTGACACAGGGTTTCCCTCAGTGTATTTCAAGAGAAATTTACCCCCCTGCCGGGTCTAAGCACCAGGGCATTTGTGGCGGCTCAGTTGGAAACAGACAGTACCAGGTAAATGTTTGGACACGCTCCCATTTACTTGAAGGGGAGCATGTGCAAACTTGTGTAGCCAGTGAGCACTGGTCATAGTCGGACTGGACATCGGTTGCATCGCTACTTACAGTCGAAAATGTAAAACATAAAACCTCTAACTCTATTTAACCTGTGACTCCATCTCTGATTCCTGTGTTCCAGGTTACCTTCAGGAGGCTTACCTGTGGACCAAGCAGGCGCTGTCCATCATGGAGAAGTCCATGGTCCTCCTGCGGGACGTGACGGACGGCTCCCTGTACGAAGGCGTGGCCTACGGGACTTACACCACCCGCTCTCTGTTCCAGTACATGTTCCTGGTGCAGCGCCACTTTGCCATCAGCCACTTCGACCACCCCTGGCTCCTGAAACACTTTGCCTTCCTCTACAGGACCATCCTGCCCGGTAACTGCCACATCACCATTTGTTTCCTCTTTAAAAAAGGCTGAGAGACGTACGAATGTGATACACTATAAAATGTCCGGTCCGACACACGTGCTGCAAATACACAAGAGTGTGGGGTGAGATTGTTATTGATACCAATGCCATTATGGATTCTGCTTGTCGGTCAGATTCTTTATCAGTTCCCTTAATGATTCTGAGGCCTACACAGGTTCTGGCCACACAGTCACACCCGCCTCCGCTTTGGCTATATATATATATTGGCCAATGTTAACTGAAGTCTACGGGCGATGACTGCAGCTTTATTATTGATTCAATCGGCCTCATCGGGCCCCATTCAAACAGGCTGCCCCAGATTTACTTTTAGAAATATAAAATATAAAATACTGTTTATACTGTGGCTTTGCTAAATAAATGATTCATCCCTCATACTTCATCCTCTTATCAAAGCTGTAAACACTGACGCCCCCGTGTACATTCTCACCTCGCTCTGACCTGGTTCTCAGCTGGATCCTCACACACAACGCAAACAAAACACACACACGGCTTATTTCTTTTTAAGTATTGACAAAGCGTTGAGTGCGTCCCGGACGGGTTTGTCACTTTTTTTTATGTCCCCTGGAAAACACTTCCGTTGCCATCCGTGCCGCTTGTGGTGCATTTCTGTGTTTGGTAGTGTTGTGTGTATTTGCAGCACATTTGTTGCGAGCATGTAGTTGCAGTGCGCTGAGCTCTCAGGGGCGCCGTACTTCTCTCCTGAACAGATATATTCAGGCTGCCAAAGTCAACAATCCGTGAATAAATGGTTACTTAGCTAGCCAGCTAATGCTAGCACTGGCGTGGATACATGTTCTATGCCAAGAGCTGGATGTTTTAGATTAGGCATGAAAATGACCTGAGGCTGCCACATTGGAGAGTAGCTTCTCCTCTCAGCTGATATGGGTTATGCATGCGTGTAGTCATTACCTTCCTGGATCCTTTTCAAAGCTGAGCTGAGGCCTGCGGGGATCAGTGGCGTCCTGGAAGTTTCATCCGAAGGTCAGGAGGAGGGCAGCGGCGAAGGAGGGGGCCCCTTAGGTCAGGCTCAGACATTTCACAGCCCCCCGCCAACAGTTTCTGTATTGTGTCTGAACGGCACTGCTGCACTCAGACAGCACCTCTAATTGCACCAGCCAGGAGAGCCCTCAGACCCAGAGCCACAATAGCAGCTTTCTCCCTCCACCAGACTGGAAGACAAGGCCAGATTATCCTCAACTGGCCCCTTAGCAGCCCGGATGATTGCTGTCCCCTCACTGACTGACTCTGTGTGTGTGTGTGTGTGTGTGTGTGTGTGTAGAGCTGACGGACGGTAATCAGAATGTAACACTAGAAAATAATGTGTGCTCACTTCTGACAAAAAATTGCATTTAAAATAACTGAAACAATCCTAACGTATTGAAATCCACCGTATATGCACACGGAGGTAATGGTTTAAATCGAAGCCAAGCACGAGGTGTAAACACTAAAAGAAAGTGTTAGTTGATGTGCAAGTGATAGAAACAGCTGGAAGTGTTGAGTTAAGAAGAGGTTCAAGTGCTTGAAGAAGTGTCTGTCAATTCGTGTGCCAGCTGAAGGAGTTTGAAATGTGAGCTCAGTGAAAGGAGCTGAAGAATCAGTTGGGTGATTGCTGTCCTCTCACTGCCTCTTTGCGTGTTTATGGCTGGACGTAAACGCTATAACGTGCAGCTAACATCGTAGCTCCGAGTCAGTGTTGAATGTCGGCAACACTGTTCCTTTCCACTTGGTCATTGGAAATAAATCCGTATTTAGCATTTCGTCAAATCCTGTAATAAATTGCACCACAGCTTGTACGAATCATAGTTTAAACAACGCAACGACATTAACAACAACAACAGCATTAGGAGACATCCAGCCTCAGCAACTCTTTGGATAATGTTAAAAAACTAAACTAAACTCATTGAGCCAATGTTTGTTTACATTTTGGGAAATTATGAATCCCAAATTCTCTATTTGTTGACAGCTATCAGTGGATTACTTTGATACTGAAGAAAACGTGACGAGTTCTGGAGTTACGAAGAACTTGTTTTCCCTCTGATTTATAAACTATATTATTAGAAATGGACAGTGGAAATAATTGTGTATCATGTTTGTTCAGGTTTGACTGATTTATGACGATTAGTTTTCGGTACAAACTGACTGCTGCTACACAAAGACATATTTTATTCAGCTGGTTTGCTTCGGAGATCAGTTTGAGCGTTTCCATACAATATGTGAATAAGTGTCACCAGTAATATCAGACATGAGGAGCTCTCAGCCGCTTTAGTTTTTGTAGCTCTGAGAGGAAAAAAGAAAAGGTTGCAGACCCCCTGTACTAGACTTTCTTTTGGCTTTTTATTTCATGATATAATATAATTTCTGCAGCCACCACTCAAGTTGTCCACTCTTGTGCCTCCACCAGGTTTTCAGCGGACCGTAGCCATCGCAGATTCCAACTACAACTGGTTCTATGGGCCGGAAAGCCAGCTGGTCTTCTTGGACCGCTATGTGTTGCGTAATGGCAGTGGAAACTGGCTGGCGGATCTGATTCATCAAAACAGGGTGATAGAAGGGCCAGGGCAGGCTGGGAAGGGCCAGCGATGGTGTACTCTCCACACAGAGTTCATCTGGTAAGCTCCTGAATTCAGTTTAATAATGGGAAACATCTTCCTGCAGTTTGTCTACGTGGAGCTATTATTAAAGTGGAAATCCACCCAAGGAACATTATTATCTCTTGGTACCGTGCACGTCTGTATTTGTTGCCTTGTACATTTCTTAAATACAAGGACTTTCCAAGGTTTTGATCTTTTAATCAAGGCATTTTTGATTTGTCCATTATTTTCTTAATTACTCATTTGGCTGCTTTCCCACCTGCAGTTTCAGTTCCAGACCAACAAAAAAATATTGATGCATCTTGCCTTTTAGTTCTGGTGCATTAAGTGTTCCCGTTGACTTATTACAAACTTAACAAGTAATATGGCAAGTAATATTTTGGTGTCTGTCATCCTGGATCATCAGCACTACATGGACCCACATGGGTAAATTAAACAAAAAAACCACTTAACTGCACCTTATTTCATCTTGAATAATTACAGAGCTTGCTTTCTTCATGCTAGTATTATTTACAATCACATCTTTGCTATAATCAGTTGTTTGATTGAGTTTACTGACACAAGGTGATGTCGTCATATGTTGTTTTCTCTGACCAACTTCAAAACTGAGTCATTATTCAATCTACAATGATATAAAACATCGTAAAGCTCATATTTGAAATGTTGGAACCATAAAGAAACCTTAGAAAAAAAACTGGATTACTCATTAAAATTCTTGTCTCATCCCAAATAGTCTGTTAATCAACTTCTCGTTTTAATCTGTATAAACACTTAAAAAAGGTCACGTGTGCTTTTGTATGTTCTTCATTTAAATAAAGAACAAAGAGAGATTAAAAAAATAGATTTAAAAAAGTTCACTTGACTTTCAGGGCTTCCGTACTCATGAATCTAATGCACGTATAAGTATTTCATTGATCTGAAGCAGGTGTTCTGATTGTATTCTGCAGGTTTGACCCGAGCCTGATGCCCAAGCCTCCGTCAGACTTTGGAACATCGCAGCTCCACTACTTTGAGGACTGGGGCGTGGTCACGTACGGCAGCGCTTTACCTGCAGACACCAACCACACCTTCGTGTCCTTCAAGTCAGGGAAGCTGGGTGGACGCGCCATCTTCGACATCGTTCACCGGAACAAGTACAAAGAGTGGATCAAAGGGTGGAGGAACTTTAACGCCGGCCACGAGCACCCGGATCAGAACACCTTCACCTTTGCGCCCAACGGCGTCCCGTTCATCACGGAGGCGCTGTACGGACCCAAGTACACCCTGTTGAACAATGCGGTGTTGTTTGGCTCGGCTGTCTCAGGGAGTTGCTTCAAGCCGTGGGCCGGACAGGTCACAGAGGCCTGCGACTCGAAGTGGTTGAAATACAAAGTGGGGCTGGCGGCTGACACCCAGGGCAGAGTAGAAGCTGCTATGGAGAGACAGGGAATGGTCTTCATCCGTGGCGAGGGACGTTCCGCTTATAATCCGGAGCTGAAGATCAGGAACTTTCAGAGGAACCTGCTCCTCCTTCACCCACAGCTCCTGCTCCTCGTCGACCACATCCACCTGGATCCCGACAGCCCAACCAGGGCCATGAGCGCCTTCTTTCACAACACGGAGCTGCCGTTCCAGGGCACAAAAGTAGATGGCGTTCACGGAGCGTTCGTATCACACGGAGAGGACAAGTACAAGATGTTTTGGATGGATGACACTGGCTACAGTAACAGAGGAGTGATAGGATACTGGAATTACCCTCGAGGGTACCCGTACAACGGCTCTAACTACGTCAACGTCACAATGCCATTGAGGTATCCTCACACGAGGGTGGCTTACATTTTCTTTGGACCAGGGGTGGATGTCCAGAGCTTCAGCCTGCGCGGCGACGACCAGCGCGTGGATATTTACCTGGCCACCAAGGATCACACTTACACCATCTACCTGCTAACCGGAGAGGTCACCAGCAAGCCTCTGTACTCCATGGTGCTGCTGGACCACAAGAAGATCGTATTCGAGAAGGCTGCAGTTGCGGCGGACAGCTCGCCGGAGGAAGTGGAAGAGTACGTCAACGTGATGGAGGACAACCTCCAGCACGTCAAGCCCGTCTTCCAGCAGATGGAGAGACACATCCTCGGACGGGTCCTCAACACCGCCAGCTTCCGTAAGACCGCGGAGCGCCTCCTCCAGTTCTCTGACAAAAAGAAGACGGAGGAGGCCATCGAGAAGATGTTTGCTATGTCCAAGAAGCAGGGCAAGGGCAAAGGGGGGAAGAAGGTGAACCTTGGGGACAAGCTTTCTGAGAGTCTACCTGACATTTTTGCACAGATTGAAGTGAGTGAAAAGAAGGAGAGGCAGAAAACTTCAAAGCGAACGTACGAGGACAGTCCGGAAGAGGGCGACGCCGACTCGCGGGCCTTCATGGATTATACAGACAGTCGCAAGAACAGAAAGGGCGGCTTCGTCAAGGGCCGCAAATTCAAAGAGGTCCACATGGTGGCCACAGCGGGGAGCGAGGGTCTCCCCAGCACAGCCTCCTACATACGACTCTTCCTCCTCCTGAACACCTTCACCTTCTTTCTGCTGCTGGCCGTGTTACTGACTCGCTTTCAGAGGGGTCGAAGCTTGCACACGCAGAGGTGTTTCTACACCATCCTTCTGATCGACTGCTTCATCTTACTGTACCTCTACTCCTCCTGCTCTCACACGCAGTGTTAACATCGTGAGCGGGTGAGGGGTCTTCCAGCTACAGATCAAATGACCTGTTGTCCATGGTGAGCTAAATGCACCCCACACCTCAGTCTGAGCCAGATCTTAGCACCAGAATATTAGGACCAGTAGTAGAAGAAGAATCTGAGATTTCAAGAAAAGAAATTGTGCTATAGAGCTCCGCGGGAATGAGTCCTAAAACCCAGAAGTTAGTTGTATTTTAGCACTTCCTGTTCCCTCGTCCTGAAATCTGTGGGTTTTTTGAATGTCCGTGGTTAACACAAGCTCAAAACACTTTCACGTTTTATTCGACATAAAATACGTCATGAAATACCCCAGACCTAAATCAAACTACAAGTTGAAGTTTAGTGGTGGTGACGTTGAAGTCATGTGACCGACGTGTAGTTAGTTTATAGCTTAACATTAGCTTTTTACTCCCTGCGATTGTATTTAGGCTTCAATCGTAATAAAAGTCCGTCACAGCGTTTATTTTCCAAACACGTCGGCTTTTTCTCGAGGGAACCAGAGAGACGCCGACATCCGGGTTTGCCCTCAAAAACACGTCCTCCCTGCAGCTCTCGTATTGTGACAAAAGATGTGTAATGTTATAAGAATGAAGTCGTGTTATGTTTCAGGACTTAAGTTCTAAACGAACACGAAAAAATATGTATGTTGACAAAAATCATGATTACACAAGAAAAAAAGTCAATATTTAAACGATAAAGTCGTAATGTTATAAGATGCTTCTTTAAGTACTACTCATATTTTAGTCTTAATGCCGTCCGTCAACATTTACATGTCAAATGAGGGATTCAAATGACCTGAAGTCACAGGGTTCATCTATAAACACTTCATTATCTCAGAGTCTAGGATCGTGAAATTAAATGACCCCAGTTGTGACAGAATTACCTTGTTCTCCTGATATGACTTTTTTGCTTATAATATTTTGAGTATTTCCCCCAAAATTATGATTTTATACTCCTAATATTGTAAATTTAATTTTCATTATATCAATTTAACTTTTATTCTCTGAATTTTATGACTTTTTTTATTGTTATTTTCTGACGTTTTTATGTTTTTGTGTAACATTATGACTTTCTTGAAATTTACGACTTATACGCTCATAAAAATGTGACTTTTACTCTCTTTATTTTTTTTATTCTTGTAATATTATAGTTTTTTCTAGGCAAGTCAAGTCAGTTTTATTTATACAGCCCTAAATCACAAATTTGCCTCAGGGGGCTTAAGGATAGTAAATTAAAAAGTTACAACTTTCTTCTCATAATATTATTTTTTTACTTGAAATTACAACTTTATTCCCATAATATCATGAGTTTTTCTCAATGATATTATGATTTAATTCTTGAAATCTCAGACTTTCTTCCTCTAACACTGGCCCTGACACCTTCGATAAGATCTACCTAACGGGTGTTCAGGAAAAACAACTGATTCCAAATAGGAATTGATGAATTTGCCGAGATGAAACCAGATCACCTCTGATGTAATAAGCTTCTGTGGAGCTTTAGAACCGAGTCTGTGTGAAGTTTGTCGTTTGTAGTGTTCAGAGGTTCCTGCCTTGTATCAAAGATCTCAAGGTTAGCCACTATAATGCAGTCGCCACAGCTGTACTTGAGATTTGTCCTGTCTACATAGTTCATAGAAATACATTTAAATGTATATATGTGAAAGCAAGATATATTTTTATGGTCTCTCTCTCTCTTTTTTTTTTACCATTTGTGAATAAAATTTCCACCCACACATGCGAAGGTGTGTATTCCTTGTGTTGTTGTGTTGTGTTAAGTGAATGTGTGAACTGGAAAATGTGACAGTGGAGCTCTAGGGCACAGCGGAATAAGACCCACACACATTACTTGTTAGTAGGGGAACTGCACATGGGAATAGTTGACAATGAGACAAAAATATCATCAGCCATATCCTTTTCATTTCTCTGTTGGCCAACATAGTATAACTACAGAAAACCAAATGGTTACTAAGCACAGCTCAGCAGTCATTCAGTAGTCACACCGGCTTTGAAGCATTTGTTTTATTAGATATAAACAAGCCCCTTTGTTTTTGATAAACACTTGAAACAGTTTCCTGGAGGAATCAGTGCCCCATTGTTGAAAAAGATCTGTTGTCTATTATGTATAAAATCTGCAGCAGAGAAACAGATTTTCTCAAGTGATGAATTTCTGAAGTGGAAAGTTTTATTTACCAACTGACAATGCTGAGACACATCTGTTGTAAGTCTCCAGATCAACACAGTCTAGACGCTGGACTCTTCACCCTCAACGCCCCACATGCATCAACGTGCCTCCGAGCTGTGGGTGGAGTGTTGCTTCATCCACGCTGAATAAAATCATTATATAAACACTAATCAAAAATATTCCCTGGAAAAAAAACCAATCAGAGATCAGGACTGTTTTTTCCATCATCAACAGAATAGATTCATTTTCACAGCCCTTTAATGTTTATTATAATAACAATAATAATAATAATAATAATAATAATTTTGATTTGAAACAAACACTGATTTCTTGTTCTCCATCCAACTGTTGGAGTGAGGGGGGGTCCAGCTGTGCTGTGTGCAGAGCTGTGATGTAACAAAACCTTTGGCCTTCTGTTGACTTTGTGACTTTCATCACTGGCTTAACTCAGCTCGCCTCGTACTCGTCCAAGTGAGTGAAATGAGAAGAATATCTTTCCATTCCTCTCCTCACAAAAATGCTGTGGGTTGTTTTGTTATGATTGAGCAGATAATCACTTCCAGATGTGCTCCATACGACTTCCTTTATAATGAAAAGTGACCTCTGTTGTCCGGCCTGGCCCAAACACTTGAGGGTGGAAGGGAAAGCTGATTTATTTAGTTTGTCTCCAGAAGAAACGAGACCTTATTGAGACAAACAGGCAGAGGCCCTGTTTGTATTTGAAACCTGCACTGATAAAACCTTAACCCCAGAAAGAAAGTGAAGTCTTTTTTTTTTTTAGCCTCTTTGAAGGTGTTCAAATATGAAATACTGCCATCTGCTGGCCTTATAACTGCTTGGCTTATACACACAAACACACACACACTGTATATATACATACAAATGATTTTTGATCATTGGTAAAGTGTTTCATACACAAACTTCTTGTTTTATGCCCATTAAATCCCTCACATATCGACCTTTATATATTTGTGAAAAAGTAGTATGAATATTTACTCAAGTACAGTTTTAAGATACTTTTACTTCACTCAGGTGTCTTCATTTTCTGCTGCTTTCTGTCTCTACTTCACCACATTGCGGAGGGAAAGTGTACTTCCTACTGCCCCACATTTATCTGATTTTCAAATTAAGATTTTATATTCAAATACATTGTAAGCTTATAAATATATAGTGCATTAATAAAGATTAAACCAGTGTTTCACAACACTTTTGACCTGCCATGTTAATTTCTACCAGTTGTTAGCAGCTCCAAAAAAATAAAATAATCCAAATGACATTTACTATGTCAAAATTATGGGATTTAAGTTTTGACTTGCTATCTTTATTTGGTAGGTCGAAATTTTGACTTAAAAAATGATTAAAAATAAAAACTTTCATTTATTTTCTCACATTTGTGACTTTATAAAGTGAAAGTTTTGACTAGTATCTTCATTAGTATTTTAATTTGTGGTATACTCTTTTCCCACTATGAACGTAAAATGGATAAATAGTCAAATACAACAAAAAGCCTTTTCTGTAATTATATATTTTCGATCATCATATAATACATCCGCGGATCCAACCACATGGTGTCGCTGCTAATTTCCGTGTTCGCCTTTTCACTGTGAAATGACCCTCCTCGCTTACCGTTGTGCGGTTTGAATAATCTTTATTGGTAGCGGTGTTCGGTAACTCGTCGAACATGGGGGCACGGGTCGTGCGTATGTTCAGAAATTTCAACCTAGAGAACCGGGTGTTCCGAGAAATCTCCAAGGAGAAGCCGCGGGCAGCGCCTCGACACGCGGTCAGCGATCCGCCCTCTGCCGCCGGCTCCGAAGGTGAGCGTCCCGAACCTCCGCGAACTTGTGTAACTGTCTCCTCTCAGGGGTCATGCCGGGTTCGCCGGTAAGACTCAGACGTGCAAATTAAGCTTTACAATGAAACCTCAGTTTCCCTGTTGATGAGCGCGTGTATGTGTATGTGTGTGTTTGTGTGTGTGTGTGTGTGTGTGTGTGTGTGTGTGTGTGTGTGTGTGTGTGTTTCAGCAGCGGAGACAGCGGTGGATCCAGTGAACCGGAGGAACGACCCTCTGCTGACCCTCCTCAAGTCGGTGTATGTGGAGTCTAAAGACCCGGCAGCAGCAGCAGCAGAGGTCAGACTGGGACTGTCTGTATTAATGTTTTGTAAATATGTTTTATTGATTGTGTTTTTGCATCAAAGCAACACACACATTCACAACAGCAGAAGAAAAAAACAAAAACAAAAATAAAATAAAATAAGAACAAATCAGACACATTCACAATCACAACCAGGTGAGAGACTCTGGACTTACACAAAAGTAAGAGAGAGCCCATAGTCAGGTGTTGCTTCCCATTCTCTGCGAAATACTTTCTCTTTGCAATGTAACATGTCAAATAATCCCAAAATACATATTCATGTATGATTTTTATGCCAGTGTGTTTTGGATGGAGCTTTATCTGTTATCCTCTTCTTGCACAGTACGTAAGCATCTTGCAGAGTTTCCTTTATTAGTTATCAGTAATTGAGGGATTTGATATCCCAAGCAACATGCATAGTGGGTCACACTCTGTAGTAATTGATAGGGTTTTATTAATTTAACTCCCTATAATCTGCCCAAACTGCTGAATCTTCCTGCAAGACCTCAGGCAATGTCTCTATTCTGCATTTGGGACATTGTGTGTATTGATGTCTTGGATAATGGATGATGCTTCATTCAGAATTATATGGATATCTAATTATGAGGCTGTAGAGATAATGTTAGTGTCTGTAGTCATTTCTAGTCCCTTTACTCAGACCTTTCCCTTAACAGTGTGTAACAGGAGCTGGTAGCTAACCCTCGTCGAGTCTGTAGGTGCAGCTGTCTGAAGCTGAGTCACGGCTTTTACATTGTGGGAATCTGACTATTTCAAATAAAGAAGAGACAAGTTTCCCCCGGGGAGAGATGCTCTGTATGTCCCAAATCCACAAACTGCTTTCCTTATTCACTTGTATGCAAAACTCCAGATGGTTACTTGAAAACGCGTTTCAAATAATGACGACACATAGGAACTAAAAGCAGTGATTTGAAGTGTGTGTGTAACGATGATGCAACAGTTTTCTGCTCTTTAAGCATCAGGATCCTCAATCTTGGCAGCCAGTGGTGAACAGTGTTATTTACAGTGTTGAGGAGGTGACTTTTGAAATGTAATAGGCTACAGATTACTAATTAAACCATCAAACCAACATGAGTGAATGTTCGACTTTACGTTTAGGAAATTTTGTGGATATCCAGCCATTAGTTTGTATTTTAGTATAAAAGAAATTCAGTCTTCACAGTCGAGTGTGTGTTGAACAAAAAGGGGTTTTTAAGTATTCTACACTCATTTCCTCATCCTTCATTTTCCAACAGGCATCCAAGGAAGTGACGGGGGCCAAAGAAGCAGAGCGCCGGCCGCTCAGGTTCAGTTTACCAGGGGACCCGTACGGCCTGGTGGAGCTCACGGACGTTCCCAAAGGCAAACTGACCATCGCTGAGGCTCTGAAGGCGCTCAGCAGCCACCAGCGGCAGCCAGGCGCCTGGACGCCGGAGAAGATCGCTCAGGAATATTCTCTTGACTTGAAAGACACCAAGGCTCTTGTGGAGTTCTTCATCCCCTTCCAGGTTCAGATCATACCGCCCAAGACTGACAGCACCAAGCAGATAAAGGCTTCGTAGGACTAGACTATCGGCGAATGGTAATAAGTGACAAAGTATCACCAGATCTATATCTATGTACGTCAATATAATGGCATTGGGAGAGATGATAAGGCAAGCATGGGGTTGGGAGCCAATGATGTTTTGAAGTCATGGGAGATTCATAAAGTTGATTTATTGATAATTGTTAAAAAAAAAAAAAAAAACTTGAAAATAATAAAATGAATAAATAATTATATTAAATTAAGCATCTGTATTCGAGAGGTCCAGAAAAAGTTGAGAAATCGTAGTTTTTTTTTTTAAAGGGATTCGATAATATTTTGCGATATACACTAATAGGCTTCTCCTATAATAGTGACATGAAAACGGATGATGATGGATATTAATCTCGTGTTTGTGCGTTGAGTGTGGAGCTGGAGTGAGGATGTATGAAGCTTAATCTGTACACGTCACTATGACGCGTGGTGTTGGAGTGAGGTTGCCAGGTTTGGTACCAAGATGCCTGAACAGAAACCAAAACCTGCAAAACCTGAGGCCGGTACTACAAAGCTGGATCTTGCAGTTAGCGAGGTAACTTCAGATTTAACCCTGGGTACATCGCCATGGCAAGTAATTTGGAAGATCTCGTGGAGTGAACTCCTGTGAGGAATAAGGTCAAACTTGTCATATACGCCATAAAAAAGGACAAGCAACACATCAATTTAATGAAATACACACATGTAATTACAGTTGAACCTGATGGTGCCCTAATGGCGGAGCAGTGGTATTACAAGCCGAGCTTAGTGTAATGTTGAACGCAGGACTTTTATCACAGGGTAACAGTGTTTTCACATAGTGGTAGTACTACTCTTTATTTATAATGCCAGTAATTCTGCAAAATTTAACGCACAGACTTAAGATTAATTGACCTCATCTCACTCTTGGAAAGAAAGCAAAAAAACCCTTAAACTATTCCTTTACTGTGCAGAAGACTTTGGGTTATTATATGTGTATCAGCCTGCTCTTATGTTTCTCTGGGGGAAAAAAACCTCTTACAGATGAAATAAAATTTAAAAAAGCAAAACAACAATATCAACCAGTATCACAACTGAGATGTTAACCACTGAGATTTATGTTGAACAAATGTGAAATGTTTTCAGGCTCATGTGAAACAAACCTTAGACCTTATTGTAAATGAGCACACAGCTCATACAGTATACCTCCACCTTCACAAAGCAAGGATACAAGAACCAATGATTTTATTTTATTTTTTCAATCACCTGACAGAAAGAAAAGCAGCTCATATCAGAGGAGGTCTGTTCTTTCTGTTTTAATGCCGTTAACGTGAAAGGTGGGAAATGTATTTATTTATTTATATGGATCAGGAAGCAGCCTGTGAATAATGTGTTTAAACAACATGTACACTTATGAATAATACGACCGACCTTGTGACACTTGAACCAATTTGCTGCATATACGCACACTTTTTGAAAATAAAAGTATTTTGTCTTCTTATTTCATGTGTTATTGAGTCAGCCAAGAGTCTGACAAGTGAGTATTTATGCTCTGTAACAAGTGTTATCAGTGTTGTGTTCAAATCGTATTAAAATAATTGTCATATCCCTGCCACACATTAAAAACCTCAGTAAACAATATGACAACAATGAGCTTACTTTTGCAATAACAAACCCCATTTGTCATCTTTACCACCTACAACAGAAACACGTGCCCATAAAAGTACTTCCTCCAGCCAAGCCACGCCTACTTTTCCCCACTTCGCCCTGTCTGTCAATTGGACGACGCTGAAAACGGGGCGTTCCCGAAGAAAAGTCCACTTTTGCCCGTGTAACTGGCTTCTCTGGGTGTCAGTTATCACTGAATACAAACCTGTGTTAAGATAGCCGGAGAGAGCGCGAGTGCTGCCGGAAGCTGCGCTGTTCTGCTTTCAGAATAAAGTTTCTGTTTTCTATACGTAAACAGAAACTGTGCAGAAATATCAAAATACTTTAGAGTATTAAATTTAAAAAAAAATAAGCTAGGCTACATAAAAATATTTTAATAATATGTTGGTGAATGTGGGCACAGGGTTTTTAATTTTTAATTATATCACTTTCTAGTAATTGTACACTCTAAAACCTAAATTCAATTATCCTTTAACTTTCCTAAATGTGATGCACGGTCTTCTTTGGTAAGGCAAATCGCAATAACGATTGCAGTCTTAGTTCAATAGCCATTCATGGTGATCATATTCTCAGAGTATTCATAAAAGTATCGATATATTTTATATATTTATTGAGTAGCTTAGTTTTAACCACATGTAGATTCCTGCTTTCATCGAATTAAGTAATTAATTGATTCATCTAGAGTCTACCCTTGACAGAAAGCCCACAGGTGGCCATTGATTTTATATTTTCCCATTCATAAATATATGACATATGTAAGGGTGTTGTTGCCATATATATAAAAACCCATGGTAAAATTTGTATATGTACATATGTTAAGATATCTATAAGTAATTTTTCTATATATGTTAACATATTTAATGTATACATGTAAATTTATTGAAACAACACACATGTAAAAATTATATATGCTTATACATATTTTCTTATTAATTTCACATTAATGTTAAACACATCTATCTATTTTATGACCATATATAATATCAACATATTGACAGGCTTTGGGATGGATGTATATGTAGGTTTGAGCTAAACATATAGCTACAGTATGTCAGTGTAAGTTTGTTTTATTTTATATGTATATATATATATATTTCATATATGGAAATTCAGTTCACATATATTACTTTTGAGTGTGGGTTAATATGTCTTATCTTTTTTCTGAAAGAACCGCATGAAAACATTTTTTAAGACAATTATTTTGAAAGTCCAGATAGGAAGTGGTATGTGTAAGCGTTGCGTCCTTGCCGCTGGTAGCCGACAGTGAGAGCAGTTTGCAACAGTGTAGGTATAATTTGGGCTACTTGCAGTAGAAAGCCCGATACATTTTGGTGCCGGAGGCTGCGTCGCTCACATCTGAATGAATCGGAGGGAAAAGAAACGCAGGAAAACTGGGGCTTCATGTTTACTCACTCCATAAATAACGTGGACAATCAGAGCCGCCTCTCTCCCGTGCTGCTCTCCGGGAAACAAAGCGAGACTAACCAAATGCGGATTTCACTTTTTTCTATGGCTTCGTTTGTGTAGGTGGCGGCGGCATCACCGGGTGTCGCACTGTTGATAAAACACACAGCCACAGGACTACATTTTGAAGAAAAAAAAAAAAGCATCAGTGGCCTTCCTCCTCTTCTTCTTCTTCGGTAGAACAACTGTTTTTATGTTTTGACTACAGCGAGGAGGAGGAAGCATTTTTGAGTGGCGAGATGCAGCGTTTGGAGGACTGAGCCTCAACACTTCGCCCGCCCCTGAGCTCCAACATGGGAGAATGAAGCAGGTAATATCAATGGAGACCGTTTGAACCCGCTGACAACACAATTAAAACATCATTTATCGTGAATGCTTTTAGCTAAATTCCGACATTAAACCATGAAATATGTGCTCCTGGTTATTAACACCGACTGCCCCCGTCGCCCACAGAGATTTAAACTCTCCATGGACCCTCAGTTTGTCGTCTCAACCATTTTGGTCGAGGATGTTCAAATTACTGAATCCTCAAAAAGCTAATTACACTGTCATATTTATAATGGCGAGCAGCGAAACTGCTGGGGGTTGCCCCCGAATTGCTCCTAGTTGGAGGTCGATGAAGTGAGGGCCTGGTCTGATTGAGGTGTAATTCTGTTTTGGCATTGATTTTGATTTTCACAACACTCTGGGTCAATTTTCACAACACCTCGGAGCTGGTCTCACAGATCTACCAGTCTTGCTGTTGAAGGGACGCGGGGATGGGATTTACCTTCTGAACAGAACCACCATCATGTGTCTAACATATGGCCACCAGCTTCTTAGGAAATATTTATAGTCAGAAGACTGCACTGATTTACACGTTTCTATGTATAACAACACATTACAAACTTAATACAAAAAATCTAAGCAACACAAATTAAAAACATACATAGACATTGAAGTGATGTTATTTAAACAAAGACATGATTTACCCCTTTATAAACAGCTGGATACCTTCCACCTAATGTTGATGTTTAAATGCCCCTGGAGCATTAATATGTTTTACTTTGAAAACCATCTGTCTGTGTGGTGTGAACTCCCTCCCACTTTTAAAATGTCCACAAGGTAATTTTTACAATTTCAAAAACATGATCTTTAAGTTGTTTTTAGTTTTTGTTGTTGTTTTTTCAAAGAGTTCACAAATAAGTCTTGACAATTTGACAAATTTATTTTCTATCAATTAAGTGGTACCGAGAATTAGGCTGCCTCTTTAAAAAAAAAAAGAAAATTACTTTGAAAAAAGAAAGAAAAGTTAACGTGTAAACGCACATAGCCCATCTTAATGTATGAAATATAATGTTCTGTTCATTCGTGGCACTGCTGCTGATTTCACTTGAGTGAAAAGCTAACATCACTTTAGCGCATTTGCATTTTAAACAGTCCGCAAACAACCTTGCCTTTATCCACTTTTTTAAAATCCAAATTCGGCCTTCTCGTTGCTTCTCTAATGGTTTGGGGTTATGATTATCTACTCACCACGGCTTGCTAGTCAAGTCCATTTTGTGTTAAAAAGGGAACAACAATGGCCTCGTTTACTGACAAGGAAACAGGGCAGACAGACAGATGTGTATTCTACAAACACATTTCACTGGAGAAACAACCATGTCATGTTGCACTTTGCATCGAAACTAATAGAATATTAAAAAAGGAGTTTCACGATTAGTTATTGTTAGAGACAGTTGTTCAATATCTCTGCTTCCATGCGACTGTAGTCTCAGACTTAACACATTGTTATGGCAGATTTAATTGTCACTGTGTAACATTTTACAAATGCATTCCTTTTCACAGATACCACGTTACAGAATTTGATGCAATTATTCATCTCCATCAAATCTTACATTGTTTAACACGTAGAAATCATGTTATTTACAGACAGACGTGGGTAATTCTCTCACAGACACACTAAACAAACAAGGCACACTCTGACAGGTTGTTTTTGACATAAGCTAGTAAAATGTTTCCATGTGCACCATCAATGACACGATAGGCAGGAACCCTTTTTGTCCCCTGAGCATTCCTCCTAGCAATTCAAGGTTACAAGATGTGGCTGAAAAGCTCTCAGCCCAATTCTCTCCACAATTCTCCGCTGCATAATCGCGTTGTCACACAGAGTATTTGAACAATTCCCAGTCTTTCAATCACCAAGTGCCCGATCATCCATTTTACTGCAGGTTTAGTTGATTGCTCTGAGGCCTAAGTGGCTATTTTAATTAATTTTTTTTTTTTTTAGGTCATGTTGCCCCTGAAGCAAGGAAAAAGAGATGTGTATTGCCATCCCTGTTATGGCAGACTGCTGCAGAGAATGCTTAGAATTGTGATCCACAAATCCCCATGTGTGTGTGTATGTGAGGTGAATGAAGCAGGAAGTGGGCTAAAATTAAATCCCCCATTTCTTATTCGCTCTCATTCACTGTAGTCTTCATTGTGATGAAGCAATGGGTAATTGCAGCAGACAATACAATTGTCATCAGCATATGAATAAAAGAAAAGTCTTCGCAGCTTTGTTGCTGCCAGCCTGTTTATCTCATTACTACAGCTTTTTCTCTCTTGACTGTCTTGGTGACATGTGATAACACTATCTGCTGAATAGCTGCATATCCAGGTATCAAAGCAGATGCCAACCTGTGTTTTTCACGAATTAATAAATCGACTTCATTTGTGTGGAAATGAATTTTTTTTAAGTACTTTTCCACGACACGTTTATTATTTGACATTTCTGGCTTAGTCATCGTCAGTGATACCAGGCAGTCTGAAATAAACAGCGTCCTGTGTTTATATAAGTGATAAGGGTTTTTATTGCACTATTTGACTTGTCCCCAGAACACTGGCTGTTGCGTACTGGTGGAGGGTAAGAGAAACACTTAAACGTGATTTCATTTCACCATTCAGGCAAAAAGATTGTTTTTATTTTCTACTTTTGTTCGTATTCTACTTCAACATTTTGGGAAATACACATATTCCCTTGTTTCTGAGCTAAAATGAAAAGATTAATAGCAGTCTCATGTCTGTGTCACATAGAAATAACTGTGTGGTTTTCACCTTTCAGTTTGTGTGTGGATTAAAGACATGAATAATGAAGTGTTTATAAGTCGGCTTTATAGGAGAAGGTAGGTGTACGTTTGAACTGTGGCGAGAGTCAGGCTTGTTATTTCTGTCTTTTTCCAGTCTTTATGCAAAGCTAGGCTAACCATGTCCACAGACACGGACGTGCTTCTATTCATACTACAGTCCACGGACACATAGATGCACACACATGAAGGCAACCTCCTGACAGCGAGCAGTGCTCCTTTGTTTATTGTACTTGGCTTAGCAACATGAAAAAGTAACAAAAGAAAGGACAAGTGTGTGAGTGAGCGCTTAAAAAGGATAGGACCGTAGATGGGATATAAACAGTACGAGCATCTGGTTTACTTGTCTGGTGCATGCGCAGTCGGCGTGCTTGCAGTGTGGACAGTCGACACAGACTCAGGTTTTAGGCTGCACACAGAAACCAGGAATCGGCCTTCAGTGCACAAGACACAAGATTGGTAATGATATTTTCATCTGACTCTCAGAAAGAAGGTGACATGTTTCCCAAAATGCTGAACTATTCCTTCAGCTTAATTGTCTTTGAATGTGTGTAGCATTCAAGTTTACTTCGAATTTTTGACTAACTTGGTGAGGTCATCAGGTTCACGTCTTCTTATATAGGGTTGTGGAGAAGTCTGCAAAAAATGAAGGGAAGACTTTAGTGTGCAGGTTCCAAGCTTCATTTGATCTTTAATCATAACACTGAAATTGAATTTGTTAATGCTTTGATACATACCAAATTGTTGAACAAATTGTAATTAGCTTCTGTTAAATGATGGGCAGTAGTTTGCATGTAAATCAGTTGGACATTGCAACAATGCATATTAAAAGACTGAAAACACTTCTGGCATCTAAACAACTGTTTAGGGTCGCTCGTCCGTCCGTCCTTCCCATTCTTGTGAACGCGATATCTCAGGAACACCTTGAGGGAATTTCTTGAAATTTGGCAAAAACTTTCACTTGGACTCAAGGATAAACTCTTGAGAATTTGGTGGTCAAAGGTAATGGTCACTGCGACATCACATGTTTTTGATCGTAACTCAAGAATTCATACGCCAAGTATGACAATATTTTACGCAAATGTCTAAAATGGATGTAGTGATGACGTTTTATATATCCAAAAGGTGAAAGGTCAACATCACTGTGACATCATAATGTTCTGCAAATACAGTATTAAATTCCTTCAATGTCTTGACAGACATGAATTTAAACTGTACCTTGAGTGGTTGGCAGAAGCATACGACTGTGAGGCGCTGATTCTAGTTTTGTGTCAGGACCAATAATTTGTCTCATCGTGGCAGACAGCGCAGGTTTGAGAGCGATCATGGTAGAGTGATATAATCAGGGAGGTGCAGGCATATAACTCTTGTGTGGGTTACATCTGACTGTCATTACATCTCCACGGGGAATTCTGATGGAAGTAATGCTCGTTTGATCTGCTGTGATAATGCCGCTTCACATACCTTACTCTTTTTTTCTTTTTGTTAAATTTCCTCAGCATTCACTATGTTTTTGTGTATGTCTTAGGTTCTCGCAGCCATGAAGACACCGTGTTGCGTTGAGCTGGGAATACCTGCATCCACGGCATCATGTTCAGAGTGAGCTCACCAACAACAATGCCTGCTCACCCAGGGGAAGAATGGTTCACTCCAATACGGTTCCCCTTCCAGAGGCAAGGGACATTGACGCCAGTCTCTGCTGCCTCTTTACGGGGCTGCTGAACCTTTCCAAGAGGCCGGCAATGGAGAACATCTCCATGGCGAACGTTTCCCTGGGCTCCCGTTCACCCCCGGAGCCAGTCACAGCGACAGCGGAGGCCCCGGAGAGCCTGCAGGGTGTCAGCCTACCTCTGCAGGTCTTCTTCTGCTTCGTCATGGTTGCCATCCTGCTGGTGGCCCTGTTGGGAAATGTGGTAGTGTGTCTGATGGTTTACCAGAGATCTGCCATGCGCTCAGCCATCAACATCCTCCTGGCAAGCCTGGCGTTTGCAGACATGATGCTGGCCATCCTGAACATGCCCTTCGCTCTGGTTACTGTCGTGACCACCAACTGGATTTTTGGAGACCTTTTCTGTCGAGTGTCAGCCATGCTCTTTTGGTTCTTTGTGATGGAAGGCGTGGCTGTACTGCTTATAATAAGCATAGATCGCTTTCTCATTATTGTCCAGAAGCAAGATAAGCTGAGCCCACAGAGAGCTAAAGTGCTTATAGTGGTCACATGGGGACTGTCTTTCATTTTCTCGTTCCCCCTGGCTGTAGGTTCCCCTGCCCTTCAGATCCCTCCTAGGGCCCCTCAGTGTGTGTTTGGATACAGCATTGAGCCCGGCTACCATGCCTATGTATTGATCCTAATGCTAGTCTTCTTCTTCATGCCTTTCATGGTCATGCTGTACACGTTCATGGGGATCCTGAACACCATCCGCCACAACGCCATCCGCATCCACAGCCACCCGGACAGCATCTGTCTGAGCCAGGCCAGCAAACTGGGCCTGCTGAGCCTCCAGAGGCCCTTCCAAATGAACATAGACATGAGCTTTAAGACCCGTGCCTTCACCACCATCCTCATCCTCTTCTCCGTGTTTACAGTGTGCTGGGCACCTTTCACTGCGTACAGTCTGGTCACTACCTTTAGCGATGGGTTCTACCATAAAGACAGCTTTTTTCAAATCAGCACATGGGTCCTGTGGTTGTGCTACCTCAAGTCAGCCCTCAACCCTCTCATTTACTACTGGCGGATCAAGAAGTTCCGCGACGCCTGCCTTGACCTGATGCCCAAGTACTTCAAGTTTCTTCCTCAGCTGCCGGGAAACACGAAGAGGCGCATACAGCCGAGCGCAGTGTATGTGTGCGGAGAGCATCGCTCTGTGGTTTAAAGGAAAAATCCACCCTCAAACATTTAAACACTGTTTTACAAAAAAAAAAAAAGAAGATCTTTACATAACGTACTGTTTTGCTGTATGGTGGTATACTTCTCTTAGCAGGTGTTCAGACTGAAAGTAGCACTGCAAAAAAAAGAAAAGAAAAAAGCCAAGGGGCAGTGTTGATGTGGGCGTGTTGCTGCAGGGTCCACTTTAAAGATGAAATACAACCCAGAAAGTCCAGTTTGAGTCAATCATCCCTCAGTTTTAAAGCTGATCAGTTGCCAAAACACTGCACAGTGGTTTCTAATACAAGATACTACCAGGATTTTACAGCTTTGTTTCAGGGCTGGGTTTTGGTCGATGCTAGTTCTGTTACAATACTACTACTACTACCAGACACGGTACCTTTTTGATACCTTTGAGGAGTGTACACGTTATTTATAACAAAAGAAGCCAAAATGTTGGTAAATGTTAAATCTGAACCAGTAACTATCCGACTGGGATCAAATATTGAAAAACTCAGTCTACTTCCTAACCTTTTCTAGAACTTTTAGTGTATCCCTCGGCCATCTTCAGTGAACGGAATTTGCTCAGGTGTAATCACGTGACCTATGAATTGAGCTTCTGTCGTGTGATAACAAGTGGTTGTATATGGCGGGGAGACTGTGACCCCTGTCTCTGTTCAGGCTTTGGGATATGGTCGAAAGTAAACATTAAGGTTAGAGTATGTAATTACTGATGTTTTCTCTCCATACTCAAGGTACAATTTGATCAAAGAACAAGAAAACAACATTACGAGTCTGACCAGACTTGATGGTTTTTTCATATAGTCGGCACTGAAAGGTATTGAGGTTCATTACCTGGTCCTACACTGGAAAGTTAACACAACAACAATCATCCTCTCCATCGTCTTGACAGGGTTAGGGAATCTACAATGTGTGGTACATATTTCGATTGGAGGATATTGAATTGCGGCAAAAGTTGAGCCATGGTCAACCTTTTTGCATTTATTTTTTGTTTTTGATGAAACTCTCAGCATAGGAAGCCCCACAGCATTTATGCAGTGCTAATGTCAGTCTGACTTAACCACTTTGCACTGAGGTTCAGAAACCGTCAGGATGCCTGTTAAGATTCTCAGTAGGTAATGGAAAAATATCTTAACGGGTCAAAGGCGACTGGACTCACCGTGTAGGAGACGTTTCCAATCAAAGCTGCTTCACTACCATCATCAGCTGTGATGATGACCCGGTGAAACCCAAAGTTTTCTTTTCTCTCATTGTGGTCCAGTGAGGTTTAGCTGTACTAAAATGCTCCATTTTATATAATATGCAGTTATGTAGAATCACTTCTCCTAGATATCTGATTGGGCTGGTAAGTATCTGCTTTTTACTAGACTACACTTGAAGTCCAGTTGCCTTCGAGTCTGTGAAGAGTCTCGGTCGCTTAGGTCATCGTTTATCAAGACGTACCAACTCAAAAGCAACGGTGCTGACTGTTTTGCCTCAGTCTAAAATAGCAGACCAAACAACAAGCGCATTTGTGTTTGCTTTAGTTGGTTTACTGGTTGGTAAACAACCATACAGGGTAAAATATATTGCAGAAGAGTCAGAAGCCCCTTTTACACAGAGATCCTGTTGTATTGCTGTTAAGAAGACCCCTCATTATGTCGGCTTTGCTTGTTTATACCGACCCAAACAAGTCTGACATGATGCCACCCGTGTGTGTGATTATTATTTTTATTTTTTTTTAGATAGCAGGTGTGACATGTAATGCAACAGCTTCAGCATCCTGTCCCGCCATACTGACTCTGAACCTTTTTACATAGACGTCGATCCGGCTGTTTGACTACCTCCGCTGCCGGCTTAAAGGCAGAACAACAACAGAACGACGAGGGGGGAATAAAGGCACAGCGTTCCCGCCTTGAACAGGCCGTGTAAAAGGGGTTAGAGATGCTCATCTCCACCAACAGCATAATTAATCTGCAATTAATCTTCAATTAAAGGGCTGGGTAGTGCCAATACAATACCTTCTTGCTACCAATACCACAATAATTACTTTTTCAAATGTAAGTTCTCAAATCTGTAAACACAATACAGTCTGAAATTATTATTATTATTGACATCAGGAACTATCTTTTTATAGAGTGAGTCAAAGAGATAATTATAGTATTAAATATTTATTTATTTTGGAATGAAAAGTATTTAAATTGGATACTCAGCCCTACTCAGTAGACCAGAGAATACAACCATGGATACACTTGCTCTCTTTCTGTTATGCTATCACTCTAGCTATGGCTCTTTTCCCGCCTACACAACCCACAGTACACACTTCTTTTGTGATGGTGATACAATGGCATTCTGGGTAATGAAAGGAGCCTTTTAAGTGAAGTTGTCGACTGAAGGAAATCACAAAAGTAAATTAAAACACTTTATAACTGCTGAAATGCACTGAACGGCACATACCGTGTGAGGGTATGCACAGATTGATTTTTCCTTTTTAATATTGTGCTAAGAAACCAGGCGCTGCTGGGTTTGACTTGACCATATGTCTTTTTCTTGCCACTGGAGTCATGAGTTGTCGGGGGGGGGGCAATTTGTTTTAGCTGCGTGGAAGTTGTTTTACAAGGCATGTAAATTAACGGCTTCAATGGAATTTGAATGTGGTCCGAAAAGTGGCCGTGACACATTTTTGAACGTGTGTTTCAATTTAAATGTTTTGGATATGCCTATTAATTAGTCCATTTGCCAGTCAGAATGCTGCTATATCTGGTGAAAATGTGCAATTTCAGTGTACTGTACTGTTGAATGTAATAAAGAAATAGACATTTCTTACCTTGGTAACCTGTCTTCAGTGGGGTTTTTGTTTGTCTGTGTTGTGGATCAATCAGACGATGTAGACTATACCAGGAGACACCCTCCCAATGTCCAGTTGGGGCTACCTGCTGTTACTTTCATCTGACTTTCATCTTCTACAGCTGTTGCTCTTTGGTTTAACTTTATTCAAGTACCGGAGTTAATTTGTTACCATACAAAAAAAATAAAAATCCACCTCCCATTGTTACTATTTTCCATAATATGCCACTGCAACACTCTTGTTAAAGTCATCTTTCAAACATTTTAGTTGTATCTCTGCTGTCTAAAACAAAGTGTTCATGTATGGAAGGTAAAAACAGAAATATTCGCATTCGCAATATATCGATTAATTTCAGCTCAACAGAGAGTTCCTCCTGCCATACTTATAAAGTTTTAGATTTTTTTTGTCCAGTCTTTGAATATCAAATTCCATTCACCTCTATTTAATCAAGATGGAGACTGAAGTCTTAAGACACTGATATCTGCAAACCTGGACAAATAAAAACATGTACTGGAATAGATACCACTAGCTTTATGAGTTGTAAGCTTCATGGCCTCACCAATATTTAATGATTGAATGGACGAATGTCCTTCTGAGGTGTGACCGCTGCAACATAGAAGGAAAAGCCCAGGTTATTTAATAAAATGAATAATGGCTCTATTCTATTTAAGTGTCCCAGTAAGCCATGGCAGTGTGGTAACGAACCAGCATGAAAGATAAATTCATGTTGTTAAAGAGATGTTTTGTGCTTCCTTTCAAAGCTTACTACAATGAAGTGTTGAGGTGAGTAATACAGCTGAAACAGCTTCTCAAAGTCTGGACAAAGAAAGTTGTTTTGCAGATGCTATTACAACCTGTTGGATTCATAGACTCTTATATTTTTATTTATTATATAACCAAGCAATGATTACAAGAGTAAATACACATGTACCTGATGCAAATCGTCAACTGTGAATCTAATTTTTGATTCATTTTGCTGTGGGGTGTAATAACATATGAAATACCCTGTGCATTTAAAAACATCATTATATATGTATGGCATCACATTTGGGACCCCGGTGTTTATGTGATACCTCCGTGCAAGCTCTGCGTTAATTATCCTCCTCCCAATGCATCACCTGTGTCTCCTCTTTTCCCCTCAGGGACTCCACTTCCTGTCACTGTCTCTGCTGAATGCTTTTGTGAGGGCGACAAACGCCTGTTGTGTGTTTATGCATTACTCCTCCATACGATGATTTTCCCCCCAAAGCCTTCTCTCACTTTGACCATACCTGTCAGTCATACTCTGCAGTGCAGTCAACAGCATGTTGTGCAATGCACTGATAATAGAGAGCTGTATTAGCTGCTGCGTGTTACAACCAGCCTCTAGTCTGTTTATAGTCTCACTGTTTTGTTTTGTTTTTTGTGCAGGATGCTCAGGTAGCTCAGAACTTTGCCAACGATGTCTTGCAAAAGAGGTGTTGAAAAAGTATTCTGTATTTTCGAGCCCGTATTACCAGCTGGGCAAAGTGGGCAACTGCCCATGGGCCCCAGACCATCAAGTCCCCAAGCTCAGTTGGTTTGTGGTGCATAGTCATAAATAAAGACTTAGTGCAAGAAACTTGGCACCAATTTGGCAGTAATTTTCTAAGATTCTAAGATATTAAAGGTCCCATATAGCATAGGGGTAGATGTCCATGTGTAGTTTGATTACAAAGCAGGTCTAGATTCTAAATTAATACTGTGAAAGTATCAAAGCGCTCAGTCCACAGAGAAATGCACACAGTCTGTATTCAGAAACTGAGACTTAAAACCAGCTGTCAGGACTTTTGTAACTTTGTGATGTCACAACAAAGCAGTCACCGCCTTCAGCCAAGCCCCACCCACCTGGACCCACCATTCAAACCTTGCAGGATTTGGTTTCTCTTGAGTGTTTACCTGAAATCTCCTATATTTTTTATTGGATCACTCAGAAAAGAGCCAGCCAATAGGAAATTAAAGGAAAATTAAAATCACTGTTATTATGAGAAATATTTCATATTTGCCCCTAATGGTACCTGGTCATGCTTTGTGTCCAGTTCAGCATCCAGTGCTGAATCTCTGAGTCTCTGAGATTTCTGCCTCCACCTTAGTACAATAGAAGTGCATGGGAGGATTCTTTATGTGGTGCTGCATTGAAAATATGAAATATTCATTAAACACAAATTTTTAAAATCCACATTACTCTGTGGATCAGCTCTGTGTATAACTTACAGACTCACAAACCTTTGTGTCTGAACTCTGTGCTCTGCATTGGTGACTGTTCAGTACATTGATTCTGACTCTGGAACATGTTGTTAACCTTGGACATTCACACAAAAAGCCTCTCGAGTAACTACCACCTCCAGAAGCTCTTTGTAGAAATTAAACCGTAGCATTGATGACACAAAGCCACTGCGATAGCTGCACAGTGACATTAGAAATCAACAAACAGCACTTTTTCATCATCGCTGTCAACTTCAATCATGCAAATTTAAAGAGTGATTTACCGAAATTCTACCAGAAAGTCAAGTTTGTTACAAGAGGAGAAACTACAGTGGGCCTCGTTTTTCGTCCAAGTTGTTGTTGTGATGCGAGTGCTCACTCTTACCTGAGTGAGCACAAGCCTATGCATGTCTTTACAATTATTTTCTGCATTTTTTTTGCACTCATCTTTAATATCTGCTCTGTGTTGCACTGGGGTCTGTCCTTGCCATTGCAGTGTAATAAAAGGAGATCGATCCTCGATCCATTGGCTTGTGTTGGTTAATACTCTCGATGGTTGAGTGAATACTGATCCTTTCAAAATCGTGGAGGTGTCAATTCGTGGAATCCCTGACTCTCAGATACGAGAAGAAAACCGAGGAAGATATAGGTCATGATCCAAAAAAGGTGTCAACATATATACCCCTTCTGGTTCGGTAAATTTACATTTACCAAATTTAAATTTACGTTTAGATTTACATTTACGGAACTAAAAATGACACCTGCTGGCACAACTACCTCCCCATGTTATGTAGTGTGTCATGAGTATGATTGTAAGTCAGTATTTAATTTGAAATGGTATGCCTTTCAAAGCTGCCCACCTTTATGTCAGCCCAAAAGACACATCAAAGAGAAGTTAATCTGTGTGGACCATGAGACATGAAAGCAGAGCAAATGAGGTGGCTGGCAGCTTGTAGCATCATGTGGAAAACACAGCCTGTACCGAAAAGGTCAGTAGATTGTTTCTATTACAGATATCAGACTAGCAACACATCCAGTAACCTCAGTGACTTGTTGCAGCCAGGTCAGGAACAGATACTTCAAGTGAGCACTGAGACGAGTTGAGTTTGATTTGCTCCAGACATGTGAATATAAAAGACGGTGGTCTTAATCAGCTTCCTCCCTGGGATTCATTATGCAGCCAGCAGTGAATAATGAGCGTGCCCAGAGCTTTGAAGCTCACTTTAATCATAGCACTGAAGACTATTACTAAGCAACAGGAACTTGCAGATGTCTCAGGAGGACGCATGGTGATGGTAGATGAAGTGATGTTCACCTAAGGAGATAAGATAAAGTCAAAGAGGCACTTGTGGTTAAAGTACTGTGTGTACCAGACTAGCATTGTTTCTGTGTCATTTTTGTATCACTCAGTTTCATGGCCCATTATCATTGTTCACTGGTTTGTAGGGTGAACAAATCCCCCGAAAGCCAGGAACCAGAGAATGAAAAAATCAAACAGACGATCGTCAGTCATGTGCTTAAAGTGGAAAAAAAGTGCTGGTACTCACCAGCAAATATAAATAATCCAAAAAAATGATAGTATACAAAGTCATAAAAAACTTCATAGTATAGGAAGGCATAAAAAGTAAAAAGTAAACTTCAAGACTATGACTTTTTTTGACATTTTTATGCCTCACTATACTATGACTTTTTTATGCCTTTGTATACTGTCATTTCTATAGTAAGGTATAAAAATGTTTTTTTTTTAAAAAGTCATAGTATAGTAAGGCATAAAAATGTCAAAAGATTTCACAGTATAGTAAGGCATGAAAATGTCAAAAGATTTCATAGTATAGTAAGGCATAAAAACATCACAGTATAGTGAGGCATAGATATGTCAAAAAACGTCATATAGTAAGGCATAAAAACATCACAGTTTAGTAAGGCATAAAAACATCACAGTATAATAAGGCATAAAACGTCATAGTATAGTAAGGCATAAAAACATCATAGTATAGTAAGACATAAAAACGTCATAAAATAGTAATGCATGTAAATGTCAAAAAACGTCATAGTATAATAAGGCATAAAACATCATAGTAAAGTAAGGCATAAAAATGTCAAAAAAACATCATAGTATAGCAAGGCATAAAAACATCATAGTATAGTAAGGCATAAAGACGTCATAAAAACGGCAGAATAGTAAGGCATAAAAATGTCAAAAAACGTCATAGTATAGTAAGGCATAAAAATGTCAAAAAACGTCATAGTAGAGTAAGGCATAAAACGTCATAGTATAGTAAGGCATAAAAATGTCAAAAAAATGTAATAGTATAGTAAGGCATAAAAACATTATAGTATAGTAAGGCATAAAGACGTCATAAAAACGTTAGCATAGTAAGGAATAAAAATGTCAAAAAACGTCATAGTATAGTACGGCATAAAGCGTCATAGTATAGTAAGGCATAAAAATGTCCAAAAAATTTAATAGTATAATAAGGCATAAAACGTCATAGTATAGTAAGGCATAAAAATGTCCAAAAAATTTAATAGTATAATAAGGCATAAAACGTCATAGTATAGTAAGGCATAGAAACATCATAGTATAATAAGGCATAAAAACATCATAGTATAGTAAGGCATAAAAACGTCATAAAAATGTCATAAAAATAGTAAGGCATAAAAATGTCAAAAAACGTAATACTATAGTAAGGCATAAAACGTCATAGTATAGTAAGGCATAAAAAGATCATAGTATAGTAAGGCATAAAAACGTCATAAAAATGTCATAAAATAGTAAGGCATAAAAATGTCAAAAAACGTCATAGTATAGTAAGGCATAAAACGTCATAATATAGTTAGGCATAAAAACATCATAGTATAGTAAGGCATAAAAACGTCATAAAAATGTCATAAAATAGTAAGGCATAAAACGTCATAGTATAGTAAGGCATAAAAATGTCAAAAA
>NW_019525458.1:0-1234 GCF_002814215.2 Seriola lalandi dorsalis | reverse complement strand
GTAAGGCATAAAAATGTCATTAAACGTCACAGTATAGTAAGGCATAAAAACATCATAGTATAATAAGGCATAAAACATCATAGTATAGTAAGGCATAAAAATGTCAAAAAACATCATAGTATAGCAAGGCATAAAAACATCATAGTATAGTAAGGCATAAAGACGTCATAAAAACGTCAGAATAGTAAGGCATAAAAATGTCAAAAAACGTCATAGTATAGTAAGGCATAAAACGTCATAGTATAGGAAGGCATAAAAATGTCAAAAAAATGTAATAGTATAATAAGGCATAAAACGTCATAGTATAGTAAGGCATAAAAACATCATAGTATAATAAGGCATAAAAATATCTTAGTATAGTAAGGCATAAAAACATCATAAAAATGTCATAAAATAGTAAGGCATAAAAATGTCAAAAAACGTCATAGTATAGTAAGGCATAAAACGTCATAGTATAGTAAGGCATAAAAACATCATAGTATAATAAGGCATAAAAACATCACAGTATAGTAAGGCATAAAAATGTCAAAAAAATTTAATAGTATATTAAGGCATAAAACGTCATAGTATAGTAAGGCATAAAAACATCATAGTATAATAAGGCATAAAAACATCATAGTATAGTAAGGCATAAAAACGTCATAAGAATGTCATAAAATAGTAAGGCATAAAAATGTCAAAAAACGTCATAGTATAGTAAGGCATAAAACGTCATAGTATAGTTAGGCATAAAACGTCATAGTATAGTAAGGCATAAAAACATCATAGTATAGTAAGGCATAAAAACGTCATAAAAATGTCATAAAATAGCAAGGCATAAAAATGTCAAAAAAATTTAATAGTATAATAAGGCATAAAACGTCATAGTATAGTAACGCATAAAAACATCATAGTATATTAAGTCATAAAAATGTCATAAAATATTAAGTCATAAAAATGCCAAAAAACGTCACAGTATAGTAAGGCATAAAAACATCATAGTATAACAAGGCATAAAACATCATAGTATAGTAAGGCATAAAAATGTAAAAAAACATCATAGTATAGTAAGGCATAAAGACGTCAGAAAAACATCAGAATAGTAAAGCATAAAAATGTCAAAAAACGTCATAGTATAGTAAGGCATAAAACGTCATAGTATAGTAAGGCATAAAAATGTCCAAAAAATGTAATAGTATAATAAGGCATAAAACGTCATAGTATAGTAAGGCATAAAAACATCATAGTATAATAA
>NW_019525457.1:331282-344078 GCF_002814215.2 Seriola lalandi dorsalis | reverse complement strand
ACGTCATAATATAGTAAGGCATAAAAAGTCATAAAAACGTCATAATATAGTAAGGCATAAAAAGTCATAAAAAGGTCATAATATAGTAAGGCATAAAAAGTCATAAAAACGTCATAATATAGTAAGGCATGAAAAGTCATAAAAAATGTCATAGTTTATTAAGGCATAAAAAGTCATAAAAACTACATGTATAGTAAGGCATAAATAGTCATAAAAAGGTCATAGTGTAGAAAGGCACAAAAATGTCATAGAATAGTAAGGCATACAAACATCATAGTGCAGTAAGTGATACAAAAGATATAGTTTATTGAGGCATAAAAATTCACAAATAGTCATAATATAGTAAGGCATGAATAGTTATAAAAACATCATAGTATAGTAAGGCATAAAATGTCATAAGAAAAAGACATAGTATAGTAAGGCACAAAAAGTCAAAAACGCATACAAATCTGATAGTAAGGCATAGAAACATCATAGTGTAGTAGGGAATACAAAAGATATAGTTTATTGAGGTATAAAAACTCACAAAATGTAATAGTATAGTATGGCAGAAAAAATCATAAAACATCATAGTATAATAAGGCATAAAATCAATATAGCATAGTAAGGCATAAAAAGTCATAAAAATGACATCGTATTGTAAAGCATAAAAAGTCATATTATACTAAGGCATAAGAATGTCATGAAAACAACATAGTATAGTAAGCAGAAAAAGTTATAGAAAAAACATAGTATAGTTAGGGATAAAAAGTCATCGTATAGTAAGACATAAAAAGTTATGAGTACATCATAGTATGGTTAGGCATAAAAAGTCATAGTATAGGAAGGCATAAAAGGTCATAAAAACGTCACAGTATAGTAAGGCATAAAAGCTCATATTATACTAAGGCATAAAAAGTCATAAAAATGTCATAGTATAGTAAGGCATAAAAAGTCATAGAATAGTAAGGCATTAAAAGTCATAAAAAAGTCACAGTAAGGCATAAAAAGTCATATTAAGGCATAAAAAGTCAGTAAAACAACATAATATAGTAAGTCATAAAAAGTCATAGTATAGTAAGGCATAAAAAGTAATTAAAAAAATCATAGTATAGTTAGGCACAAAACATCATAGTAAAGTAAGGCATAAAAAGTCACAAAAATGTCATAGTATATTAAGGCATAAAAAGTAATAAAAAAAATCATATTATAGTTAGGCATAAAAAATAATAGTATAGTTAGGCATGAAAAGTCATAAAAACGTAATAGTATAGTAAGGCATAAAAAGTCATAAAAACATAATAGTATAGTAAGGCATAAAAAGTCATAGTATAGTAAGGTATAAAAAGTCATAATATAGTAAGGCATAAAAAGTCATAGTATTGTAAGTCATAAAAACTCATAAAAACGACATAGTATAGTAAGGCATAAAAACATCATAGTATAGCAAGGCATAAAAAGTCATAGTATAGTAAGGCATAAAAACATCATAGTATAGCAAAGCATAAAAATTCATAAAAATGACATAGTATATTAAGGCATAAAAAGTCATAAAAACTACATGTTATAGTAAGGCATAAAAAGTCATAGTATTGTAAGGCATAAAAAGTCATTAAAAAAATCATATTATAGTTAGGCACAAAACATCATAGTATATTAAGGCATAAAAAGTCATAAAAACGACATAGTATATTAAGGCATAAAAATTCATAATATAGTAAGGTATAAAAAGTCATATTATAGTAAGGAATAAAAAGTCATGAAAACGACAGTATAGTAAAGCATAAAATGTCATAAAAAGTCATAGTATAGTTAGGCACAAAACATCATAGTATATTAAGGCTTAAAAAGTCATAAAAACTACATGTTGTATAGTAAGGCATAAAAGTCATATTATACTAAGGCATTAAAAGTCATAAAAACGACATTGTATAGTAATACACAAAAATTAACACAAGTAAACATAGTGAAACAACATACATTGACATTTTTCTAATGACGTTATGTACCACTGCGATATCCTTACGTGACATGAGCCTTCAGATGGTCTTCACTCTTGGAGGGCACATTGAAAACGATCTAATGTGATTTCACTCCAAATATGGTGTGAACGAGTTCACTCAGATATTGGTAGTGGTACATGTCCCTACCGTCCATATGCAAACCTACGCGCTTGCTATGAAGTGACTAGTGACTGCAGCAGGTTAATGTACTGCAGTAACGGTGAACTACAGTGGTCAGTGCTCAGTGTTTCCTGTGACCTGCTGAATGTGATGTCATGACCTGTTTCTCTGCAGGGGATCTTCAGGGAGTTTGACCTGGATAAGTCCGGGTGTATGAGCTCCTATGAGATGCGTCTGGCTCTGGAAAATGGCGGTAATTCCTCCTGAAGCTGAAAGTCACAGCGTCACTCACTCAGAGTCTTTCCCTAACCTGTGACATCCTCTGTCCTCAGGCTTCAAACTCAACAACAAGCTCTACCAGATGCTGGTCGCTAGATACGCCGACAACGAGATCATTGACTTCGACAACTTCACCTGCTGCCTGGTCAAACTGGAGGCCATGTTCAGTACGTAAGCCGGGGACCGGGTCTGAGATACTGTTGTTAGGATGAAGAACAGACTTCCTGTTGTTGTCAAACCAGATCAATGAAGCTCAAACTGTGTCACTGTGGAGCTCAATGTTTAAATGTGGATGCAGATGAAAAAGTTTTCTCTTATTCACACTAATTTTAATATGAAAATAAGACTCAGATTAAACTGATTGAACTGCAGTTCACATAGAGGTCGTCATGGTCGTGGTTCAAAGGTTGAATGGAAGACAGCAAGGTCTGACAGGTGAGGAGATCCAGGTGTTTCAACTCTGATGTTAGTTCAGTTTCTATAGACACCTGGTTCTCCTCACCTGTCAGTCAGAACTTCAGGTACCTACAGAGGTGTAGCTGCTCCCTCTGCTGGACCACAGAGTGAACTACTTCAAACACTGTGAGGTCCACACTAAATGTTACAGGTCATATTTTATTTTATTTTCATGTTCAAATGCGGTTTGATGTGTGATCTCAGAATTACAATTTTTACAGAGTGACTTGAACGCAGCACTTAGAGCTTCAGATCCAGGTTCAGGACTTCCTGTTGTGTTTGTTTTCAGAGGCGTTCCAGGAGCTGGACAGAGACGGGACAGGAACCGTGGAGATGAACATCACCGAGGTACAAAGAACCAGACGAAACCAGAAACTGGTTTAACAGTCAGACCCAGTTACTGAGGCGTTCACAGTCTGTAGGTAAACTCAGTGTCCACTGTGCTCTCTCCTCAGTGGCTCTACATGACCATGTGTGGATGAAGAACTTCCTGCTGCTGAACTTCAAGTGCCTCCAACAGGAAGATCAACACAACAGCTGATTACCAACCTGAGCATGAACACACCACTGCAGCTCCACCACACTGCTGCACAGCACTGCGGTTCTACAGTACTACCACATTACTGCAGTACTACTGCAGTACTACTACAGCACTGTAGCGCAGCAGTGCCGTGCTGCTCTGTGCTCAACAACATCACAGTCTTCCAGTCAGTTGCTGGTTGTTGAGGATCACTGCTGCTGAGCACAAACACATGACATAAAGATGATCAAACTTATCTGAGTGAAGTCATCATAAACTTTTTGAACTAGATTTTTGCCTAATCTAAAGTAATCTAGAATCTGGTCAGTTCATGTTTTTACAATTAAAGCTTTAATTAACTTCCTGTCTCCTGCTGCCACAGGCCTGTTGGTTCCTGTGTTCTGTTGGTTCTCGTGTGTCCTGTTGGTTCCTGTGTTCTGTTGGTTCTCGTGTGTCCTGTTGGTTCTCGTGTGTCCTGTTGGTTCTCGTGTGTCCTGTTGATTCCTGTGTTCTGTTGGTACCTGTGTTCTGTTGGTTCTCGTGTGTCCTGTTGGTTCTCGTGTGTCCTGTTGGTTCTCGTGTGTCCTGTTGGTTCCTGTGTCCTGTTGGTTCTCGTGTGTCCTGTTGGTTCCTGTGTTCTGTTGGTTCTCGTGTGTCCTGTTGGTTCCTGTGTTCTGTTGGTTCCTGTTTCCTGTTGGTTCTGGCAGCAGTGATCCTCCACACACTGAGCTCAGACACAGTGTGGTTTACTGCAGTAGTACTACATATTCACAGTACTACATTACTACTAAAGTACTACAGCATCACAGTACTGAAGCCTAAACACTGTAAACTCTGCTGCTGTATTTACTCACTGCCTCAGCTAGAGGGCGCTAAAACTCAGACATTATGTCCTCCGCATTTATTTATTAATGAGACTGAACCTCTCTCACATCTCCACTGCTGGATCCTGATTGTCTCACCTCCACCTGCAGGGGAGAGGGATGTCCGCCTGTGAGTCAGAGCTCTGGGTTAACTTTCCCTAAAGTACACTGAAGGCCTCATGAGGTGTAGGCAGGTGATGGAGGCGTTCAGGTTCAGCTTGGTCAAACAAACACTGATGTAGCAGCTTCATGTTTTAACTTAATAAAGAAACAGATAAAGATTTTGTCTCTGTGTCTGATTTACACTGAACTCAACACCAACATCATGTGCCCACACCTGTTCACACTGTTTCTGCCAGGTCAGGTGATGTTAAGAGTAAAGCTCAGAGGAAACATTTGGTCATACATGCATCAAAAGTTTGAGAATAACATCATCTTCTTATTTTAATAAATAAGATTAATATTAGGTTTGTATGACCACAGGATACGGAGGCACAAAGACTTCAAAATTAAATCAATATCTAAATAACTGATCACATGGATAAAATATGACTGAAATTTGTTTAATTATTTTCATATTTTTATTTCCCACTGACTTTTATTTCCATCATGTGACTTCACACAAAACATTTTATTGTTTCCAGGCAGAAATGAACTTGTGTTCAAGTGACGCTGGTCATGAACTGTTTACAGACTATGTATTATTTTAATATCTATAATATCTATAACAGCTGGTCCTCACAACAGACCCTCCGTCCAGAGTCCAGACTCAAACCTCACACAGTTCCTGAGGAGTCAGTGCGTATTGAAACATCCGCTCAGTTCTCCCGCCTCCAGTTTATCCTAAACAACACAAACACAGATGTTCTGCTTCCTCCAGCCTCAGACCTGCTGCTGCCAGACTCCCTTTAAAAAACCTCTGTTTTTCTTTAGCGGGGTCTGACGGTCTGTCCGCTCAGGACCGTCCCTCCACCGGGCCCAGCAGGACGGCCTGGGCCTCCAGCAGAGTGGTGTCGGTTTTGGCCCCCAGGAAGCGGGCTGTGAGCTCCAGGTCCTGTAGCCGCAGACGGACTCTGCTTCCCCGCTGCAGCTTCTCCCCTCCGTCCTTGGGCCGCCGGCACACACAGTGGAACTTCCCGCCGAAGTCGATGTACAGGTCGTCCTTGACCACGTGGAAGATCCTCCCGACCACCACTTTGTCCCGGGACGGTCCCATCTGGATATACGGGGACCGGCGGAGGAGCGAGGCGAAACTTTCGTCCCTGCTGGAGGAGGAGCCCCCCGGGCCGCCCTTGTCGCTCGCCGCCTCCCGCCGGAGCTCCGACTGCAGGTCGAAGGCAGCAGCGAAGCCGGATCTGGGTCTGTCCGAGGGGGGCTGGTCACCGCCAGAGGCACCGCTGGAGTCTGAGCTGAAGGAGCTTCTGATGAACCTACAGGAGGTGAACCAGAGTCCATACCTGGTCCGGGACACGACCGTCCACAAGGCCGCCATGTTGTCCCTCAGTCACTCGAGCAGGAAGGCCTTTCAACTTCCGGTAGAGGAAAACGGTCAGCGCGCCACCTGGCGGCTCAGCTGGACACACTGCCGCGTAGCTGTTGTTAAGTCCAATAAACCTAAAGGAACAACAGCGTAAAGTCACGTGACTCGTTTCAGGTGACTTTCACCATCCACACTCAGCTCCCCTCGTGCCAATAATGTAGTTGCCAACAACCGCTAAGTGGGAGCTGCTGAATAATAATTTCTGTTGGTCTATGATAAGAGGTGGTGACGTCACCTCCCAGCGGAAGGTGGAATAAGAGATGCGCATGCGCACTGCCTTCCCATACCTTGAGAATCTAAAATGGAGGTGTGTGTGAACGCTCCGAGGCTGAGGTATAACTTGGTGTTTCCGGACGGTTCTGTGGTCAGAGATGTTCTGACCCGGTTCATTCAGCTACAGGTGAGAGACACACAAGAGCGAGGCGGGAAAACTGAAAGAATCCGCGAGGCAACGTTCGAATCCGGTGTGAGTGTCGCTGTTAGCCGCCGTGCTAACGTTAGCTAACAAACAACGACTGAACGGTTTAAACTTGTTCGATAAACTCGCCACGTCTGGTCAACAACAGGAAATATAGCGTTACCATCTTAAACTCCGTCAGAAAGCTGACGGAGTTTAAGATGGTCTTCTTATTGACTCTTTTCAGAAGTGGAAACTTTACTAAAGCACTTTTACTCTCACGATACTTTTTACTTCTACTGCACTTTCAGAGGGAAATACTGTAGTGAGGGTAACACTTAGTTAGCAAAATACTATAGGTAGCATAATACCGTAATTAACATAATACTGTATTAAGTGACAGCTCCCGTTCAATGCAGACTTTACAGCAGACTCTTAAACATGAAACCAGCAGCAGTAAATACACTTGTTTTCCGGACGTCATTAAATGGATCTGTTATGCTAATTTCCAGCTCTGTCTTTTAACAAGCACCTTGTTGACATAGCGACGGACTAAAACTAGCCAAACTCTTCCCGGGAACTGTTTTAACTATCTTTGATTGAGGGTGTGTCGAATTAGCAGTGAATGTGTTTGAACCTCGGTTTCTACAGGGAGTTTCCTCTGAGGATTTCTACGTCGTCAGAAACGGTCGACTGTCAGATCTGGAGGATCCTCTGGAGCATGGAGCCGTCTATCACCTGGAGCCCCGCCTCTGTGGAGGGAAGGGAGGTGTGTCCAGGAAATACACTAATCCATCTGTTTTCACAATCTGAAGCCAATGAAACAAAACACTCAAGTGTAAGTGTGTGTCTGTGTGTGTTCATTCAGGGTTTGGCTCCATGCTGCGAGCTCTCGGCGCTCAGATCGAGAAGACGACAAACCGTGAAGCCTGCAGAGATCTGAGCGGACGGCGTCTGCGAGACGTGAACCACGAGAAAGAGTGAGTGACAGAATCATCAGAGGAGTAACCACCTGATCCTGGTTCAGACCAAACATCAGATCAGAACTCCTCTACAGGAACTTTACTCCTCTTATATTATACGTTATCTGTGGATTCACCCCTGACCTTCAGTCAGATGATGTTCAGTTTCTCAGGTCATACATTGATTCAGCTCAGAAATCCACAGACACCTGTGAATACACACAACTTCTTCTTCTGTGGCTGCAGGATGGCGGAGTGGCTGAAGAAGCAGGCGGAGCGGGAGGCAGAGAAGGAGCAGCGTCGTCTGGAGCGTCTGCAGAGGAAACTGGCCGAACCCAAACACCAGTTCACCGATCCAGAATATCAGCAGCAGTGTCACGACCTGTCGGAGAGACTGGAGGACTCAGTGCTCAAAGGTGGGGGGGTGTTAGAGGGTCCACAGGTGTGTTCAGCAGTAAGACTGAGTATGTCAGTCCTGTAAACGCTGCTGCACGACTCTGACCAAAGAAAAAACCTGGATCTGATTTTAATGCAGATCCACTGAGTCAGATCAGAAACACGTATGAACCTGAGTCGCTCCGCTCGGTCTCTGAAGGAGTCGGCGCTTTGCTCCAAACGCTGCAGAAGTAAAGGTCTTAAAGGTTTCAATGTCCAGGTCCAGACTTCCTCTGTCAGGACTCTGTGTTGACCTCACCTCACCTGTGTCTCAGGTCTCCAGGCGTCCTCCAGCAGCCAGGTGAAGGTGGACGACATCTCAGCAGCAAAGAGACCAAACTCAGACCAGAGCGAAGAACCAGAGAAGAAGAAGAAGAAGAAGAAGACGGCAGCGGCGTCAGCAGCTTGTTTCTGGTGAGTCGTTTCACTCGTTGTAAACATGAAATCAACAAGAGTCACATCAGCTGATTGATCAAAACAATCAGACGAGGAAACATCAGCTGATCACATCGACTCATTCACAGCAGCAGAGGACGAGACACAATGTTTTTAAATCTGTCGTCATGGTTACAGGACAGGGGTGGGAGAGCTGGACGGAGTGCTGAGCTCAGAGGAGGACGATGATGATGACGATGATGAGTCTCCGTCTACATCCTCCTCTAGCTGTAGAGCTGTTACCAAGGCAACGCTGAGTGAGAAGACAGAGCTTGAGCAGAGCGGCAGGTAGGGATCAGGTCCTCCTCAGACCAGAGGCCTGAACCTGGTTCAGGTGACTCTGGGTTTACCTGTGCAGGTACCAGCTCTTCGTGTGATCATTATAAACAATAAAGTTTTAATATGAGATCAAGTGAAATTCAACAGGTTAGAAGTTCAGTTACCATGGTGATTTACCTGGTAACATGAACCTGCGTCATAGGACTGAAACCCAGGGTTACCTGAAGTTACCTCAGATCCTGGTTCAGTCCAGATCCTCAGAGTGAAAACTCAGTTTATTTAAATAACGTCTGGACATCTTCTCTTCCAGCTCGTCCTCGGCTCATCAGACTGTCAGACCCTCAGAGGCCCAGAGACCTCCAGAACCTTCCAAAGCCTCAGAGTCCAGCTGTGGGTCTCAGCAGCAGGTCAGTAGTTTGTCCTCTCTCTGTTGCTGTAGTTTCCTGTGATGAGATGAGCTTGTTTTCCTCTCCAGCGTCGCCCTCCTGGTCTCAGCTCTGCTAAAGTGACGATATAAAAACTGAACGTGATGAACAAAGTGTTGAATCTCATCTGTTACTGCTTGCAGCAGGCTCCAGCCGACCAGTCTGTGGTGGACCAGTCTGTGGTGGACCAGGCTCCGGTGGACCAGGCTCCGGTGGACCAGTCTCCGGTGGACCAGGCTCCGGCGGACCAGTCTGTGGTGGACCAGGCTCAACCAGTCTGTGGTGGACCAGGCTCCGGTTGACCAGTCTGTGGCGGACCAGGCTCCGGTGGACCTGTCCTCGGTGACATCAGTCCAGCAGCTGGAGTCTCTGGGTCTGGACGTCCTGAAGGAGGAACTGATGTCTCGTGGGTTAAAGTGTGGGGGGACGCTGTCGGAGCGCGCCGCCCGTCTCTTTTCCGTCAGAGGACTAACACCAGATCAGATCAACCCGGACCTACTCGCAAAACCAGGCAAGACCAGGAAGAAGTGAAAAGGTCAGAGCTGGAGTCTCCAGGAGGAAAGACACGCCCCTCAAAGTGACATTAAAGGACCAGTCTGGTGTTTCTGACCACGATTCACAAAATGTGGCTTTTCAGCATTATCGTGGTTTCTCATTGAACAGAGTCAGACTGAAAGCTCTGAAAGCTGGAAAAAGCCACTAAGTGGTCATTGAGTTAAGTCCACCTACTGCCTTTGTCCTGAACTGAAGTCACTATGCTGAGGAAGACTGCAAGATGGCGTTGAAAGCTCTGGAAAAAGCCAATAAGTGGCCCTTGAGTTGAGACGTTTTGGTGGCAGGGTTAGGGTTAATGTTAGACTGTAACAACCAATCAGATGCTTCTTTGTGGATCCGTCCAATCAGAGACCAGCCCTTTATTTCTGTTCCACCAGTTTTATTTGATCAACTTCCTGTTTAATGTTTTTAAACCAGAAGCTTTTAATAAAATGTCTCTGAAACTAAACTGAAGTTGTTTTCTTTACCTGCACTGTTGAACTGCTCAGCTGCTGCACTGATGTACAGGTGTGTTCAGGTGTACAGGTGACTGCACACCGTCAACAATGTTTACAGTCTGTCATTAATAATTATTTACGTGACTCAGAAACATGATGCGACAGTTTATCAGTCTGAGCAGCAGGGAATGATGGGAAGGCGCCGTTAGAAGCCGGGGTTCCAGGAAGTGACCTGCGGAGAGTCCAGGTTCTCGAAACAGACGATGACATCACCTGGCCTGAAGTCCACGCCATCTTCAACCGACAGACCGCAGTCCATCCCCGTCTTCACTGTTTGAACATCGTCCTTGTGATGCTTCAACGCCAACAGAGAACCTGCAGAGAACGTCACAGAACATTAGAGGAACAGCAGGAGAACATTAGAACGTCACAGTAGCTCGACTTCAGCTGCATCACGTGTTTTAGTCTGATGATGATGATGATGATGATGATGATGATGATGATGATGATGATGATGATATCACACTGATTAAAAGTTAAAAAATAGTTTCATGAAGTTCAAACTGAATCTGATCAGTTGGATCATTTCAAACATGTGAGTCCTGCTGCTGAAACTATTAAATCTAAGACCTAGACTGTCCAGGTCCTGGTCCTGGTCCTGGTCCAGGTCCAGGTCTCACTCACCCTCCCAGACGATGTCTTGTCCTCTCATCAGTCTGAACTGGAGTCGGCGGTCCAGCAAACCTTTCTGGACCCGACATCCGGCCACAGGAACCTTCTTCTTCCCAACAGAGACTTCGAACATGGCGAGGACCGTCGCCTCACCTGGACCGGGAAGAAAGGGGGGAGGGAGTAACATGTGACAGACTTCCTGTCAGGTACGAGTCGTGTTCTTCATGTGTCTGTGGTGACCTCTGTTCTTGGGTGAGTTGCGGGGGCGTCGTTTTACTCACCGATGACGTTCTCGGACTCGAGCGGCGGCAGTTTGCTGCTCAGCTCGTCCTTCAGCTGGTCGATCAGTTTGTAGATGACGGAGTGGAGTCTGAGCGGGACACCACGCTTCGCCGCCAGCTGCTGCACAACCCTGCTGGCGCCGACATTGAAGCCGTAGATGGAACCTGGAGGGTCAGAACCAGGATCAGACTGAGCTGGACTCAGAGCTCAAACTGTCGATTATCAGTTTGTTGTTCCACAGATTATTAATGAACTATTTTAATTGATCAATTAATTTTAAACCAAAAATGTCAAAACTTCTAAAGCTTTTTGTTTTGAAAAGGTTCCTGCTCGTGTTTGTACATTTAACAACTGAAACAGGTTTAAAGAAACACAGTTCTATTCCAACAACAGATACAGGTTCTGTGTGTCCTGCTGTGACCGATCAATAACATGTCTGATTGATTAGAGGAAATGATCTCATATTTAATAATTAACACTCGGATCTTTGATATTAATAAAGATAGCTTTAAAAATAAACTTATTTTCTATTAAAGAAGAAGCCTGTGCTGAGACGTTACCACGGTGATGAACTTATTATGTGACTTTATTATAATTGACGTTAAACAACAACTGTCACTGAAACATTTTTATCATTAACTGAATCAAACTGATTTTGATTCTCAGGTGAAAGTTCAACTGTTCAGCAGAAAAAAACAGAAACCTGATCAAATCTGTGTCGGGTCGTTGACCTCTGACCTCTGACCGGTTGTACCTGCGAACGTTTCGGCCATGTTGACGTCATTCTCTGAAATGTCTCCGATGCCAAAATGAACGACCTCCAGCTCGCACTGCTGCTGAGCATCGTAACTGTCCAGGACGTTCAACATGGCCTCCACCGAGCCGTCCACGTCACCTGCAGGTCAAAGGTCAAATGTCAGTCTGCAGGAAGTGATGTCATCAGGGAGCGGCCTATGGGAGCCTACCTTTGATGATGAGCGGCAGTCTCAGCTGGTTGTCCTGCGTCCTCTCGCTCGGCCTCATGGAGAACTTGGTCTTGTTGGCTTGGTACAGAGCGGCCTTCCTCTGCCTCCAGCTCAGGTGAGAGAGCTCCGCCCTCTCCCTCCTGTACTCCTCCAGGTGAACCTTCTGTTTGACCTCGATGGCACTCTGCTCCTCCTGCAGCTTCTGCTGCTCCTCCTCCGAGCTCCTCCACTCCACCACCTCCCTCGCCCGCTGCTGCAGGAGCACCGACAGCACCACAGTCATTTCTATACAGTATATACATATACATTATATACAAATACAGGCATGTGTGACACAGGAAATGACCCCACCACAGAGGGGAGGAGAGGTCATGGGTCTTTATACACATATGTATAAATATTAATATCATATTTATGTAAACATTAATAACAAACGGAATAAAATATCAAAGCTTTGATCGTTCAGCTTCTTATTGATTGGTCACTGTGACATCATAATGTTACTTAGTCACACAGACTGTAAGTAAAGATGGACGTCGCCTCTGTGACGTCACCCACAGGTTTCTGAAGCTCAGAGTGAGCTGCTCCACTGTAGCCATCTTGGCAGTGTCTGACTCCGCCCCCTAACTCTCAGCTAATCCAAATATGGTCAAAGAGGAGGGGCATGGGTGGAGCGGAGATACTGTCACTTGTGTTTCCTGTAACCTGACCTGATCATTTTTGATTTTCATTAATTTATTGTATATTCTATTCATTAGTGCCACGGGTGCTCAGCTCCGAGCTTCTCCTCTACAGCTAGAATAGCTGAGAGGAGTCTTGATCCTGAAAGAGGTGCTATGACTTTTGGTCTTAAAATTCCAATTTTTCCCAAAGTTATTCCCAAAAAACTGGGAATAAATAAAGCATTAGGAATGCATTGGAATTTTCTTTAGAAACTCACAAAATTTCACCTTTTTTCTGAGTCACCCAGCTCTCTCATACCTGCACGTAGAAATGTGATTCAAACTATAAAACGGAGGAAAACTTCTGCTCTCTCAAAAAGACAGGAACTGTTTTTACATAACATGTAAACTTTTCAAACTGTGAGCACTCAAAGGAGGAGTGCAAATCACTTTTTCTTCAAAGTTAGAGTGAAAGTGTCAGTTGGCTAGAGTGCGTGAAGCAGTAAAAAATAACCTTTATTTTTATTTTT
>NW_019525457.1:302831-331262 GCF_002814215.2 Seriola lalandi dorsalis | reverse complement strand
CGGTCTCCGCTGAGACAGAGGAGAGGAGAAGCTACTAGCCCTCTCTCGCTGTCACTTCTAGTCGCGTTGCTCTCCTCCCCAGTAATGTTAAATTTAGCACAGAAAAAAACATAATAGTGGTAATTTAAATAGCGGTTCATGGGATTTATTAACCCTCAGGGGTCCTTCTGTCCTTTTTTGGACATTTTCTTCACTTTTCTTTTTTGATTTGCTGATCATTTTGGCTGTGTTACAGCTGAAGGGATGGATTTCTGCAAGAAAGTGTCTTTTTTGACATATTTTTAAAATCTAATGTCAGTTACTGTTACAGGTCTATTATACACTGGTAACACATTTTGTCTCCTCTGGGGTTCCTCGCGTCCAAACAAGGACACACAAAGAAAATGATATAAAATCATCATATATCAATATATATATCAATTTTTTCTGCTTTTTTTGCATAAATCTCTTAAACCACTTCAGTTCTGCTCAAACCTACCAAATGTTTATTAGTTTTCAGGATTTTAACCCTTTAAATGCCAGTTTGTAGACATGTTGCCTCTTGTTTTATTAAAAAAAACAAGACAGAATATGAGATATTTCCCACATAATACATGATGGAGGGATGTGACATTGTTTTATATCAGAGTCTTTTATATCAAGACATTTCTCAAAACCAGAATATGATCAGGGTGACTTTTGAACACTGGAAATAAATCATGTACTCATCCCGGCAGTAGCCCCCGTGGCACTCAAAATTTCCCTGGAATTTTCTAGTTATTATTATTGTTATTATTTTTAATTATCATTTCATATTGTTTTCTTTGTTGTTTTGTTTTCTTTAGTTGTGGCAGGTTTCTGTAAAGATCCACGGCTCCCTCAGTCTGGGAACTCAGCTGAGACAGAAGCCGACAGGTGAGTTTGTACTTTAACAGAACAGTTCTGAGGTCAGAGGTCAGGGGTTGTGGTTTGTTCTCACCTCAGACTCCACCTCCAGGATGACCTCTCCAGCAGACGGCAGCTCCTTCCAGCCGACCACCTCCACCGCGGAGCTCGGCCCTGCCTCATTCACCGCCCGCCCGTTCTCGTCGAAAAGGAGACGAACTTTGGCCCAACTCTTTCCCGCCACCAAGACACAGCCTCGCCTCAGCATCCCCCGCTGGACGATGGCCGTGGTCACAGGACTGAGGAGACATGACGCTCAGTCACATGGAGAGCATGTTGTCACGCATGTTTGTTAATGTTGTGAATTTGACATTAAAGTTTGAACTGATTTAAAAAGATTCAGTGAAAAATATTATAATATTTAATTATTATATTAATTACATTATAATAATTAGTTAGTCTGGTTCTCTGAGAGTCCTGATGACCTCACAGAGACAGGAAGTGATGACTTCACAGAGATCTGGTCTCACCCTTTGCCTTTGTCGGTTCGACTCTCGATGATGATTCCCTCCGTGAAGCCGCTCGGCTCCGCCTTCAGCTCCAGAACCTCCGCCAGTGCCACCGTGGCCTCGGCCAGAGCCAGCAGGTTGTCGCCCTGACAACAAAACGACATCATCACTTCACTTTATAATGTGGTACTGATCCTGGGTGAGCAGAAGAACTCGTAGACACTCATTAACAGTTGTGACCTTCAGAGCAGAGACGTGGATCGTCTGGACGTCTCCTCCAAACTCCTCACAAATGACGTTATGAGCAAGCAGCTCCCGTTTGACTCTCTGAGGGTCAGCCTGAGGCTTATCGCACTTATTCACTGCCACAATTATCGGGACTGAAACACAGTAGAAACAGATTAGAAACAGAACAGTCACAGATTACAAACACACAACAGAAACTGTAGAAACAACAGAAACACAGTAGAAACAGAGTAGAAACACACAACAGAAACCATAGAAACAGAGTAGAGACACACAACAGAAACCATAGAAACAGAGTAGAGACACACAACAGAAACTGTAGAAACAACAGTAAAAACACACAAGAAACACAGTAGAAACACACAATAGAAACACAGTAGAAACACACAACAGAAACAGATTAGAAACAGAGTAGAGACACACAACAGAAACAGAGTAGAAACACACAACAGAAACAGATTAGAAACAGAGTAGAGACACACAACAGAAACAGATTAGAAACAGAGTAGAGACACACAACAGAAACAGATTAGAAACAGAGTAGAAACACACAACAGAAACAGATTAGAAACAGAGTAGAAACAACAGAAACAGATTAGAAACAGAGTAGAGACACACAACAGAAACAGATTAGAAACACAGTAGAGACACACAACAGAAACAGATTAGAAACAGAGTAGAGACACACAACAGAAACAGATTAGAAACACAGTAGAGACACACAACAGAAACAGATTAGAAACAGAGTAGAAACACACAACAGAAACAGATTAGAAACAGAGTAGAGACACACAACAGAAACAGATTAGAAACAGAGTAGAAACAACAGAAACACAGTAGAAACCCTCATGTTTTCATCCTTTCCGGCCCTGGGCTGTGACTGACAGGTGGACCTCCTACCTTTGGCTCTCCTGGCGTGCTGGATGGACTCGACTGTCTGGTTCATAACGCCGTCGTCGGCCGCCACCACCAGGACAACGATGTCGGTGGCGTTGGCTCCGCGGGCTCTCATGGCGGAGAAGGCGGCGTGACCTGGAGTGTCCAGGAAGGTGATTTTCTCACCTGTAGGCAACTGGACTGGAAGTAAAAACCCACGTCAGACCAGTTTGTGTTTTTATCGTCAACATTCAACAACAACCACGTGATGATCAGAGTCGTTCCTCCTGGAGCTCAGGTGTGGACATGAAGGAGCACCGTCATGACGACACAGTTCCTTCCACTGAGACACTCACTGAAAACACTGAATATTAAACAGCATCATTCTTTAATTATTCAAATCTTCAGTTTCACCAACATGAATCAAGAAAATGATCAACTGATTATTTGATGATAAACTCACTGATTCTACTTTGCTGTTTCATCAATTCGTTGTCAACAAATAATTTCATCTTTAGTGTTTGATCTTCCCTTTCTCTCTTTCCTCGTCATCAAACAGTAGGTGAGCGTATCACCAGGTGAGTGTCTGCAGGTGAACCTGTCACCAGGTGAGTGTCTGCAGGTGAACCTGCCACCAGGTGAGTGTCTGCAGGTGAACCTGCCACCAGGTGAGTGTCTGCAGGTGAGAGTTTACCCAGAAAGGCTCCGATGTGCTGTGTGATCCCTCCGGCCTCAGTGGAGACGATCTGGCTCTTCCTCAGACTGTCCAGCAGGGTGGTCTTACCGTGGTCCACATGACCCATGATGGTGACCACCGGAGGGCGGGACACCAGGCTGGACGGGTCTGCTGGAGGTCTGAGGGTCAGAGGTCAGAGGTCAGAGTGAACTTTTCTCAAGTCAAACATCAAAAAGAAGGAACATGTTCCGATTGGCTGGTTTGTAACTGAGCAGCGAGTCAGGTGACTTCCTGTCCCTGTTACCTGGGGTGGGCGTCCCTGTTGATTCTCTGTTTGCTCTCGCTCAGTTTGGCCCATTTGAACTTCATCCCTGATCGAGTCACTACCTCCTTAATCCACCTCTCCTCCAGAACCGAGTCAGGATCCAGATAATCTGGATCCACCGAGGTGTTGAGCAGAGCCTCCAACACGTGATCTGAAATACAAAACAACTTTATTGATCCAGCTCGCACAGGCAGATCAGGATGTCTGTCTGGTCCTGTCAGACTCAGGTCCTGGACCGGGTTTTAGACTCTTTGGGTCTCTGCTGGTTCGTACCGTAGTCTTTCTTCATGGCCTCGGCGAGAGCCGCCACCGTCATCCTCTGTGTGATCTCCACTTCCTGTTTCTCCACTTTGGGTTTGACCTTCTGGAATTTCTGGCCTTTCGCCTGACCTTTGACCTGCAGACATGTCATGACATCAGAGACCAGCTGGACACAGACAGGTGTTTTCTATTGGCTGTCAACAGACAGTCAGACTCACCTGTTTGGAAGCATACTTCCTGTTCTGTTGACAGGTGAGCGGGCGGGCAGAGCTCCGGGTAGGACAGAGGAGGGGCAGAGACAGGTAGCTGCTGAGCAGAACTGGGTCGGCATGGACAAGCCGCCGAGCCACCCGCATCACTGATGACATCACAATCATATCTGCAGAGAGACAGACAGGTGAGTGGAGAGACAGACAGGACCGGAGTTTATTTCGCAGTAGAACTCTGACATCACTGGGGACAGACAATCTAAACCAGGTCCCACATCAGGACTGTCCAGGACTGTAGGGACCGGGTCTGCTGGTGCGTTCAAGGACGGACCAAGATCTGATATTTAACAACACTGAGAAACTCGCTTTAAAACATCAAACCCACAAAACAATATAACATAGCCTGTTAAATATAATAAAATATAATATAATATAACAATGTAATATCATATAAAATAACATAATATGAATAATGACTCCAGTGTGTTCAGTCTCAGTCTGTGACCTGCTGTCAGGCACCAACACCAGGCGCCATTTTAACACAGGTTATTAAAGTTCGGATCCGGTTCTGACCAAGACAGACTGAAGGATTAAAGTTGTTAGTGGATTCTATCGAGGCCGAATCTTCCAGAGCAACCTCAGGTCCAGTTTGTTCAGGTGTTCTGACCTGGAGTCCGGTTCATGACGGATCAACAGTGACGCGGGTCCAGGTGGACTGTAGTCCTGGTTCCGACTGTTATCTCACCTGTCAGATGTGTGTTTCTGTGTTTCTTCTCTCAGCTCATCCTAATATAAACACTTCACCGTGAGACCAGTCTGACACTGGGAGCCGCCATGACAGCCCGCGAACACACCGGGAGAAGCCGCTGCCGCCTCCTGGTGGCGCGGGGCGGAACTTCTTCTGCTTTGGCTCTGGCGGTGGTCGGTCTGTTTTCAGTGTGGAACAGGAACCGGAAGACTGAAACATGACGAGGACACACGTCATTGATTTACTTCATGTAAATATGACGTTGATACTCACCTTATAGAAAAGCGATTACAGCCTAAACTATCAGGATTCTACGTAACTGGAGACAAAACCTTTATTTGTACTTCATGTAAATCATAAAAACCTAAAATATAAAAACGTCTCATTGCTGGTCTGGTCTGTCCAGACCAATATGGCGGCGACGGTGACGTACGATCCAGCGGCCAGTGTTAGTCTATGGACTTTATTTTTTACTTAGTTACTTTCCATTCCAATTTTAAAATATTAATATAATTTTTTCTTAAATATATTTTTACTGAACCACTTTCAGTCTGGATTTGATTGTGTTAAACACATTGAATGTGTGTAAGTTTATACATTTGTTGTTTGTCTTTGTTTATTATGTTGGGCTACTTCTTTTGCACCGTATTCTGTCTATCTAATGTAATTGTTAAATAAATAAATAAACTTCCACCATTTTACAAACTAAATGTGATGACCAACTACACAACAGGCCTCCACCAGATACAACTAGAGGCCAAATAACACGTCATCAGAGCATTTATTTTAACTATAAAGCACATTCAGGACTAAAGTGAGGATCAGTTTTTCTTTCTTGTTCGTCAGAGTTGAAATCACCTGTAGATTCACCATCTACGTTTAATTCTTCCTGTTTCTAACCAGCTCTTCTCCAGTCTTTACCATGGATGTGATCTTTAAGACAAATTAAAACAAGTACATACAAAACAAGTATATGAAGTCTTATTTGTTATATTTACATATGTAATCGGTTCATATTATATTGTTATATTATTTATCTTTTTTAAGTATTTGATATTGTCACTTTGCAGTTTTCCTTTCTTTGTACTGTCCCTTTGCTGCTGTAATATTTCCCCACTGTGGGACTAATAACGGAATATCTTATTTTCTCACTGTGATCGGCCTTAGTACAAGAGAAAAAACAGTGTTGGAGTTTTTAAACACTTTTAATGTTTTTAAAGATGATTTTATTTTAACATTTAAAAACATTTTTATCATTACATTTTTTCACCAAAATTGTTCTGTTCTGTAAATGATTTGTCGGCCCACTGGTTGGGAGCCTCACTCAGGACTGAACTATACTTCAAACCACCTGAAAGGTGGAGTTCCTCAGGTGCTCTGTGGAGGAGCCTTTTCCAGCCAATCAGGGATCAGAGTTTTACTTCAATCTTTAATGAAGAACTGTCACCTGTAGTTTATCACACCTGTGGTGCATTACCTTTTAATTTGACCCTTTAAAAGTCATGAGACCTCGTCAGAGACCAGAACAAACTGAAGTTGATGAATCCTAAAAGACAAACACTGATTTACATTTACTGACTCTGAACAACATAAATGAATATTAATATGAATCACAGAACAGGTCTCAGGGTAAATACTTCAAAACATTTTGGTTGTAATTTCCCTTTAAATCCACACATGAAGACACAGCTTTCAGTTTCCTCATGTTTTATTTCTATAGAAGACGAACACAGAGACACAGCGCCACCATGTGGACAGAATATAAAAGATGTCCACTCTGATTAAAACTTATTTCTATTAAATATCTATTTTCTACCTTAAATATTATTTAATATTATTTAGTTTCACTTTATTTTGTTTTGAGGTAGAATTATTTTTCTGTTTTTAAATATTTTCTGTTTTCACATCTTTGTTTTTAATAACTGGGATCAAACAGAGATCCATCTTTCTCTATTGTTCTCTACTTTAATACTCGCTGCATCATCCTCCTCATCATCCTCATCATCAGACAGTACGAGATACAAAAACAAACAGTGACAGTATCATATGGTCCGAGCTGTAAAAGTCTGATAGCACCACGATTATAAATCAAGTTGTATCAAAGGTTTGGTCAGAGTTTGTGAGAAAGGCACATACTGACAAACAGAAACACTGCTACATCACACAGCTACAGATCCTCAGAGTCAGACCACTAACACAGGAACCTCAACACTTTCACAATAAAAGCATCTGAATGTACAAGAAGACCACAGCAGCGACCTCTGAACCAAGTCAGTTCACTCCGCATCAAACGCTCACTTCCTGTCCAGTGAAGTCTCAGGTGAAGCGTCAGGTGAGTGCAGCATCACAGGAGGAGAAGAAGAAGAGACTCCGGTGGAGGACTCAGGTGGACTCACTGACATTTCCACACAAATAAACTGGAGACAGGAAAACAGGAAGTAACAAGTTTTAATGTGGAGAAGAACTGAATCTGAACCAGAACCAGACCCAGAGTCTCTCTTCGTATCTCACCTGCAGTCGCTGCCTCCGGCACTGATGACATACTTATCATCACAGGAGAAGCGGATGTTGGTCACATGAGCTGAGTGGCCGAAGTAACGCTTGTGTTTTGCCTGTAAAGGAGCAGCAGATACAGACAGGTGAGAGTTCACCTGGTGGACGGACACATCCAGACTCAAACCTCTAGCTGTGAAGTTCACTTACAAATTTCTCGGAGCAAGGGAAATCAAAGAGCTTGATGAGGCCGAAGTCGTCTCCCGTCACCAGGTTGACGCCGGCGTGCGAGACACAGGCGCAGTTAACGTCAGCCTTCTCGGCGTTACGAGGCCAAACCCCGAGAACCTCGTCACCCAGGATGCTGGAGAACACACGGTGGTCAGTATCTGAGTCATCCTGTTTCTATGGATCTAAAACATGTTCTCCAAGTGTGTTCTTTAAGATCTACGATGTATTCCCTGACTGTAGGTGGTGCCCTGAGCTCAGTAAGTTTCCTTGGTTCTACAGATGGTTCCTTTAGATGAGGTTCCTACCTAGTGTGCAGCTGTTTACTCACCAGTCTAGAAGAAACGTTCAGCATTAAACTTCATTTATTTACTCACCACCAGCTCTCTCGTTTTGCTTCTATTTCTATCACTCCCCTATTCTACTGAAGTTAGCATGCTAACCTGCTAGCTCCAGCCTGGTTGGACTGTCTTGTCACTGCAGCGTCCAGTCTGTCCTGAAGATGTAGTTTCTCAGAGGACGTTTTATAACCTCGTTTTGTAAATACAATGATGACTGAACCTCTTGACAGATTGATGAGTAAACAGCTGTTGATGCTAACGTTAGCTATGTAGCAATAGCAAAACTTACATATAGCTCCTTTAATTCCCTCGGCTCTAAAGTTTCCTCGGGTCTCTATTTAGTTCAACTGGTTCTAAAGTCGACAGGTACAGACACAGTTTGTGACGTTCTCTGATATCTTCTCTAAGTCACAGCCTCTGGACCATTCTGCATTTGTTACCGGCCTTACCTGGTCCAGGTCGCCCAGGTGATCCTCTCTATGACGGGCTGCTCTGTTAAGATCTTCCCAGTAGGAACTTCATGCACCTGCCGAGTGTAGGTGCTGGTGGACACCTGGGATAGAAACGAAGGAGATTTATGTTTCAGCCAATCCGTATCAGCTGCTGCGTCAACAGCACAAAGGTCAGAGGTCACAGCACCAAACTGACCAAGGACTTCAACATTCAGTAGGAATGAATGGAAGTGTCCGAACCTGGATGTGTTTGCTGTCAGCAGAGAAGTCGATCTGGATCACAAAGCCGGGGATGTCCTTACAGTAACCGATCCGATTGAGGGACGGTCCAAGAGAGAGGTCATAAAAATCAACAGCACTTTCAACAGAACCCACCGCCAAGAACCGGTTGTCTGGACTGAACCTGAACCACAAGAAACAACAAAAACACGTTGAGTTGACTGAGACATGTTAAAGTCTGATGTCCCACCATAGATCCCGACACCTGTCACAGGCTGATGTCGTACCTGATGTCCTGGATGGCAACGCTGCGGTCTCTCTTCTTGCCCCACACGGTCAGGGAGTTGACCAGCAGGACAATGAACTCTCCGTTCTCCATGCCGATGGAAACCATCTCTCCGTTGGGGCTGTAGCAGGTGCACTTGGCAGGATGACCCAGACTTACCTTGTTCAGGAGTTTCTAACACAGAGAACAAGAGCAGATGGTTAACACGTTGTTCCCCATGAGGATACAAGAATCAACCTGGATCTAAAACCCTTAAAGGCCGATCAGTCCTGAGTCTCCTCACCTTATCAGCCAGGTCCCAGATCCGGATCGTCCCGTCATCGCTGGCGGAGATGAAGACGTCTTTGAAAGGGTGAGTCGCCAAACCCCAGATCCCTCCCTGAGTGTGTCCGTTGATCATGGTGTTGGAGGCAGCGTTCTTTTCTCCAACTTCTATGATCTCTCCATCTTTGGTTCCCACCAGGATTTTACCCTGTGTCACCAGGAACGACAGAGACGTTACAGAGACAGAACCAGGATCACACAAGATCACATGACCTTCAATGTAAGAACTGATTTAGTTTTCAGACGCTGTATTTTGAGAAGTCCCTGAAGTCTATTGGAACTGGTGATAAAACGTCACTGTGTAATGTCATTCACCAAACAAGACGTCATGAAAACAAACTGCTTGTTGTTTTGTGTGTTTTGATTTCAGCCCATCAGAACGAGCGGAGTGGAACAAGTGGACATGATGAGAGTGTTTACAGTTTTCAGTAAACACTGTCTGATAGAAGAGTGTGGTTTTACGATGTGATGCGTCTCAAACCTTCCCCCTGCAGACTGATCGAACGTTCTCCACCAGCTGACCGGTCTCCAGCTGAAACGCTCGGCAGCGCTTCATCTCCTGGTCCCAGAGCTTCACAGCTCCTCCTTCTTTAGTCCTGAGGAACACACCATCTCCTTGTTATGATTCAGATTTCATGCACTTCTGTCCTATGGATCATTTCTCTACTGTTCATCAACACTTAACGAGACGTGAAGTCACGGCTCGTTTCAATCAGGATGAAGCATGTTGATTTGTGGTACTCACGGTCGCTCCTTCCCCCCTGTGACGATGAGTCCGTCCCTCAGGGTGGTGTACATGGTGAAGACCGGGCCACTGTGCGCCTTCGCCACCACCCGCACCAGGAAGTGCTCCCTCCACACATACACATCTCCGTTTATAGCACCAGTGAACGTCAGATTGTTCTGGATGAGATAAAGACAAAATTACTGCAAAGTCTGAAAAACTTGAGATTTATGTATTTTATTCTGAGGTGAGTCAGAATTAGAGTTTTGAAATCAGAGTTTATCTTACAGCACCGAAGGCCACGGATAGCATGGTCTGCATACGGCCGTCCTCCACCGAGCCGATCACACCTTTCTTGTACATGAGCGAACCTCCAACCAGAGTCCAGAACTTGATGTGTTTGATTCCCACTGACACAAACTGGGTGTCAGAGTCTGGTCTGAACTCCACTACAAAGATCCGCTCAGCATGTCCGCCTTTACTGGTCACCTTGGTGCCTGGCAGAGAGGTCAGAGGTGAGCATGGATACCCCTCTGTGGTCTATTCATGGTAATGTTCTGAATGCTTTTCTTGAGTTTGTGCAGATTGTATATTGATAAACGTGTCAGTCCCTTAGGGGATAGGACTGAAATCTTTTCTCCACAATTCTTGTTCCCCTGATACTCTCTAACCTTCATGCAGCTGAAGTGAAAGAAAATTCTGTTTGTTTAACCCTTCATTTCTTGATCTTGGTCTCCTGAATGTTGTGATCCTGAGCTATGTTCTACAAAGTTTAGTGAGATCTTATAAATACTCAGGAAATTCTCTGTGGGCAGACGACCCAAACAAAGTGAAACTGTCATTACATCATCTATATTTCTTAATTTGTCAGAAACCATCTGTACCTTCCTGCCACCTCCACACTGTGATGGTGTGTTCAGGTTCCACTCCTACAGACAGCAGCAACTTCCCTGTAGCACTGAAGTTGACATAGCCGACGCCTTTCGCATGGGAACAGCGGAGGATGGACAGCGTCTGCTTTGTCATGGCGTCCCACACATGGATGGATGGGGCAAGGCCTGTGAGAGGAGACCAGAGTCATAGAAACCAAACAGCTGAAGAACCAAGGAACGAAGGCAGCAGGTAGCTCAGGACCTATGGACCCAAGGAACTCTGGACCAAAGGACCTGAGGGCTTCAGGTAGGAAGGGGAACCAAGGAACCATAGGACCAAGGAAGCTAAGGATCACAGCAGAAAAAACCAAAGGTTCCCAAGAATCAAGGAACCATAGGACCAAGGAACTAAGGTTTTGAGAAGGCAAGGACCATAACATCCTAGGAACTGTGGAACCACAGACCTTAGTCATTAAAGTCATTGTTCCACAGTAGATTGTTTCAACACCAGGGATCTCAGGCAGTGTGGTATCAAGGAACCAAAGGACCTAAGATTACTAGGAACTGTAATGTCCTAATGTAGACCAGGAACCAAGGAACTAGACCCAGAGGAAATAAGATATTGAACAGCCGAGGTCCTTAACATCCTTGCAACTGTACAATTAAGGATTTATGGAACAGTAGGAACAAAGAACCCAAAACCCAAGAGTTTCAAAGAGCAAACAAACAGAGGTTGGCAGGAACTGTGGATCCAAGGTTTTGAGGAACCAATGGGCCAGAGAACCAAGGAACTGAGCAGACAAGAACCTAGGGAATCTAAGGAATCAAGGACCTAAGGTAGTAAGGGAATCAAGAAATCAAGAACAGAGGAACAGCAGAAAAAAGGAACAACTGAATCATGGAATCACAGAGTTAATAAACCAGAGAACTAAGGAACCAAACACCAGGGAATGAATGAAGGAAAACACCAAGGAATGAAGGAACCAATGGACTGAGGAACAAAAGAACCACTGAACTAAAGGTGAAATGGAACCAAAGGAACCAAGGAGTGTAGATGCTGAGTATCGGGTGAACGAGCTAAGATTCAGGAGGTAGGCAGGTAGGGGAGCAGTCGATCAGACTTCATCTAAGGATCATGCAGAACTTCCATGTTGTCCAGGTGAGGAGGGGACTGGTACCGACATGCTGATTCAACAGAGCAGAACTGGTAAGTGACTGTAATTTAGATTCAGAGTTGGGAAAATAAAAACAGCTTCTTTTCTAAACCACTCTGTATTTACACATTTACAGCCAACAGTATTAACACCTCAATGATCATGACAACACACGACTTCCTTCTTCTGACGCCGAAAGTCAATACAAGTGAATCGAGTCCAAAACAAGGTGATCTGGAACTGGTGACACTAAACCATTGAAAACATTTGAATAAAAGGGATATCACATGACACCAACAGTGTGAACAGTCAGATCAGTGTCCATTATGACTGTCTCCCCTGCTCCTCTCTTGAGGCTCCATATTAGACCCTACTGTATTTAAAAATGCTTCCACCAGGGATTGTTTCCACGTTCCCAATCAAAGTCAGAATGTGACTGAAACGTTTCCATTACGGCTCCCTGAAGACTTCCTCCTCATTGTCTCGTCTTCAGTTAGATTACTGAACAATTTATTTTGGTTCCCTGTAGAGCATTTAGTGAACATGTTTTGTTCAATGTAAATAACATCATTAGGATTCATCCTCTGGGGATCATGATCAACAGTAGATTGAATGAAAATCTGTCCGGTAGTTTTTCGGATGTCTCCAGACGAAAGTGTTGGACAGGCAGATGGACTGTCCTGTGTGATCATGACTGTAGAGGGTTAATACAACAGGAGCACTGCAGATAAAGAGTCGTCATGCCCGACATTCATGCCCTGATAAGATTCATCAGCACAGATACGACAGGTCCAATTCTAGCCTCTGTAAGAACTTCTGAATCACAGTGTTACCACGAACAGACAGACACCACATACAGAAACCACAGGCTAACTCTGCTAGCTTAACATGCTGATCGGAGGCTCTAAGCAAGGCTCTGTCCTTAGTCCGACGTGCTTTAGTTCGTCTACAGCCGTGCTCACACTGATGTGGAGAAACTCAAACACACTTTATCAAGGTTTTCCATTCACACTAATGTTCAGATTGTTTTTGCACAAACAGACACAAAAAATAAATTGAATTTGTTGAATGTTCTTTTTCGTCTTTTTGTTTAATGGTGTTTGGCAAACTTGAATAAAACACAAGTTCCACTTTTCCTAAGCTTTAACTATATCTCATGGTCTTCCTCAGCTAACAGAGTTTGATTAGTGAAGTATGAAACTTCCACCTGTTATCATGCGACCCCCCCCCCCCGTGCTGCTGCTATCCAGCCACTATAGGCTCACCGTGTTATAAATCACAAATAATGTGTTACTCAGGATTATTGTAGAAAGTTTATCTGATGCTGCTGGTTTTTGTTTTGGTGGTAGGATTCAGGGAAGTCAGATGTCTCAGGTGTCTCAGTCAACACAGCAGAAACAATAAAGGTAAATAACCACCAACATTGGTGGTTATTTACCTTTATTGTTTCAGTCTCCACATTGTCATGGATTTTTTTCTCTTTCTTCACACTATTAATGACAAAATTACTAGTGCGGTGAAATGATTTAAACTGGTCGACAAAACTCGCTTGGTAAGAAGATTTTTGTAGGTGCAAAACTCTACAAAATAAGAGCTCGCAGGAAGTAGGAAATTTGTTCTTTTTGAGGATGGTGACATTGAACTGTCACTGGTTTAGTGTGAATGGAGGGACGGAGTGCTTTCATCAGAGTCCACATCGGTGTAGACATGGTCTCGGAGTGGCGGGGGGGCGAGCTACAAACAGACTCAGACCTGAACAGGAACCTGCCTGCTGATACTCACCGGACACTTCAGCCTCTACACACCGAGAGCAACGACACCAACAGGTTAAACACCACGTTCTCCACGTGAACAGAATCATGTGTGTGAATGGATCAGTGATGAGTGACTGCAGAAAGGTGAGCAGAGTCTTACCTGGCAGGTCAGTGATGTCACCTGGTGATGAGGTGAGGCGGTGACAATGAGGAAGCAGTGGAAAAGAAAAGAGGTGCAATGGGAAAAAGCAGCCAGGTCATGCACGAGAACAACATGGCGATCAATATTCAGACTGAGTCTGTGACTAGACAGCCACAGATCAGGTCTGTGCTCAGGACTGCAGTCAGGTCAGCACAGGTAAACAAATGGAGGTCGCTAATGAAGATGTCATTTTGTTTCTTTATTCCACTTCAGGCAGAGCCTCTGGGGTCCGAAGGGTGAGGGGCCCCTGGGCCCCAGAGCCGTGTTTAATGATTCATTGTGGGCATTAAGTGTCTATCAAAGCATCAAAACGTGTTAAAGTCAAGATAAGATTAAAGTTAATCATCAATTGTTGCACTGACACCAACCAAGAAGAACTTTCTTAGGGCAGCACTAAAGTATATCGTATCATTTTGAATCCTATTGATCCGTATCATATCGTTCATTATTTTGAATTGTTTTCTATCCTTTCGAACCGGACTGTAACGAACCGGGTGGTTTTGTATCTTTTTGTTTATTGTTTCATGTCATTTCATCTCGTTTTAAATCGCTTAATATTCTTTTGTATCATTTCATATCGAATTATTGTATAGTATTGTTTTGAATTGTTTCGTGTGGTTTTTAATCACATTCATATTGTATTGAAATGTATCGAATCACATGAAATCCTACGGAATCGAGTCGTAATGCGTCGTATTGCGTCGCATCACTTTGTATGTTTTTGTACGAACATTGTGATTTTGAAATTCAGATATCAACCCTTCAGACTGACGTCAGTGTTTCTCCCAGTGGATGCTCCAGGATTTGGTGTGCCCATGCTCGTAGATCATAATGAGACATTAGCAGAAACACAATGTAACATGTCTGTTACAGCTGATTTGACTTCCTGTCCCGTGACTCACCAATCTGTCCGGTGGCGATGATGTTTTGGTACTTTGGATGCTGATTGACGGTCAGACAGAGGATGTCGTCAGTGTGTTCCAGGTAGAAGCTCTGAGTTCCTGTCAGGACAGGAAGCAGAAGCGTAACGTCAACAACAACAGCAGTTACAGAGAGAAGCTCAGAGTGAGAGGTGTACCGACCAGCGGACAGGTTCTGCATCACCACGGCGGCGGCGGTATGGAAGATGATGTCGGCGCCGTCGTTGAGGTAATGCAGGTTGTTGCGACAGTCGAAACCTCTGTAGCCGAAGACGTGCTCCAAGACCAGCTCCTGAAAAAGCAACAGCAGTGTGAAGAAAGGCGTCAGGTGTCAGTGGACTGATGTTGACCAGAGCTCGTACTGACCTCCACCACTTTCTTCTTCTTGGTCACGTTGTTCCTCAGCAGCTTGTCCGGCAGCGGAGCGGCTCGACTCACGGGAGGCCTGACCGGGACAAACAGGTCCAAACAGTTCAGTGACAAAGTTCAGCAACAGAAGGAGAGATTGTGTGTCTGTGTGTTTGTTGTAGATCACTGGAAGGAAAAACTAAAAAAAGGCTGAATATTATCAGTCGAGTCAAAAATACAATAATTCATTTCACTACTATTTTTACCTACATTTTTAAAACTTGGTTTTCCTGTGTTTTGGGGGAATGTTGTAAAAACACATAAAAGATTAAAAGATAAAAACAACAAAATTTGTGCCAAGAGCTAAAAGTTGTAAAATTGAAGACCTCAAACATAAAGTGAATTTATTTTATCGACTAATAAAAGACGAAAATGAAAAGCTGTAAATGACTGGAGGTGTTATTTATTTTACACGCCACTCTCACTGTTAAAGCTCCAGTGTCGTGTTTCTGTGAACTCGGTCTCCGACTCGTCTAATAATCCAAACCTCCTCACACAGAGTCCACATCAGTCAGTCAGTATGTGAAGGTACCTGTCCTCCACAGGAAGCTCTTTGTGCTGCAGGTGAGGTTTGGTTCCGGACATGTTCCTGATGTTGGCTGAGTAGATCTTGGTCACGTAGTCCACCACCTTCTCTCGGGCCACGTCGCTGTCGTAACCTGGAAACACGACAACAAGTCCGTGACCCCGCTGCTTCTTCTGAACCTGGACCAAGTCCTCCGGTCCCCCTTCAGTCAGACCGGTCAGTGGAGGAACGCTTTAACTGCTGCTTGATGTCAAAGGACCACATACACCTGGACCTGGACCAGACTGAGTTTGTGTTCCTTTAGTGGAAAGGATTCTACCATCAAGACCTGTCCATCACCATGACAACAATGTGGTGATGTCACATCTGACAGTGAAGAACCTGGACCTGTGTGTTGTTTAGACTGCGTTACCTCCGTCCTCCTCGGTGTCGTCATCTGACTCCTCGCTGTCCACGGCTTTACTCTCTTTGTGTCCTGGCGGTTCTCTGGTCCAGATCATCAGCGCCGTGTCAGCCCCGCCCACCGACAGCAGCATGGAGTCATCATTGGACCAGCGGACGTTTGTCACGTTGGTGCTGTGACCCACGTACTTCTTAAACTTGGCGAACTGGCCCTGAGGTCAGAGTTTACAAAGTGAGAACATTGAGGTTTTAAAGGTTTGTGTCAGCTGGGATGTTTCTCTGAGTCTCACCCGGGACGGGAAGCTGAACAGTTTGAGGAAGCCGAAGTCGTCTCCGGTGGCGAGCAGTTTGCGATCTTTGGTGAGTGAGGCGGTATTTACAAAGCTGAGCGTCGGCCATATTCCCTCACAGGTGGGACCCAGAACCGAGGTCCAGCTCGCCCAGTCCAGCTTCTCGAACTGGAAACAGACACAAACACTCAGACAAACAGAAACTGATGATCTGCAGAAGATAAAAACAGAAAACAAACCTCGGCCACACTGATGTTCTGTTTACGTCCTCGCGGAGCCTCGAAGAACAGCTGCTCTTTAGCTCCAGTGTTCACCTGCAGCAGTTTACCTGTGGAGGAGAATATCAGGTGTGGACATGACTTCATGAACTTCAGTCCAGTGTAGTTGTATATGTTCACTCCTCTGAGACGGTAACGAAAGCTAAACTGCTGGATCACAACTATGAGGACGTTAGCATGAACATTTAGTCTGTAACATTCAGCATGTTTGTTTTTATCCTGCTAGCATGCTAATGTCAGCTCAGTCATCAGGTGTTGGACAGGTGGAAATGTTGATGAAAACTCTGGTCGCTCCTGCCGCCGTTCAGCTAGTGAAGTGTAAATCATTACTAGCTGTTCTGGCCGACAGTTAGCATGTTAGCATAGCATCAGTACAGGTGTGTTCACCTCTGGAGTCCCAGTCGATGTGAGTGATGTAGCTGCCGGCTCCTTTACAGATGCCAACTCTCTTACTGGTCAGGACGTTATAAATGTCCACAAAGGAATCATGGGACGCCACCGCCAGGTATTTCCCAGCATCTGAAACGCAACACGTGTCATCACTGACCGACCAATCACCTTCACCCTTAGACACACTTGTGTGGTGAGTTCAAGTACCTTGGGAGAAGCAGATGTCGGAGATGAGCTCCCTGCGGTGGTGGAAGGTCACCATGTCTTCCAGAGTGTCGGCGTTCACCACCAGGAAGCTGCCGTCGTTCAGACCGACCGCCAGAGCTTTACCGTCAGGAGAGAAGGCGCAGCAGCGTCCACCTGACAGGTAACACACACAGGTGACACACAGGTCACACACAGGTAACACACACAGGTCACACCCAGGTCACACACAGGTCACACACACAGGTAACACACAGGTGACACACAGGTAACACACACAGGTAACACACAGGTGACACACAGGTAACACACACAGGTGACACACAGGTAACACACACAGGTCACACCCAGGTCACACACAGGTCACACACACAGGTAACACACAGGTGACACACACAGGTAACACACACAGGTAACACACAGGTCAGACACAGGTCAGACACAGGTCAGACACAGGTAACACACAGGTGACACACAGGTGACACACAGATAACACACACAGGTAACACACACAGGTAACACACACAGGCGATACACAGGTGACACACAGGTCACACCCAGGTCACACACAGGTGACACACAGGTCACACACACAGGTGACACACACAGGTAACACACACAGGTAACACACAGGTCAGACACAGGTCAGACACAGGTAACACACAGGTGACACACAGGTGACACACAGATAACACACACAGGTAACACACACAGGCGATACACAGGTGACACACAGGTCACACCCAGGTCACACACAGGTGACACACAGGTCACACACACAGGTAACACACAGGTCACACACAGGTAACACACACAGGTCAGACGCAGGTTACACACAGGTTACACACAGGTCACACACACAGGTGACACACAGGTCACACACACAGGTCACACACAGGTAACACACACAGGTCAGACGCAGGTAAAACACAGGTTACACACAGGTCACACACAGGTAACACACACAGGTCAGACGCAGGTAAAACACAGGTAACACACAGGTCACACACAGGTAACACACACAGGTAACACACAGGTAAAACACAGGTTACACACAGGTAACACACAGGTGACAAACACAGGTCAGACACAGGTAACACACACAGGTCACACACAGGTAAAACACAGGTTACACACAGGTAACACACACAGGTAACACACAGGTCACACACACAGGTGACACACACAGGTGACACACACAGGTAACACACACGTAACACACAGGTGACACACAGGTAACACACAGGTGACAAACACAGGTCAGACACAGGTCACACACAGGTAACACACACAGGTCACGCACAGGTGACACACAGGTCACACACACAGGTGACACACACAGGTAACACACAGGTCACACACACAGGTGACACACAGGTAACACACACGTAACACACAGGTGACACACAGGTAACACACAGGTAACACACAGGTCACACACAGGCGACACAGGTGACACACAGGTAACACACAGGTCACACACAGGCGGCACACAGGTAACACACAGGTCACACACTGGTGTGTACCACCTGCAGGTTGTTCATCTCACCTTTCTTGAGTTTGCGGACGGCGACCATGCGGTGATTGGCTGACAGCTCCCAGATCCTCAGAGTCTTGTCGTCGCTGACGGTGGCACAGACAGGAAGTAGAGGGTGAGCCGCCAAACCCCACACTTCCCCCTCCATGTGACCCTTAACACAATACACAGGTAACACGGTGAACAGGTAGCTCCTCCAGAGACGGTCTGAGGAAGAAGATGAAATGGTCTTAAACCGGCAGACACAGGTGAGTCTCTGTGGGTCTCACCTGGACCAGCAGCGTCATGGGTCCACTCTTGTCGATCTCCAGGATTTCTCCGTTCTTTGTTCCCAGCAGGATGTGACCGTGACCCAGAGTGATGGCTCTGATGGACGGGTTGTCCTCCAGCAGGAGACCTGGTCCAAAATCACAAAATAAATGAAACACTGGAGAGAGAGAGAGAACCAGAACCAGAACCAGAACCAGGACAAGATTGGAGACAAAGACCAGGAGTGTGACACCTTTAGAGGACGGAGACAGAGCAGCTCTCTTGATGGCGTACGTCTTCAAACATCTTTCAAACATGTCGTCCCAAAGATTGGAGACAAAGACCAGGAGTGTGACACCTTTAGAGGACGGAGACAGAGCAGCTCTCTTGATGGCGTACGTCTTCAAACATCTTTCAAACATGTCGTCCCAGAGCTCCACGATGCCATCCTTCCCCCCCGTCACAAAACCCTGGACAGTGAACGCAACACGGGAAACATCAGAGAAAACATCAGCACTGATGATGGATGATGGATGATGGATGGATGATAGGTGGATGATGGATGGATGGATGGATGAATGATGGATGAATGATGGATGGAGGATGGATAGATGGATGATGGATGGATGGACTAATGATGAATGATGGATGGATGAATGATGAATGATGGATGGATGGATGATGGATAGATGGACTAATGATGAATGATGGATGGTTGATGGATGAATGATGGATGGATGGATGATGGATGGACTAATGATGAATGATGGATGGATGGATGATGGATAGATGGATGATGGATGGATGGACTAATGATGAATGATGGATGGATGGATGGATAGATGGATGATGGATGGATGATGGATGGATGAATGATGGATGGATGATGGATGGATGATGATGGATGGACTAATGATGAATGATGGATGGATGATGGATGAGATGATGATGATGAATGATGGATGGATGGACTAATGATGAATGATGGATGGATGATGGATGGAGGATGGATGGATTAATGATGGATGGATGGATGATGGATGGATGGATGATGGATGGATGGATGGATGAATGATGGATGGATGGACTAATGATGAATGATGGATGGATGGATGGATGGATAGATGGATGATGGATGGATGGATGAATGATGGATGGATGGACTAATGATGAATGATGGATGGATGATGGATGGATGATGGATGAATGATGGATGATGGATATGATGAATGATGGATGGATGATGATGGATGGATGGATGGATGGATGATGAATGATGGATGGATGGATGATGGATTGATGGATGATGGATAGATGGATGATGGATGGATGGACTGATGGATGAATGATGGATGGATGGATGATGGATAGATGGATGATGGATGGATGGATGGATGAATGATGGACTAATGATGAATGATGGATGGAGGATGGATGGATGATGGATAGATGGATGATGGATGGATGGATGAATGATGGATGGATGGACTAATGATGAATGATGGATGATGTAACCTTGTCCAGGGAGCACATGGCGAACACGGGGCCGTCGTGGGCTTTGATGGTCTTGATGAGCGTTGTGTCTCTCCAGATGTAAACGTCTCCGTTTGTGGCTCCAGAGAAAACCAGGTCCTCAGATCGACCATAACATGCCGACATCATCGTCTCCTGTTTCCCCAGGTTCCCAAATATCCCCCGTTTAAACGTCAGACCGCCACCTGCAGGACCGGGACAGAAAGACAGTCTTTAAGGGAACTTTAGTAAGGTACATCCAGGACGTTTAGCTTAGCTTAGCATAAAGACTGGTAGCAGGGGGAAACTGTTAGCTTAGCTTAGCTTAGCATAAAGACTGGAGACAGGGATCCCTGTCTCCTCACATCTTCAGTGGGAGGAACTCAGATGTGAGGAAAAGACACAGGTGAAGGAAACATGGATGAAGTGAAGTTTACCTGAATGCTGCCAGAACTTGATGTGTTTCATGCCGACAGTCACCAGCTTGTCCATCCTGAAAGGATTACTCTTCACCACAAAGATCTTATCTTTGTGACCCCTGCAGGACAGAGAGCGTCAGTCACACACCATCACCAGTCTGGAGTTACCCTGTTACTGTACTGTGTGTGTGTGTGTGTGGTCCTGGAAACACATGTCTGTCTGCCTGTCACCTTGATGACATCACAGTTGTGCAAGATACAGTCATGAAACTTTACAGGTGTGTAGTTGAGATCAAAATGAAGGCGTTCAACCATGGAGTGGGCCGACCCATGAGTACTGAGTCCTGATATAATGACATTGCAATAACCACTGAGTCCTGATGTGATAACTTAGTAATAACCACTGAGTAGTTGTGGGTCTGAACATCACCATGGAGACAGTTCTGTGACATTCAGGATCTCAACACTGTAGCACAGATCAACACTCTCCTCTGGTGCTACAGTATCATGTTGTTATAACGTAACCTGTTCACTTCCTGTGGAGACAGTGAGTCATTTGGTCCCTGAGCTTGTCTGTCAGGTTTGCTACAGATTCAACAGGCCACCTGTTTCCTGTGGGGAGGCTCCGCCTTCAAGACTAGAGTCAGGGAACAGTAAACACCCCAGACTTTGCCATGACTGCAGTCTGCAAGATGTGCACTGTATACCTGCATATACGCACCACCACACCTGTGCATCAGGTGTGTACATTAGTCAGGTTGTATTCAGGTGTGTGTACCTGGCCTTGGCCAGTCTCTCTCCTTTCTTCCAGTCCCAGATAACAATGGAGTGAAAATCATCGATTCCCACCGAAACCAAACTCTTCCCATCCGCTGAGACACAGAGACACAGAGATACATGAGTCAGAGACAGGAGACATCAGACAGACTCAGGAGACAGACACAGGACAGGAGACATCAGAGGTTCATCACTCACACAACTACTCAACACAGTGACTTCCTCCTGCACAAACACAACCTGTCCACACTGACACCAAATGGGATAAGGAAGAGTGACACAGGGATAACTAATGGTGATATCTGGATTAAAAATGGTGCATTAGCGATAACAAACAGCTTCACTGATGATGAAGTGAAGATTTACAGGTGGGGATTGGGCAGGGACAGGTGGGGATGATTGTACCTGTGAACTCCAGGGCACACACTCCTCTGCTGTGGTGTCCCTTCAGTAGTGACAGACACTTCAGGGTCTGGACATCCCAGATGTGGACGGCTGGGTCTCTGCCCACCTGAACACACAGACAGCCAATCAGAAACAGTCTCAGTGAGTCCGACAGTAACCTGCTGCGCTCCGATTGGCCGGGCGTACCTGTGCCGAGGCCACGTAGTCTTTGAGCGGGTGGACAGTGAGGCTGAGGATGTCGTCGTCATGGCCGAGGTAAAACCTCTGACTGTGTTGCAGCCGGTTGTAGATGATGGCGACGGCGGCCACATGGTAAACAACCTCCCCCGTCTGACTGTAGAACAGGTTGTTACGACAGTCAAAGCCCCGATACCTGCAGGAAACAGGAAACAGAACCGCCACAATAAAACTCAGAGATAACCTTGCCGTTGTGCCGATAGTTTCACTGATAGTTTAGAGTTTTTGTTTTTACCCGTGAACAAACTGCAGACGAAGACCCTCCTCCGGGGCTTTCTGCCGCTTCAGGGAACCAGTCAGCTTTTTCCTCAGCTGAGGCAAGTCCTCCTTGTACACCTGCAGACAGACACAGGTGAGTCAGCCATGTTCCTCATACATTATTTACAGCATGTGATGAGCTTTTATTTTCTGGAGACCTGACGTTCGTAGCTGGTCTGAGCTTCCTGTTCGATGTCCGAGTCGAGCTCCGGAACATCCGACACATCCGAGTCTGACTCTCCGCTGTTGGAGTCGGCGTATCCCTCTGAGGACGCCAGAGAAATGTCATCAACAGCATGTTACTGAGGGTGCTTGGTTTTTCAGGGACAAATACGTGCGGGTGCTGATTCACGGTTTACAGATGTCTGAGGATAACAAATGGTGTTGAAGAGTATTTATTGTTATCTAGGATTAAAACAACAGTTTAGGGATGACAAATAGCAATGTAGGAAATCTAATTAAGGGTTAATTTAGGGTTTGCAGAGAGAGGTTTGAGGATGATAAATGGCAATGTTGGATTTAGAGATGAGCAATAAATGGAGTTGAAGCACAATGACCTGATTTTGATGTTGAACTTACAGGTAGCAGTTTTAACAATCATGATTAAAGTCATAAATGGTAAATGTATTGAAACAAATGATGTGATTTGGACGGTGATTTGTTTAATTTAGTCTTTACAGACGGTGAATTGAAGGTGATGCCACGTATATACATATTTCATGAATGTCAGTCTGGTGTTAGGAGGACTCAGCTGTGGTTAAGACTAAAACTTCTTCAGGTCATTTCCAGACAGTTTGTGATCCAGAGAAATGCTGAGGTGGTGAATCTTGGTCTAACCTTGGAGAAGAGGCTCCAAGACGCCATTCATGACGCCTTCAGGCAGGAACCTCCACTGGAAGACGGCGTGGTCGGCGCCACCGGTGCTGACGACCCACTGCAGGTCATTGGACCAGCGGACATTGGTCACGTGGGCAGAGTGACCAATGTACTTTTTGAATTTGGCTCCTGTTTGAAGAAGAAGAGGAAGGAGTTCATAGAGCAGTTAGATCCAGCAGCTTGGAGACAAGCCGTGACTCATGTGAGCACCTTGAAATGACGGACAGTCGCAGTCCAGGAGCGTTTTGAATCCATTACAATTCTTCATTAATTGTAGTTAGGTACGGCTTTCAACATTTGTGAGTAAATAAAGTTGTAAATAAGAAACTCAAAGATCAAGGTTTCCCCTAACGGATCTGCTCCATCAGAAAGGATCCAGACCTCTGGGTCCTCCACACAGGTAAGGTACCTGAGTTACTGAAAAGGTTCCTGCAGTTGGACAGAGCTCTACGTAGAACCGAGTGTTTGTCAGACTGACCTTTCTTCAGGCAGGGGAACCTGAAGAGTTTAACAAGGCCAAGGTCGTCTCCGGTCACCAGCACGGCACTGCTGTAGTTGGCATCCACAGAGTTGACATTGGTGATGTTGGAGTATTTGGGCCAGATGCCGTTTACCTCAGCCCCACTGACGCCAGTCCACGTCATCCAGTGGATCCCCTTCGCCTCCTCTTTAGCAACCAGCTTCCCTGCTGGAGGACACAAGAGGAGGTTAAAAGGTCAGGAGAGGAGTCAGTCCCATGTCACGACAGACTAATCCCAAGTAAAGGCAGGTACGTCCCAAGCCACGTCCTAAGAAATATATTAGTAAACGAATTAAGTGTCAGTGATGTAGAGTCACAGACCACGAAGTCGGTACCTGGCATCCTGTAGAAGAGCCGCTCTCCAGCGCCATCATTGGTCTGGAGGAAGCGGCTGTCCACCGACCAATCCAGGTGGGTGATGAAGGAGGTGGAGCGGCTACACTCGCCCACCTTCTTGTAGCGCTGGGCGACAGCGTAGACATCCACCAAGCCGTCGTTTGATCCCACCGCCAGGAAGGAGCCATCTGGAGAAAACTTCAGCTCATGGATGACCTCCTTCCTGTCCTTGATGTGTACAACCTCCGTCATGTCCCTAGAGAGGAAGGATATGAAGTCATCTATAAATGTCAAACTGGTGATTCTCAGTAAGGATCAATTAATCTTAAGAAAGCTTGGTGTGATCATGTACCCTGAGTTCAGTTTTAACAGAAGTCTGCATAATGCCATCTTAAAGGGAAATCCAGGTATTGGTCCAAAGATTTTCAAAATAAACTTCAGTTTTACGTGACCATTCCAACCATTAGCCTCCTGGATTAGCTACAACAGCTAACTGCTTACTTCTGGCTAAACAGAGCAGCAAAATATCTTTTAATTTGAAGTAAGGACAAACTGTATGATGTGACATCACAGTAATAAATGGATGGAACTAGTTTACAGGTGAGGTCACCTGACACGCAGCACTGTGAAGGATCCGTCCTTCATCCCCAGAGCGAGCTGAGAGCCGTCGTTGTTGAAGGAAACACTGCGAACCGATTCCTCCATGTTACAGCGAGCCAGCAGAGTGTGGTCAGGAAGACTCCACAGCCTGAGAGACAGACAGGTGAGAGATAAACTCAGGTAATCAGAAGCCTGGCAGCGGCAGTGGTGGGGGTGGGGCAGGGGCGTTGGTGGCTCAGTCTGACCTGACAGAACGATCATCACTCCCTGTGACGGCGACCGGCTGTTTGGGATGCAGGTCGAGAGCCCACAGCTCGCCCTCGCTGTGACCCTGCATCAGTAGAACCGGTTTGTCCCGGTCTCGGACCATGACCTCGAAGATCTCACTGTCCTGAGTGCCCGCCAGGATCCGGTCTGCCTTCCAGCAAACGCTGCGGATCGACAGACCTGAAACAGAAAACAGACCTGACTGGACTCGGACCGGACCACCTGGCAGCGTGGAAACGTTTAACGCGTTTCAGGAAGGTCAGGTGAGATACAGGAAACACATGGGAAAGGTTCATCAGCTGTTGGGAGTGAATGGGCTCCAGTGGGGTCCTGCAGGTCCTTTGAAAACCTCAGAACCTGCCAAAACCAGATCAAGACTTTGGCCCATAATCCCTGATATCCCACATCATACTGGACAATCATTACCTATTAATTATTAACTGATAATTACTCATCAGTTCAATTACAGGATCGACCCCCCCTGCAGGTCTGGAGCTGATCTGGATCAGGTTTCTGGGTCTGACCTTTGTATCCCTGCTCGGCCTCTCTCAGGTCGATCTTGGTGATGGGTTTGAAGTCGACGTCCCACAGTCTGATGCAGCCGTCTCGTCCCCCGGTGGCGAAGCCTTCCTCACAGGCGTGCATGCTGAAGATCCCTGCCTGCACAAAGTGTTAAATATGAGACATTTTCCCATCAGCCCTGCTGCTTCTCCTCTCAGCGCCCTCTGCCTGTCTCCTGCTGTGACTCCACGGCAGATTTCCCTCTAGAAAACTCATTACATCACATGACCTACTGACAGGAAACAGGAAACAGGAAGTCCTACAGGAAGAACTATCAGATTTTATTCTTAAAGCTCTGACTTTATTCTCAGGACGTACGGCCACACACCAGCCACGTGACATACTGTTGCATCGTTTGACGCATGCCAACTGACTCTTCGAAGCCCCGCCCCCTCATAAACCAATGCTAGGTCTTGTATTTTGAATTACCCCGTGTGCAGCCTGCACGGTCCTGATCAGAGTGATGCCTCTCCACACGTAGATGTCTCCGTTCAGAGCTCCGGAGTACGTCAGCTCGTCTTTGGCTGTAGAGACACACAGGATGGTCTGCAGGTCGCCCGTCTTCCCGAAGATCCCTCGCTTCGGCGTCAGAGCGTTCCCACAGAGAGTCCAGAACTAAAGAAACACAAACATGTTATTCCCTCACTTATCAACATGTTCACATTTAAACTGTGTGAAATAAACAAAGAGTCACTCATCAATAATAAATAAACACGAGTTAAACTGATGGACTTCCTGTCTCACCTTGATGTGTTTGACTCCACAGCTGACCAACCGGCTGGACTGGAACGGATCCCAGGCCACGTCAAAGATCTACAGGAAATCATCATCAATACAACTGATCAATACAACTGATCAGTACTGAACCTGATCAATACAGAACTTGATCAATACTGAAACTGATCAATACTGAAACTGATCAACAGTGAACCTGATCAATACTGGACCTGATCAATACAGAACCTGATCTATTCTGGACCTGATCAGTAATGAACCTGATCAATACTAGACCTGATCAATACTGAACTGATCAATACTGAAACTGACCAACAGTGAACCTGATCAGCACTGAACCTGATCAATACTGGACTTGATCGATACTGAAACTGATCGATACTGAAACTGATCGATACTGGTCTGGAGTGTATGATCTTCAGTCTCTGGATGAAGACTCGTACTCTGTCTGAGTGTCCGGTTGCCGTGGCGAGGACTCGTCCTCTCCTCCAGTCCCAAACACACACCGTGTTCTTGGCGTCCAGACCGACCGATGCCAGCCGCTACAACAACCAACAAACAAACAGACCGACCGATGCCAGCCGCTACAACAACAAACAAACAAACAAACAAACAAACAAACAAACAAACCGTAAGACCAGGAAGTTCAAACACTGATCCATGAGTAAACCCACATGCAGCTCCGCCCACCACTGACATTCGAAGCACAGGATTGGAGGATGTTAAACTGACTCAGTCATAACGAAGTGACTGTAACGAGTTACTGACCGAGTCCTCTGATTGGACGAGAGTCCTTCCATAAGGCTGCACCTTTAACTCCATGTATCAGGTGTTCTATTAACCGTTAATTAGAGCTACATTCACGGTCGTTATCGATCTGAGATTGTAATTAACTTAATCTCCAGAAATAACCTTTGAATTAAACGATGTGTGGTCCTCAGATGAAGGAGGAGCCTGATCCCTCAGGTGAGGTCATGTGATGCTGCCAAATAAACAATGAAATAAACAAACAGATCATAATATGTTGTTGCTTATCGCTGTTAATTAACATGACAGATATTCAGGACATCAGTCCCTCTCTGAGACATTACTTAAATATTATTATATTAATATTAAAATTGTGTCAATATTATTTTGTGAATCTGTATTTATTGAATTAAAACAAACTAAAACAGATTGAGAGTGACGTGGTTCGTACTACACGTCCATGAATCGACTGAAACACCTTCAGTTAGGCTCTCAGTCTGAACAACCTGCTTCTGTTCATCGGGAACACTTCCTGTTTGTGAGTCACGTGATGACAGAACAAAATAATGTGATGTTTCACCTTTGAACCTTTCAGAGTTCAATTATCTTCTACTGCTGTTGTTCCTCCTCACACTGTTTGAGGTCAGCTGTTATAAAATGAACCAGTTATATATGCGTCTATAGACATATATACACAGGTAAAAACCTGTGACATCATCACGAGGGGGCATGGTCACACCTGTCCGTCAGAGTCGAAGGCGAGACAGGCCACTCCGTGTGTGTGGACGTCCCTCAGGATGGACACGGTCTGCATGGCGTAGGTGTCCCAGATACAGATGTACGGGTCCTTCCCCACCTGACCCGTCGCCACCTGGATCTTATCTGGATGGATCGCCAGACTGGGGGGGGGGGGACATTTAAAACAAGAGCAACAGAGGTCACTCCTGATGGACAGCGCCCCCTACAGAACACATTACAAACATCATCACCTGACACATCCCACCATGTTCAGGTCACCTCGTCTTTTCCTTGTGTCCTTGTGAGGACAGAGGAAACAACAACTTCCTGTGTCAAACATTTGACCTCATCACTTCTGTTTGAAGGCAGCGTCATCAGCATGACATCACAGAGGATGACAGCGACATGCTGAGCTGTGATTGGCTGACTCAGCGTTTAAATGTTTTTTCCTACAGAAAACCAACAGACGGGTGGGT
>NW_019525457.1:296116-302811 GCF_002814215.2 Seriola lalandi dorsalis | reverse complement strand
GGGTGGGGGGGGGGTGGCTGCGATGGACCAATAGACACTTTATACTCATGAACACACACCTCAGCATTTGTGTCTCTGTGGAGGGAGACAGATGCATGCTGGGTAGATTCTCAATCTGACAGTGGGGGCCTCCGTCACACAACACTGATGGGAGCTGCGGCCGTCAGCTCCCATCAGGCCGTGGGACTCAAACACTGACCCCCACTTCCTGTGGAGGAGCAAGAGTTTTATGTCTAATTGATTTTAGATCAGACACGTTTCCTGCTTCATCTGTTGTTTCCATGGAAACCGACTGATCAACCAGTGGCTACTCTGAGACCAGTCTCTTCCACTGAATCCTACATTTCCCACAATGCACCTAGACATGGTGTTTCATTAGAGCTAAAGCTGAAGTTCAGTTATTGATTTTGTGTCAATGAAGAACATTGAGCTGATATTAAACAGCAGTTTGATCAGAGGAACCTCACCTGATGATGTCATCATTGTGTCCCAGGTAGAACTTCTGGGTGTGTTCTCGGGTGTTGTAGACCACGCCCACCCCGGCCACAAAGTACACCACCTCCTTCCCTGCGGTGTAGTACAGGTTGTTTCGACACTGGTGACCTCTGTAGCCGTGGATCCACTCCAGCCTCAGCTGGCAGCGAGGCGCCGTCTTATCCGACATGTTCCCTCAGAGCCGCCAACGCCACGTCAAACACCCATCAACAAACAAAAACTAATGTCTGATCCGGTCTGGTCCGGTCCGAGCGGGTCTGTCCGGTCCCACAATGATGTCACATCAAAAACCCTCTCCTGTACGAACACGGAGACCGGCGGATCCGTGTCCATCCAAAACCTGCAGCTGGTCCTAACACTGATGGGTCCTGTAGTCCATCACTGTAGTCTCTTTACCAGAGCAACGTCCAACTACACTTCCCATAATTACAAAATTCATTTACAAAACAAACTCATTAAAAGAGTTTAAACTTATGGTTTCAGTCACTGTTTTTTTCAGTTAAATGATAAACTGTAAATGTTAAGGCTGAGTTAGATCAATATACTGTTATACATACATATATATATATATATATATATATATATGTATACACACGTCTGTTGTTTGTTGTTTGTGCTACAAACGTTTAGCTACCATCAGAACGTCACGTCCTGTTCTGTTTCTGTGGCTCTAATCTCTTACAGATGAATCAAACTGTGCACTGTCCCTTTAAATCTTCAGGCGTCACCTTTAAAGTGTTTGAAATGACAGGAAAATTACTTCTACTACAATGAACCTAATTTTGTCAGTTTATGTTTGAAATGTTCAAATATTTTAGCTGCTGACCTTCGAAATATAATGTTGCTCTAAATAAACTAAAGCTTAACACCAACAAACACTGACTGTAGCGACTGGCTGCTGTTGATCAGATAACCATTAATCAATCAGATTTTTTTAGAACTACTACGATCTTACAGATCATGTGAGTAGAATATTTTCACTTAATACAAAACTTAAAATATTTATTTGTAATGTCAATAAAATAATTTCCTAAATCCAAAAATGTATTTATATAATAATATAATTATATATAAATAAATAAATAGATTTTATAGGATATTTTAAACTACCACACATTATGATACAAATAGGATATATATCAAATTTGTTTCTGTATCACGTTCCACTAAAAACATATTACAGTAAAGTTGCTATTAACCTTCCATATATTAATACACCTACAGTTAAATGAATGTGAATCTTAGTAAACACATAAAACTATTTGTTCTAATGCGAAATTCTTTAGTGAAACAGTGACTGTTGATATTTGGTGACAAATTACACTTTTACACTTTCAATTAAAAAATTTAAACATGTAATTTTTCTAAAACAACTTCACATTGTGATATTACTCAAATAAAAGTGATTTGAACCTTTTCTAACACTATTTCTGTTTTATATCTAATAGTTATTTTAAATGTGACGGACAGGAGGTACAGGAGCCCGCAGGGACATTTCTAGTTAAAGAAAACGTTCTGTAGAATCTTCCTGTGAACGTTTTCTGCACAGACACAGAACATCCTCAGCTGTGAAGGTTACAGGAAGCTGCTCCGGTGTCATATTAATATCAGATATGAATATATAATGTGCAGAGAGCACATGCTCCTGTACAAACATTAAAGAGCTTTGAGTCGGGAGCGTGAGGAGTCTGTAATCTGTGTGGTTCTGACCCAGGTTCGGCTGGTTCCGTCAGTTGGTCAATAACCGACCGTCGGTGGAAATTTGAGGTAATTCTTCAAACGAAGCCTCAGAAAATCCCTCCGCTGATTCCCGCCGCCGTCTGTTCGCTGTTTCCAGCTGAAATCCGGAGATTACGGCGCCGATTTATCACCGTCAGTCCGCATCCAAACCCTGGAGAAAACCCGCATCCGCACCGCCCGACACCGACTGCACCTGCTCCTGCAGGCCGGCCGAGACGCGCGACAGCCCGGCAGAGACCCGGAGCAGCTCCCCGGCTTACACACAGCTGCAAAAACACAGAAAATGATGAAGGAAAGTCGGAATATTAACAGGAATCCCAGGGATCACCGACAGCGTCAACGCCAAGAGAATGGACACCGACACATCCTGTTATGACTTTCAAAATAAAACGCAGTACAGCTCTCTTGAGTGACATGAAAACAGAAAAACAAGAAAACAAAAACTTTATTCACGGTGCACCTTATTCTTCTAGATTCATCCTTTAAAAACCCTCATTTGTTTTGTTCCTTTTGTTTCCTTGTATCTTACATTGAAGTTATTTCTCTATCATTAGGATGACATATGTTTCTTATTCTCTTTCTTACATTGAAAATTATTGTTTGAGAATTCTTATTGTTATTTTTAGGTGTTTTAAAAAGATTTTTTAATATCATTATAGTCTTGCATCAAGACAACAATCAAAAACACTAAACCTCGGATAATTCTTTGATTCTTTGATTTTCATCAATTATTCCGAGTTATTTTTGTATGACGAATTGTTTGTGTTTTATTTTGAAGGCCAAGGTCCTCATTTCCGGTCTCTCTCGCGCTAGCCTCCGGCAGCTTTCCGCCTCTGTCATAGCGCCAGGTCAGGTGCGGTTTTAGCGCAGAATCACAGACTCAGCTCAGGAGCGGTGCATGATGGGGGGTGTAGTCATGTGGCTGCTGCTGGCGGGAACAGGTGAGATAGAACTGAGAAACATGTTCAGGTAAAAAAGACGGAATTAAAATATGTCAACATGTTTTTGTTTTTCTAAATAAGAAAATTGTGATTTTTTTCACACATGTACAGAGAGTCAGGAGGGTCAAGATACATCCTGGTGTTAAAATGGTTCTCTACAGCGTTAGCTACCATAGCATTAGCCAGTTTAGCTAGCTACAATAATTCACAACTTCAATAGAAATATTGTATATATTTACCTCACCTGCAGAAAAAACAGGCCTTTATTTTGAAACACAGTTTATATTACAGACAGACCTTTATTTTTTAATTTCTTCCTGTTTTGCTCCAGTTGTGAGTTGGACTTACTCTGGTCCAGGTCCTGGTTCTGGTCCAGGACTTCAAAGAACCAGAAACCTTTAGCTTTAGCCTTTAGCCATGAGCCGCAGCAGCTAACAGCTAGCAGCTAGCATCTGCTGCAGATTAAGAGACAGACCCACTGACTTCAGATCAGACCTGAACCAGGACCAGGTCCACCTGAGGCTGCAGAGATCCTCTCTGACGATCAGAGGAAACACTCAGATTCTAAACCCTTAAACCATTTACTGCATTAGTGTTGTGTTAATGCAGCAGCTCGTCACCTGACTCACTTTTCATTTCAGCATTAAATTGACCTGTGAAGGTGCTTCGACTTCACCTGCAGAATCTATGGAAACTCGTTTCTGAGGGTTCAACACTTGTTGGGTTTTCAGATATTTTCAGAATAAATATTTAAAACTTCACCAGAATTAAATAAAAATAGAACGTTTTAAATATTTAGACCAACATGTTTCACAGGGATCACAATTTAAACAAATAAATGAATAAATGAATATTCAGGTTTGAGGTTTTAAGGAAAGGTCTGGAGTTTGTTTCGGAGGAACCTTCAAACTGGGACACAGCTGTTATTGAACCGGTTTGAATCAGTGAACTAATCAGAGATGTGGATCATTCAAATCGAAAATAAAATAAAAACTTCATTTTCACCAAAGTAGAGATGAAACAGTTCGTTAGAGAATCACTTACTGGACCGACAGAAAAATCCAGTGGTTCTAGAGAATCAGCTGTTCTGATATGAAATGAGCACAGAGGTAGAACAACATCACCCCCCCCCCCCCCTTTCTAAATAAAATTGGTAAAATACAACTTTATTCAGAAATGTAAACACATTACAAAGACTGGAACACCAGCGGACTGAGATGAACAGTTTATTTTTCCATGGCTGCCGAGCTCAGCTGGGTACGGAGGCCCTGAAAGACAAGTGACATTTTTCATTTATTATTTTGCCAGGATGATTTTTCCATCTTTCCATTTTTTGGGGGGTAATTTTTCTATTTTATGTTTCTCTTTCTTCCTATTAAAAAAAGTCACTTGCCTCTGGAGCTAGGAGCTCAATGAACAAGGACTATTTTTTAATTGGTTTAATTGGTTAATCGATCCGTCTATTTTCTGTCACTTATGTGTTCCAGGTCACATTAATTGATTTATTACTAATAATTATTACTTCATAAATACTTGTAGGGTTTATCTTCCCTCCTGGTTCTCCATAGTTCTTGTTACTTCACCTTCTGGTCTTTGGACTGAGGCTCATGAAACTAACAAATGAATTCCCAGTGAGATACCTTGGTGCTCCTGGGGGTCAGGGGTCAGGGATCATGGGAAAGGTTAAAGTGATGCAAAGACAAACAGCTGGTGAGTAAAGTTTAAAAGCTTTAATGACATCGCACATATTTGACAGAGAGAGAGAGAGAGAGCTTTAAAGTCTACAGGTGCAGTTTCATACATGAGAAAAGCTTTATGGTCTAACTTCAGTTTAAATATTCAGCCTGAAACAGCTTCTTCTTCTTCATTCCTATAGATGTAGTTCTGATTGTGCAGTAAGATGGCGTTAACTTCCATACATGTTCATACAATAGATATACAGTGACAGAGCAACACGAGTATCAAAGAGCAGAACCCTGAACGCAGCGCGGTGCAAAGAGCCGACGACAAGCAAGCGGCGTTCACTTCCCCTTCAGTCTGCGGCACGACGCACGTTCACCATCAAACATGGACGCTGTGTTTATCATACATGTACAGGAAGTGATCCTCAGTGTCTGCGGGAGGACCAGGAACAGAGAGAACCAAAGAAAAGAAAGGAAAGGTTTAGTTCAGGTGAGTTTCTCTGAGCCTGTGAAGCATGCACGTGACTTTTCTACGTCAGACACCTCCTCAAAGGGGATTGGCTGTTTTTAAGACAAACAGGAAATGGCTGCGGAGCAGCAGAAGACAAAAAAGTCCAACTAATAAAAATAAAATGCACTGTTGGTCCAATTTCTCAATGGCAGAGGAAGAATGTCGGTCGTCTCTTCAGACAAAACAGGAAGTAACTCAGTGTAGAAAAATAACCAAGTATAACACAACTTTCAAAATAAAACACTTTCAACAAAAAACAACAAAGAAATAAGTGTGGTCCCTGATGATGTCACAGAGGAGGAGCGTTCAGACGCTGTAATGCGACAGCGGCTCGTCGAGTCAGAGCGAGAGCGAAAGTCCTGATTGGTCATCAACAGAGTGAGAGGCGGAGTCTCAGTCGGAGCAGTGTTCTCTGTTCAGACGACAACAGAAGCTATGACATCACGACGTCTGAAACGCTGCTGCTTTCAGACGAGCGACGCCGCGACAACACCGCGCCACGTCGCCATGACGACCACACAAAGGAAAACAAACGTTAAAAGAAGAAAAAAACAACGAGAACAAACTGAGAAAACAACACGACACTTTGGTGAAACTGACTGTCTCTGCTCCTCACTGCAGCTTTCTCATTGGCTGTTCGGTGGTGACATCACAGGTGATGTCATCACAGGGTTTCATTAGTTTTTGCGTGAAGGGATCTCTGATTATGAATTCATTATTATGTGGTAAATCAACAGCTGAAGCCTGGAGCGCTCTGAAGCAGGTTCCAGTTTAAAGAGGAAGTGACATGTTCTGGTTCAGAGCGAGTCCAGATTCAGAGCGAGTTCTGGTTCAGAGCGAGTCCTGGTTCAGAGCGAGTTCTGGTTCAGAGCGAGTCCAGATCAGTTTCACCAAAGTGCTGCTCTCTGGTTTTCTACTGCTTCTTCTTGCTGAACAGACTGAAGCGTTTCTCTTTGTCCTTCTCTTTGTCCTTCTCTCTCTTCCCGGGACTCGACTCTGTGGTCAGTGTGACGGCGGCCGGCAGCGTCTGAGCACGCCCAGACGCCGGCGTGCCGGGGTTACTGCCCTGGACGTCGGAGTGGTCGGCGGCGGTGGCGTTCAGGATGGCCTGGATCCAGGTGCTCATCTCCTCCTGCAGGGGGCGACACAGGTCACAAAGTCTATGTGAACATGTGACTGAGAGCAGCTCTGAGGACACACCCACACACACTGTTTGTTTGTTTGTTTGTTTGTTTGTTTGTTTGTTTGTTCATTCATTTCTTCATGTTTGTGCAGCTGAACCCGACTCTCTCCTGGACACCACAAATATTTTTATGTAAAAATCAA
>NW_019525457.1:278616-293616 GCF_002814215.2 Seriola lalandi dorsalis | reverse complement strand
ACTTAGATCCCAGTCCAGTCGGATCCTCACTGAAATGATAAGGATGTAGATCTAACCGAGCGTCTTCCGTCTGACACAGTCACCCCAGAGTCAGAGTGTGAGTTTTGTCCCTCTGTTCTCACCGTAGTCAGCCGCTCCAGGGCGGAGAAGCGCTCCTCCCAGGTGGCGGCGGACTTCTCGAAGGCCTCGTGGCGTTTGATGAGCTTCTCCACCTCGTCCACGCTCTGACCCATCTCCCTGCTGGACAGGTACGGCTCCTGACCCAGCAGCCACGCCTCCGCCACGCCCGCGTCCCGGGAGAACTGGTGCACCTCCAGGACTGAGGGAGGGGGGACACACAGAGTAAGGGGGGACATCACACACTCATTGGAAACTGATGCATCTGAAATTCTAAGGAGCAGCGAGCCGATGACCTTTGAACCTGTATATTTGAGCTGGTAAAAGGTCAAAGGTCAGTGCTGCAGTGAAGGTCACGCCCTCCTCATGTGTGAACCTGACTCTGACTTCCTGTCACCATCAGCTGTGAGAGCATGCACCCTCCATGACCTCAGCAGCTTCCTGTGAGTCGGTCCAGACAAAACCGCCTGCAGCATTTCCTGATTGGTCGACGCCAGAGGTCTGACGGACGCCCAGTCAGCGCCGTTAAAGGACAGAGAGCGCCTGAGGAGTCCTAACCAACACTGACTCACCTCTCACTCAGCTGCCACCTCCCCTCCTGTATCAACCTGAGGCCTCTGACCTCTGTGACCTCTGACCTCTGTGATGTCCCTAGTTCATTACAGTGAGTTCTTTGTCACGAGAAATGACATCATCATTTTATCCTGTTATAACCTTGTGTCATCATTAATATGAATATGTGAGGTCACAGTGATCTTTGACCTTTGACCTTTAACCACCAAATTCATCTTTGAGTCTGACGTAGTAAAGTAATGGAACTTTTGTTATTTAAATGATGGATGGATGATCAGCTGGTCGTGTGCGTGTGTCTTACTGAGTCGTAGCCACTCCCATCGATCCTCCCACTTGTCAATCATCTCTTTCCTCTTGTCCGTCAGCTGCAGCAGCTTCTCTTTGATCTGAACGACACAAACAAGACAGTGAGAACGTCTCCGCCTCCACCTGTGGTCACATGACCTGACACAGTCGCTCCTGCTGCCTGAGGTTTTACAGAAACACACCTGGCAACACAGCGCTGGCCAATCAGATACATACGGTGTGTTCCAGGTAAACTCCTCCAGACAGGTCTGATGACAGACGACAGCTGACCCTTTAGCTTTTAGTATAACAGTTTCCTGCTGTTTTTCTGAAACTGATCCAAACACACTCTCCATTCTCTACAGTGGTTAGAGGCTAGCTAGCCTGATGCTAACGTTCTTAGCCCCGCTCACTTGTACAGCAAATGTAAATCATGTGACCTCCTCCGATGCGTAGTGCTTCCGGGCCAGCAGGGCCTTCCCCAGCTCGATGCAGGCGGTGAAGCTGTCGTTGCGGGCGTCGATCTCGGCCTTGATGCCCTGGTGGTTGTTCATCAGCAGCTCCACTGATGACACGTCTCTGAAAAGGCGGGAACGCAGCTTCAGTGGTCACAGCTCTACTCAGACGTTAACATGCGGCAGACAGCGACAGACTCTGCGTACCTGGGTTTCTCCTGAGCCTCGATGAGCCGGATCACGTCGTCCATCCACAGCATCAGGTCTCGGACCATGCTGAAGAACCTGAACTTGTCCCCGGTGTCGAGGAGGCGGAGCCGGCGTCCGTCGCAGGCCTCCAACAGACTCCTCCACGCCTCCAACACCTCGCTCTCCCTCCGCTGGATGTCGTCGGCTTTATCGCCGGCGTACGCCGACTGGAGGCGCACGGCGTCTTCCTGCAGCTGCCTCACCTGCCACACAGGGTCAAAGGTCACATGAGGTCTGCTGGGACCAGATGAATGCACAGTACATTTAATAAAAGATCTGAAAAACAGCAGCAACTCAGTCACATCCTGGTCTGTGAACAGGGTCAGAACCTGAATCCAGAACCTGGATCCTCATCCACCTCATCCACAGTTAGGAAGCTAACTAGCCATGTAGCATGAAGGTAACGTCCTCAATCCCAACAACGAGGAGGACTGTTTGAACCGGAGTGAACGGGACACCTGGATGTGGACTCAGGCAGCTAGCACTCTCTTAGCAAGCTAACGCAGGAACAGGCAGGAATTGTTTGAACCACCGATCCCTGCAGACTGACTGACTGACCACCAGGCTGCAGCTGTAGACCTGGATGAGGTTTCCCTGGTGTCTGTCCCCAGTTCAGGTTCGACCTGGGGCTTCTGTCTCTCGCTCCCTCAGTTCCTGACATGTTTCTATGGTAACTCATTAATCAAGACAAAAAACATCTTTAAACGTCAAACGATTCTGATTCCATTAATGTCGGTGAGACTCCCCAGTACGTTTCTGTACCACTTTATCTGCAGACCTCAAACACATCACGCAGCAGGTTGAGTCAGACTCACCTGTGTTCCCAGGGCCTGGATGTCGTGTTCGAAGGTGGTGTGCATCCTCTGCAGCGTCTCCACCGTGTTCTGGTCTCGGCCGACCTCCTCCGGCAGCTTCTTCTGTTTGTCCACGATGCGTCCCAGGATCTCCTTGGCGTCGTGGTAGAACTTGTGCAGCTCGAAGGAGGCGGCGAGGATCTGTGTCCTGGTGTCGATGAGCTCCAGCAGGTCAGCCCAGGCCTCGTTCAGCCCGTCCTTCCACTCCGCCACCGTCGCCGCGTCGCCGTGCCCCGTGTTGATCAGCTCGTCCGCCAGACGGTTAACGGCGTCCACGCGCTCCTGACCGATGTTTCCTGTATCCCGGGCAAACTCCCGGAAACGCTCCTGCAACATCTGAGCGCAGAGGTCAAAGGTCAGAGGTCAGAAAACACAGGACACAGGCCAGAGGTCAGAGGAGAAGTAGTTGTTGTAACGTACAGTCACATGTTCATAGTCCTGTCCCAGCTCGTGTGAACCGGCCACCACCTCACGCTCAGCGATCCACTGCTCGAGGTCATCGACCTCTCGGTTCAGCTGGAAGAGGCGGAGCCTCTCGTCCAGTTTGCCCCGCCTCTCTTCTGACAGGTCCTTCAGGCCAGCATACAGCTTATCCACCTGAGACTGACGCATGCTGATACGCTCACTGACGACACACACACACACACACACACACACACACACACACACACTCAGTTACTGGGGCAGGAACTAGACTGTACTTCCAGTTGCTCTCACACCTGAGTTAAGAGGCTAAGCGTTGATGAGTCTAATTAGCCAATCACAATCAGTTTTGCCCATTTCTGTCCAGATACTGCGTTAGTAGCACCTGCTGAGACACTGGTTGCTATGGTGACTGTAACCCTAAAGGATATCTTACATCTGATGTACTGTACTCCACAGGTATCACAGTGAGACACATTTCTCTATGTTTTTATTCACAAATTAACTATGAAGGTTGGAAATTGTGGGATTTAAAAGAGGTTTTCAGGGATGGCAGCGTGATGTCGTCCACTCTGGCTCTGAACATTCTGTGCAATACACACCCATTATAAAATCTGACACTGTCTAAAAATGACACAAGATGTAAAGTTTTGTGAAAACCGTAATAGATATCATGATCCAGATTTAACCCAAAGGAGTGTAAAGTCTCGTGACCCGTTTAAAGTTCCAACCATGTTTCTGCGTTGAAGTACGACAGTAGTAGACTGTAGGGACTAGTTACGCACTGAAGTTTTTACAGAAGATGAACAAGAAGGAGGAGTATGTAGGATTATATGTGACATAACAATAACATGGACTGATGTAGGCCATGCCCCCTGTTACATCACAGCGACACAGACGCAACGTGCGTACCTCTCAGGGTGTCCGTCAGCCACCAGGCCTCTGCTGGTCTTGGACAGCTGGTGGACGGCCTCGGCGTAGTCCTCCACCGCCTGCTCCACGATCTGGTGCTTCTTCTGCATGGTGACGGCGCTCTGCTCGTCCTGAACACACACACATCATCAAACATCTGCTGCTCTCTGGACTAACACTGAGTCTAGTTCTAGTCCTGACCCCCCACCTTGGCCTTCTCCTCTGACATCATGTACAGCTCCTGCTCGCTCATCCAGGCCTCGGCCTCCGCGGCGTCGAAGTAGTACTGCTGGGCCTTGTGGGCTTCCTCCAGCCGGGCGTGGCGGCGCTCCCCCTCCTCCATCAGCTGCCGCCACAGCTCCTGCAGGTCGGCCAGACGCTGACGGATCACGTCGGCGTTGGAGGACTCATCCTGTAGGAGGCTCTGACTGCGCTCCAGGATGTCGTCGATACGAGGCTGATGGCCCTGGATCTCCTTCTGCAGAGTCTGAGGAGGGAGGAGGACCAGTTCAGACCAGAACCGACCAGTTCAGACCAGAACCGACCAGTTCAGACCAGATCCGACCGGTTCAGACCAGTTTTAACCTGATCTGACCAGCTGATGTGTGCAGGATCCTGCTCAGACCCACCTTCACCAAACATACAGACCCCAGGGTCCATAATCCACAGACATCAGCACAAATTCTCACATCACTCACATGATGTTTAGTCTGATCTGAGATCAAACCGTCTGTTTACAGCCGACCCTGCTCTGCAGACTCACCTGGTTCTTCTTGATGAGCAGCTGGACCGTCTGCAGGTTGTGTCCGTGGTCGGTGGACGTGGCCACAGGCATCCTCTCCTGGACCCACAGCTGGAAGACAACAGATCACACACTGAGCTCCTGGTGGAGGTGCTGCAGAGACCACCTTGCAGAGACAGCAGTCTCAGTCTGGGTCAGTCTTAGAACATGTCTCACTTACGATCTCGTCCTCCACGTCTCGGTTGAACTGGTGAACTTCTCTTGACGCCACCAGGAAGTTCCTGCGGCGTCGAAGCGGGTCCAGCAGCTCCTGGAACTTCCTCTCCACCAGCTGCCTCCGCCCGTCCACCTCATCCGTGTCCTTCACCTCCTGACCCAGAGCCTTCACCTGGCTCTGCAGCTCCACCACCTCCCTCTGACGCACCTCCACCTGGTTCTCCAGCATCTGCGGGGGGGTCAGAGTCAGACTGGTTCAAACACTAAGACCAGGACTGACACTCTTTGTGGTACAGTGAAGACCTGGTTGTTGGTACCTGTTGCTTCTTGAGCAGGATGTTGACGGAGGTCAGGTCTTTGCCGTAGTCGTCCGACTGGATCTGACCCTCGAGGCCGACAAGCCACTTGTCGAGGTCGGCGCAGCTCTGAGTGAAGAGCTCCGCCTTGTTGGCGTCGAACAGACACTGAGCCTTGGTCTGCGTCGTGGACTCTAGCTCCTCCCACATGGCGTGGAGCGCTGACAGCTTCTCCTTCACCACTGCCTCCGTCTCCGGCTTCTCTGACACCAGCAGCATGCCGTCCTACAAACAGAGGTCAAAGGTCACTGGCGCAGTGCTGGGAGGTTCGAACAGTGCCAATGCTACGTGTCTGATCAGTGATGTCATATCCTGTCCGTCCAGGTGGGGTCCAACTTACAACCTGGCCTACATGGACCCTTAGAAGACCCCCTGGTTAAGACCTGGTCTGATCAGGATTGTTAATTATTAGCTCAGTGATCTGATCCCTGTAAATCAATTATCTGATAACTGATCACCTCATTCATCATTGAAACCTGTTCACAGCAGGAAGAATCAGTCTGAATCAATTCACATTAAATGTAAATAGATCTCTGTTTCTGTCAAAGGGGGTCTACAGACCGTGGACTGGACCGCCCCCCTCACCTTCTGGATCTTGTCCAGCCACTCTTTGTTGGACTGCAGCTCGGCCATGAAGGCCTGGTGCTTCAGCCACTTGCTGTGCAGGTTCCTGGCCTCGTCGTAGGTCATGTCCTGAGCTGTGAGCATCTTCTCGTTGATCCACAGAGACAGCTGCACACAAACACACACCTCGGTCAGATCTACAGGGTCAGGACGTCAGGACGTCAGCATATGCCTCTAAACCATCTGAGGACTCAGACCCACCTCCTGACAGTCCTGCAGGAACTTCTGCAGGTCTCTGTTGTCCTTCAGTCTCATCAGCAGCTCCACCGCAGCCTCCCTGTTCTTCTTATGTCTGAAACACAGAGACCGAGGTTGGACCAGGACTCATCAGAGACCTGGACTCTGACTCATACCTATAGGTTCACCTGTGACTACAACACTTAAACATTTCCATTTAAAGAAAACAGAAAGAATCCAGAGGGCGTGACTGATGGTGACCATGGGAACCACGGCCCCCCCGAACAGACTTTGAGGTTGTGTTCAAAGCTGCTCAGACGTTCTAACGTGATGTCTACCTGTCGTCGATGGAGGACACTCTCTCCTGGATACGTTCGGCGTTGATGTTCCCGTCGCTGGCAAGCCGCCTGCCAGCCTCCACCACGCTGTTGATCTTGTCCTCGTTGGCATCCATTGTAGTCATGAAGTCCTCCTGTTTTTTGATGGCGGCCTCGGCGGCCTCCAGAGTTGTGGGCATCTCGGTGTGAGCCAGGACGTACTCCTGTGGTGGGGGGCACACGGTTCAGCACTGATACAGGTTTACTGCAGGTACATTAATGTATACAATAAAAATAATCAATAATCATCCTCTGAGGACAACGACCATATACTATAACACAGGAAGTGTCTCCAGCAGCGGAGACGTTTTGAGGAGGTCATGACCTAGGTGTTGAAGAGACTGCAGGGGGGGGGTCTCTGGACTTTACCTGGTTGTTGAGGAAGGCCTCGGCCTGCTTTGTGTCCCGGAGGAACAGCTGGTAGGCGTGGGACTGGGACAGCAGGTTCTGCCGGTTCTCCCACATCTTGTGCAGTTCGTTCCAGCCGGTGTCGAGCGCCTGCAGCCGCTGTCGCAGGAACATGTACTGAGCGTCGTTCTGACCCTGCGTCACCATCTCCCCCATGTCCCGCATCTTCTGGTAGTCCTCCTCGTAGTTCTGGATCTCGTTCTTGATGCCTTCGTGCTGAGCCATCAGCTTCTCTGCCTCGGCCAGCGTGTTGGGCATGTCCTCAGAGGCGATGGCAGTCTGGGTGCGGGACAGCCAGGACTGGAAGTCATCCAACTCGCGCAGGAACTGCTGCAGCTTCCTGGCCTCGCCCAGAGACTCCTCACGGTTCTTCAGAGTGTTCTTCATTTCCTCCCAGACGGCTGTGATCTCAGCCAGGCGGCCCGTGATAGCCTTCGCCTGGTCGGGGTGCTCCTCTGCCAGTCGCTGGGCCTCGCTCCGCAAGTCACCCAACTTGTCCTCGATGGCGGCCAGGTCGCGCTCCATCCCAGTCAGTTTACGCTGCAGGGCCATGACGCCGGTGAGGTCGTTGCCCAGCTCCTGGGTGGACTCGATGACTTTGGTCTTCTCTTTGATCCAGGACTTGGTCTCGTTGCAGTCCAGGTGGTAGTTCTGCACACCCAGAGCCGAGTTCAGGGACTCCTTCTTCTGGTCCACCAGGTCCCGGAACTGGCTCCACCTGGTGTCAGAGGAGAGGATGGTCAGTGTGTGAAGGTGCAGTCACACTGAAACACATTCTGGTGTGTACACCTGTCGTACCTGTTGTTTAGTTTGTCCTGCTGGGTCTTGATGTCTTTCTCGCTTGGGTGTCCATTGTGGATCAGCTGCCGGGCGATCTGGTTCACCACCGCGACACGAGACGCCTGGTTGTTCATCTCCGGCTCCAGACTCTCAAACCTGCCGGGGACAAAGTTCACCTGAGCACAGCGCTGGATGAAGGCGACCATCACAAACACCTGTACAACTGAGGTCCTACCTGTGCTGGATGACCTCCAGGTCCTCCAGTTTCTCGGGGATCTCCATGCTGTTCAGCCACAGCTCCTTCTCGTCGATCCACACCTCGCAAGCATCCGCCTCACTGAACATCTTGTAGAGTGCCAGAGCGTCCTGCAGCGCCTGCTTCCTCAGCTTCGTTAGCTCGGACACCTCCTTGTAGCGCTCCTCAATGCCGGCCAGCCGACCGCGCACCTCATCTGACTCCACCTCCTCTTTTGGCAGAGAGGCGGCCTGCTCGTGGAGGGAGTCAATGACCGGCCGGTAGCTGGCCACCTCTGCCGCTGCATCCTTGTGTTTCCTGACCAGCGCCTGGGTGGAGAATTCGTCATGGCCCGTCTCGCCACTGGAGACGATGCGCAGGGCGTCAAACGTCCAGGCATCGACATCATCGGCGTCGGCCTGGAACTGGTGCAGGGCCAGGGCTTCTTCCAGCCTCCTCTTCCTCACGGCAGCCAGCTGCTCCAGCGCTGCCCACTGAGCCTGCAGGTCCTCGATACGCTCGTGGATCTTAGCGGCGGCAAAGTGACCGGCCTGAACCATGGCCTGGCCCTCATCAATGGTGTGCTGGAGGTGTCCGGCGCGCCCGCTCATCTCGTCCTCCAGGGCACGCTGCTGGCTGAGGAGACGCAGTGCCCCCGTCAGGTCCTTGCCGTGCTCAAGGGAGGACAGGATCTGCTCCTTCTCCCGGATCCAGCCCTCCTCCTCTGCCATCTCCCAGAAGAACTTCCAGAGGCGGCGAGACTCTTCTAGACGGGCGCGACGCTCGGCAGCCAGCTGGGTCAGCTCCTGGTAGCAGAACTCAAGGTGGGCCACTCGGTCCTGGATCACCTGAGGGTCGCAGGGTTTGTAACCTAGAGAGGAAGACCAGTATCAGACCAGTTTTCATTTTTAAAGTTGAATTATCTTAAACAGAATTTTTTACAGACGTGGTGAAGACGAAAAACTCACCACTGTCGTTGACAGAGTACTTATTGGCGTTGGTGGTGACCGCCTTCACCCGGTCAGCCTGAATGGCAATGTCGGCCTCTACCAGGGCATGTTTCTGCAGCAGGTCCTCCACACCCAGCAGGTGCTTCCCATAATCCTGAGACAGCAGCAGCATCTGGAAACCAGACAAACTGACAGTTAGGACGGAGTGATTGGAAATCATTAAATTCAGATTCAGATGTGTCCGTGGCATACCTTCATCTCATCCATCCAGTCCATGATGTAGAGCATCTCCTGGAAGACTCTCTGCAGGCCCAGGTTCATCTCCAGCCTCAGTCTGCGTGCCTTCAGCAGCTCTAGCAGGTACTCCCACAGCCGGATCACATTGTCCTTCCTGGCCGTGATGCGTTTGATGTCATGGTAGTGCTCCACCTCTAGCTCCTTCGCCACAGCGACTACGGCCTGGACGCGCTCCTCGTACGCTGCAATGTCCGTCTCAATGGCCTCGTGCTTCTTGGTCGCCGCCTCAACGGCCTGGAGGTCAAAGCCAAAGTTGTCCTGGAGAGAGAGAGTCCATCAGACGCACCACAGAGAACCACTGAATCCTGAATCCTGAATCCTGAATCCTAAACCCTGAATCCTAAACCCTGAATCCTAAACCCTGAAACCTTAACCCTGAATCCTAAACCCTGATTCCTAAACCCTGAAACTTTAACCCTGACTCCTTAACCATGAATCCTAAACCCTGAATCCTTAACCCTGAATCCTAAACCCTGAACCCTTAATTTTGAGTTCTAAACCCTGACTCCTGGCAGCCAGAGAAAATCACCTGGCCGCTGCTGCTGACTGTGTCCTCTCTTACCTGTGACACCAGCCTCTGGTTCTCGCTAAGCCAGGTCTCTCTCATGGCAGCCTTGCGGTCGAACCGCCGGGCCAGCTGTTCCAGTTTCTCCTGACGAATCAGCTCCGTCCTCAGAGCCAGCTCCCTCTCATGCTCTGCCTTCTCCAGCCGCTCCCAGGCCTGACAGGACCAGATCAACACAGTTAACAAGACCAAGTCCTGGAGCCAGACTGTGAAGTCCAGCCCCCCCTAGGTCTGGGACCTGGTGAGGTCTGGAGTGTATTAGTGTAGGTCTAAGACTCAGTGCAGATGTGGATCAGGATCTGTGGTCTGGACTGTCAGAACCAGATCTGGATCAGGATCCAGATAAAGTTTATTTCCAAAATCAAACTCATTGAACTGGTGAATGAAACAGTTTCAGATATTAAATCTGAGTTTGATCATTTAATTAATGAGTCGTTCAGTTTCTTCATAAATTAACTTTAATTAATTAATTAACTTTATCTCCAGCTGATGTCATCAGGCTGAAGCTCCTCCCACTTTCTGTTTGAGCATAACACATAAATTTGAAGAAAAAAACAGTTTGAACTGGTTCAGAAATGATTTATGTTGAAGAAACTGATCTGATCAATCTTCCAGAACCAGAACCAGAACCAGAACCAGAACTAGAACCAGAACCAGAACCAGAACCAGGAACAGGACCAGAACCAGGAACAGGTCCAGGACCAGAACCAGAACCAGAACCAGAACCAGAACCAGGACTAGAACCAGAACCAGAACCAGAACCAGAACCAGGACCAGGACTGGAACCAGAACCAGAACTAGGACTAGAACCAAAACTACAACCAGGACTAGAACCAGGACTAGAACCAGAACCAGAATCAGAACCAGAACCAGAACCAGAACCAGAACCAGAACTAGAACAGGACCAGGACCAGGACCAGGACCAGGACCAGGACCATGACCAGAACCAGAGCCAGGACTAGAACCAGAACCAGAACCAGGACCAGGACTGGAACCAGAACCAGAACCAGGACCAGAACCAGAACCAGAACCAGAACTAGAACAGGACCAGGACCAGGAGCAGCTCTGACCTTGTTGATGTCTGAGATGAGTTTTCCCTCTCGGGGCATGTAGACCTTCTGATTATTGGCTCTCATCTTACTCTGGATGGTGAAGAGGAGAACCTCCAGGTTCCCTTTCTCTGTGAACCTGAGGAGAAAGAGAGGAGGTGAGGGGAGGAGGGGGAGAAGGAGGAGAGAGGAGAGAGGAAGAGGAGGGGGAGAGAGAGGAGGTGAGAGGAAGAGGAGAGAGGAGGAGGAGGAGAGAGGAAGAGGAGAGAGGAGAGAGGAGAGAGGAGGAGGAGGAGAGAGGAAGAGGAGAGAGAAGGAGAAAGGAGGTGAGAAAAGAGGAGGAAGGGGGGGAGGGGGAGAGGAGGAGAGAGGAGAGAGAGGAACAGGAGGAGGAGAGAGGATGAGGAGGAGAGAGGAAGAGGAGAGAGAAGGAGAAAGGAGGTGAGAAGAGAGGAGGAGGGGGAGGAGGGGGAGAGAGAGGAGAGAGGAGGAAGTGAAGAGGAGGTGTAGAGGAGATAAACAGGAGGTGAAGAGCAGGAGGAGGTGCTGACTTTGGTGGTTTTTCCACGGTGCGGTACGTGTTGAAGGAGGAGGAGGAAGAGAGATGAAGAGGAGGTGAAGAGGAGGTAAAGAGGAGGTGAAGAGGAGGTAAAGAGGAGGTGAAGAGGAGGTGTAGAGGAGGTAAAGAGGAGGTGAAGAGCAGGAGGAGGTGCTGACTTTGGTGGTTTCTCCACGGTGCAGTACGTGTTGAGGGAGGAGGAGGAGGAGGAAGAGAGATGAAGAGGAGGAGGAGGTAAAGAGGAGGTGAAGAGGAGATGAAGAGCAGGAGTAGAGGAGGTGCTGACTTTGGTGGTTTTTCCACGGTGCGGTACGTGTTGAAGGAGGAGGAGGAGAGATGAAGAGGAGGTGAAGAGGAGGTAAAGAGGGGGTGAAGAGCAGGAGGAGGTGCTGACTTTGGTGGTTTCTCCACAGTGCGGTACGTGTTGAAGGAGGAGGAGGAAGAGAGATGAAGAGGAGGAGGAGGTAAAGAGGAGGTAAAGAGGAGGTGAAGAGGAGGTAAAGAGGAGGTGAAGAGGAGGTGAAGAGGAGGTAAAGAGGAGGTGAAGAGGAGGTGAAGAGGAGGTGAAGAGCAGGAGGAGGTGCTGACTTTGGTGGTTTCTCCACAGTGCGGTACGTGTTGAAGGAGGAGGAGGAAGAGAGATGAAGAGGAGGAGGAGGTAAAGAGGAGGTGAAGAGGAGGTAAAGAGGAGGTGAAGAGGAGGTGAAGAGGAGGTAAAGAGGAGGTGAAGAGGAGGTAAAGAGGAGGTAAAGAGGAGGTGAAGAGGAGGTGAAGAGGAGGTAAAGAGGAGGTAAAGAGGAGGTGAAGAGGAGGTGAAGAGGAGGTGAAGAGGAGGTAAAGAGGAGGTGAAGAGGAGGTGAAGAGGAGGTGAAGAGGAGGTGAAGAGGAGGTGAAGAGCAGGAGGAGGTGCTGACTTTGGTGGTTTCTCCACGGTGCGGTACGTGTTGAAGGCCTGCAGCTGCTGCTGGACTCCGAGCAGAGAGTTGGCGAACTTCCTGTTGTTGAGGATGATGATGGTCTGTTCGATCCACTCCAGCAGGTCTGAGGCCAGAGACTCGTACTTCTCTATCATCTTCTCCGTCTCGATGGCGTTGTCCAACACCTGGACACAGACACACACCTGCTGTCACCTCGTGCCCCGACCCCCCCCCCCCCCCAAAAGAAGGTGGACTCGGGTCTCACTGACCTTCCCGATGCGTTTGCCCTCCACCTTCAGAGCCTTCATCTTGGAGAAGTAGTGGTAGTAGGTGACGACGTAGGTGATGACAGACTTCTCATCAGGATGGTCCACGCTGATATCTGAGACACACAGGTGAGACACAAACAGGAGAGACACACAGGTGAGACACAAACAGGAGAGACACACAGGTGAGACACAAACAGGAGAGACACACAGGTGAGACACAAACAGGAGAGACACACAGGTGAGACAAACAGGAGAGACACAAACAGGAGAGACACACAGGTGAGACACAAACAGGAGAGACACACAGATGAGACACAAACAGGAGAGACACACAGGTGAGACACAAACAGGAGAGACACAAACAGGAGAGACACACAGGTGAGACACATAGGTGAGACACATAGGTGAGACACAAACAGGAGAGACACACAGGTGAGACACAAACAGGAGAGACACACAGGTGAGACACAAACAGGAGAGACACACAGGTGAGACACAGGAGAGACACACAGGTGAGACACACAGGTGAGACACAAACAGAAGAGATACACAGGTGAGACACAAACAGGAGAGACACACAGGTGAGACACACAGGTGAGACACAAACAGGATCAGGATCTCACCCTCGGGGTCCAGCAGCTTGGTGAGGCCCAGGTGCTGCTCGGCCAGGTTGAAGGCGTTCTGCAGGTTGTAGTGAGCGTTGGATTTCTTCAGCTTGTCGAAGTCGATCAGATCAGGCCTGAAGACACACAACAACAACTTAATACACACACACACACACACACAGACACACACACACACACACACACACACACACACACACACACAGAACAGGAAGTGGTCACCTGTGTTTGTGGATGATGGCGTTGAAGGCCATGCCGTCTCTCCAGCTGGTGGTGAAGTTGTGGATGTTGACGTTGGGATACCTGGGGAAAAACACCTGATTAACATCTGTCACCATGACGACGGCAGGAGACGCTTCATTAGGTCCACAGGTGAGTTGCTCACCTGGCTGCTGCTCATACAGACACTGAATGTGTGTGTGTGTGTGTGTGTGTGTGTGTGTGTGTGTGTGTGTGTGTGTGTACCCGGCCGTCTTCATCTGACACCACAGCAGCAGAGCGTCTTTAGCTGATCTCTTCTCTTTGTTGTCTTCAGTCTCCACACTGATGTCCTGGATCTGAAACACACACATCACTGTCACACCTCCACCTGTCTGATTTGATCTGAATTATTCACCCCAGCATTCCCATCATGCTTTGGGTGATGTAAACAGAAAGTACAAAGTTTCCATGGAGACAGGTCCATTTTTTAACCTGTATTCCTAATTTTCTCCATGAGCTATTAGCAGTTCCTGCTCACTATGTAACCATGGCAATAGACAACAATCACTGGCCCTCAGTTCAGTCTGTCAGGAAACAGTGACCTGAACTAACCGCGGCTCTGATTGGACGGCTTGAGCTGGACGGTTTGGTTAAGACGTTCACCCGCTCTGTTTGAGCTCCGCGGGGGAAATCCCAGAGGTCAAAGGTCGAACCAGGACAGTGTTGTGTCTCCTGGGCTGGGTTTCCATGACGATGGTGTCAGTAAAACATGAACCAGCCTGGACTTTAACCTGAGCGGGTAAATAAGTGACATGGAGGAGGTGGACCAGTCAGAGAGGCGTACAGGGGGCGGGGCTCTGTTTGCTCTGCAGCACCTGTTACACCTGCTGAGGGTAAAAACCCTGACTGCTACAACTTCCATGATGCCACAGTACTTCATGATGTCACCACTCTGTCCTCTGTGTTTTTGTCTTTATTTGACCCGTCCTCACAGACATGTCACAACCTCCAGTATGATGTCATCAAAATGGCGGGAGTCAAGAGAGTGTGGCAAGGAAGCAGTAAGAGTTCTGCTCTGCTGTCTCAGACCTGGACTGGGACAGAACCCTATAAAGGACCAGTAGTAGGTGTTGTGCTAAGCTAGGCTAACAGGACCAGCTGTCATCTCCCAAATAAAAGGAGAGCATGTGACCAGGAACCTTAACATCATCTGTCAGGAGACGTGGACTGGAGACTCAGCAGGGTTCTGGTCTCGAGAGTCAGACCTGGACTGGGTTCTCTAACATCTTCTTAATGTGGACAGTTGCAGTCAGAGGTTTCTGTTACCTGGAAGCGGAGGATGATGGTCCAGATGAGGCCCAGCGTCAGTCGATGGTTTCCGTCCACGATGTCGTGAGACCCCATGTTCTCCAGGTGAACCCGCTGCTCCTTCAGGAACTGCAGAGCTTTGTCCACGTTCTCCAGACAGTGGATCCGCATCCGGCCTTTGGTGGGCTTCGGCTGCAGAGACAAGACACGTGGGACAGAGTCAGAGTCAGGAGACAGTCAGGAGATAGACACAGACAGAGACACAGACAAGAGACAGAGACACAGACAGAGACACAGACAGAGACACAGACAGGAGACAGAGACACAGACAGAGACACAGACAGAGACACAGACAGGACACAGAGACACAGACAGAGACACAGACAGAGACACAGACAGAGACACAGACAGGAGACAGAGACACAGACAGAGACACAGACAGAGACACAGACAGGAGACAGAGACACAGACAGAGACAC
>NW_019525457.1:268830-274242 GCF_002814215.2 Seriola lalandi dorsalis | reverse complement strand
GAGAACCACAACCAGAGAACCAGAACCACAATCAGAGAACCACAACCACAACCAGAGAACCACAACCAGAGAATCAGAACCAGCGAACCCCAACCACAACAAGAGAACCAGAACCAGAGAACCAGAACCAGAGAACAACAACCAGAACCAGAGAACCACAACCACAACCAGAGAACCAGAACCGGACCTAAATCCGAACAAGAACCAGAATCACAATCACAACCACAAGAAGAACCAGAATCACAACCAGAGAACCAGAACCACAATCAGAACCACAATCACAATCAGAACCGTAATAAGAACCAGAACCACATCCAGAGAACCAGGACCACAATTAAAACCAGAATCACAATCAGAACCAGTATCAGAACCAGAACCAGAATCAGAACCACAATCCGAACCACAATCACAATCAGAACCACAATCCGAACCACAATTACAATCAGAACCAGAACAAGAATCACAATCAGAACCACAATAAGAACCAGAACCAGAATCACAATAAGAATCAGAATCATAACCAAAAACCACAACCAGAACCAGAGCCAGAGAACCAGAACCACAATCAGAACCAGAACCAGAGCCAGAATCACAGTAAGAATCACAACCAGAGAACCAGAAGCAGAAGCAGAACCAGACACTCCATTGATCCTCAGGGGGTTTGGTGGAGTTTCTCCTCAGCAGAGAAGAAGTAGATTATAAACATGAGGATCAAACATTAAACATAAGTAGTTAGTAGTAGTCAGTAGTAATTAGTAGTTAGAAGTAGTCAGTAGTAGTTAGTAGTGGTCATTAGTAGTCAGTAGTAGTTAGTAGTAGTTAGTAGTAGTCAGTAGTAGTCAGTAGTAGTCGGTAATGGTCAGTAGTAGTCAGTAGTAGTTAGTAGTGGTCAGTAGTAGTTAGTAGTAGTCAGTGGTAGTTAGTAGTTAGAAGTAGTCAGTAGTTAGTAGTCAGTAGTAGTTAGTAGTACTTACTCGTGTTCAGTAGTAGTCAGTAGTAGTTAGTAGTAATCAGTAGTAGTTAGTAGTGGTCAGTAGTAGTCAGTAGTAGTTAGTAGTAGTCAGTAGTAGTCAGTAGTAGTTAGTAGTAGTTAGTAGTAGTCAGTAATGGTCAGTAGTAGTCAGTAGTAGTTAGTAGTGGTCAGTAGTAGTTAGTAGTAGTCAGTGGTAGTTAGTAGTTAGAAGTAGTCAGTAGTTAGTAGTCAGTAGTAGTCAGTAGTAGTCAGTAGTAGTTAGTAGTCAGTAGCAGTTAGTAATAGTTAGTAGTACTCAGTAGTAGTTAGTATGACTGCCCTCCCTCCTTGGTGGGGGTCACCTGTAGACACGACTTCATCTCCTCTCAGTGTTTACGTTTGTCTTCTGATGACGTCATCTCTCTGACAGACAGCCGATCAGTATTCCTATTATTCATTGATACATGACATCATCATGTGACATGTGGAGGTAACTTCTGATTGGTCACACTGATTTAAACATGTTTCTGTTTGACTGGGAAACAACAGTCAGACATTTTTTACAGTGTAGAGTGTGTGTGCTGAGGAGAGGGGATTCACCCATCAGCCAATGGCCTTGCAGCTTGACAATGATGTCATCAGGGGTGTGAAGGGGAGGGGGGTGTTTCCCTCCATTGTTCCTTCACATTCCTGAGTGAAGGAGAGGAAATAAGAAACAAACATCCTGCACACACACACACATACACACACACACAGTGACATCATAGATCCTCGGGCCCCTGACCTTCCTAAACCTGGTTCTACAACTCTTTGACCAGACAAATGTCCTCACACACACACACACACACACACACACACACACACACACACACACACACACACACACACACGTGTGTACGTTAGTAAACAACAACTACCCTGAACAGACTCCTAACCACGCTGTAACAACCTAGTGACCACACTGATCTCCATATCAAACACTGAAGTAACCACCTAGCAACTACACTGAACTCCCTAGCAACCACCCAGCAACCACCCTGAACACCCTAGCAACTCCCCAGTCAGGGGTGTTCATGTGAACACCGTAACACTTGGCAACCACCTTGAACACCTGTGCAAATGGACAGAGCAGTGTGATCAGCCGATTGGACACACTGAGGCTGTTCTGCAGGAATCGAACCTGCGAGCATCACAGTGCAGAGCGGACAGTCAGCTGATGATGAGCTGAAAACACGTAGAGAGATCACATTAACCATCACTAAGTCAGCAGAGCGCTGATGCTGGGAATCTGACCATGTCCAAAATACCTGCAAATATGAGGGAAACATTTTCAGACTGGACAGCCGAGCTTTTATTTTGTAATTTTGTTTTGTCCTCCTCCTCCTCCTCCTCCTCCTCCTCCTCCTCCTCCAGAGGAATGCAGTAAACACAGAGTCATGTGAGGAGCTGATCAGGAGACTCAGAGTTTCTCATGTTCAGCTGCAGGTTCGCATCAATTCACACAGACGTCTCCGTGGTGACCACAGAGCAAGTCAAAGGTCACAGGTCACAGGTGCAGACTCAGGCTGACAGTGACCTGACTGCAGTGAGGTCACATGAGGTCACATGAGGTCACAGGTTGTGTGTGTGTAGCTGCCCAGTGCCAGACGCCTCTGACAGCCCCGCCCCCTCTTTCCTTCCCCGCCCCCGATCCTTGACTGTGACGATGATGAAGAGGAGTGAATGTGCAGCCACACCTGGTCTGGTCCTGAGCTCTTCATCAGTGTGACGCAGACTTCGATGTCTCCCATCATGCACTTGGACTGTCTTTCTCTCTAATACAGAAACCTGATCATCTGTGACAACTGCAGAACCTAAGTTCTCAGAGGAACCCGGGTTCTTCTGAGTCACAGGGAGACAGGTCAGAACCTCCCACCTGGGCCATCAGGTGACCCCATCCCTCCAATCACAGGACACGACCAGAGACATCCTGTCTCTCAGTCTCCTGGCTGCCTTCAATCAAGTTCTCACCCAGCAGGTTCATCCTCACACAAACTGATTTAACCTCCGAGGACCTGGCGTCCACATATGTGGACCTCACATTTTGGGTTCTCTAGACCACAATACTAACTTTTCTCAACAAGGGCCTGGTGACCACATGAGGATATTATACTGCCACTCAGTAATAGAAATGCAAAACTAATGTCCTCATATGTGGACATCGTTTTTCTCAGGTCCCAATCAGAATAAATAACAAAGAGAAATTAAAAATGCACGCCATGCAAGAGTTCGGGTCTTAGGAGGTTAAGGTGGACTTTGTTAAGGTGGAGCAGCTCTTACCGGCGAGCGCCTTGATGCGGGAGCGTTCGAAGAGCCGGGCCGAGCTGTTCTCATTGTCCCATTCGTCATCCCAGCGGTTGTTGACTGTGTCGTTGCTGCTGTACTGCTGCTGCAGCTCCATGTGGTCGTACTCGGCGGCCACCGTCGTCATCATGACCTTTCACCTCTGACACGCCTCAATGTCAGCGGGGACACGTCCACATCAGCAGCTTCAGGCCGAGACCTGTGGGACAAAGACAGACAGGAAGTCAACGTCAACATCCTGGACATGGTTACAGTTTTGATTTATGAATTTTTTTTTATTTATATATGATGCAATTAATTCACTCATTCATTCATTTAATTTACTGATTTTTATAAAGATGTATATTTGTTCAAACTCTGTAAAAGTCAAAATCTGTAACTGCTGAATGAAATTATTATAATTAATTATTAATATTATTATTAATATTATAATCATCATATTAACTTTATCATTATTATTTTATTATTATCATTACACAGTATATTGAATATAAAGGTTGTTTTCATGGTGTTTAAAGTTTTAATTAAGGTATGATGACACTCTTCAGTGTGACGATGTTTCAGCTTCAGGTTGAATGAGATTCATAATTAACATGAATAATTAATTGATCACCTGGAGGCTCAGACTGCGCAGAGGCTCGTTCACACATCACATGACAAAAAGAGACGAGGTCATGCTGTTTATTAAACACTAGATCATCTGCCTCAAACAGATGTTTAACATCTGTAATCAGCTGTTAAACATCTGTTTGCTCAGTATCAGAGTCAGAGTGGCGGAGAGAAGATGTCGATCACAGATTCAGTCTGAACATCTGTCCAAACATCTGGATGTTGAATTTAAACAGTGAATCAATCAGACGGTAATACAGTGTGACAGATGTTTCCAGATGTGTCCAGATGTTTCAGGTTAAACTCCTCTGTCTGTAAATAACTGATGAACCGAATCTTTAGAATTCTTTTTTCAGGACGAAGCAGACGGAACATATTTCCCAAAATTCCCAGCGAACGTCTCCTGACACGAGGTCACAGGAACACGAGACACTGAGGAGAGTCACAACACACACACACACACACACACACACACACACACACACACACACACACACAGCCAGTAGATGGCGTTCTGACCTCAGACTGTTCCTATTGAACTGAACGACCTTGAACATGTGTCACTCAGTCCTCCAGCTCTTCTTCTTCTTCTGCCTCTATCTCTGTAGCTGACACATCAGAGACCTGTCAGACTTTACTGTGTGTCTCTGAACAGTCGGGGGGGGGGGTAAGAACCATCCAAGGGCTCCAGACTGTGTTGCCGTGGAGCTGGGGGTGGGGCTGAAGGCTTGTCTATTTTGTGTCCTGATCAAACATGTGGATCAATCACCTTTGATTTCCTGTTTAATTCTGGAGCAGCAGCAGCTGAGGCTCATGGGTAATGGCTCCACAGACTGATCCAGTTTCAGGAAGTGGAGCTCAGGAGCCATTACAGCACTCAGAGGACGTCCTGAGGGACTCAGTGCACTAATGGACATGACTTCCCAGAATCCTCTGCTGCACGATGGAAACAGATGTTTGATCAGTCTGAGAGTCGACAGCAGCTGCATCAAGGAGGACGACAGGTCAGAGGTCAGAAGTCAGAGGGTTCTGTCTGACTCATTTTCATATCGTCACCAGAGACAACACAACGCCTGACTCCTACCATCAGGCCGTCGTCATGGAAACCCTCTGAACCAGACCGATAGTGTAAAAGGTGTTTCACATGACTCAGACCTCTCACTCGTTCACATGTCACTTCTACTTCTCTGATTTTTTATTGCTCACTTTGTAACGAACAATAAAGTTTTTATGATTGAATCTTAAAACTTTATGTCTTTAAACAGAGAAACATCAGAGGAGGAAACATGATCCTGGATAAAAATAGAGGAAAGTTTCTCTGCGGAGAGATGGGGGGGGGCAGGAAGTGTTAGCGGCCCCCACCCTCTCCCTCTGGGTCTGCCTGTTTGGGTTCACATCGCTGCACATTCCCCAAACATGACGAACAGAAACTCACAGAGAGCGTCCTCATCCACAGCCCCGCCCCCACCCCACCCCTGAGAGGAGGTCACGGTTCAGACTGACCCCCC
>NW_019525457.1:263337-268456 GCF_002814215.2 Seriola lalandi dorsalis | reverse complement strand
CACCACCACCACCACACCCACCATTCCTCTGATGCATTTTTTAAATATATACTGGAAGGGAGGGTCCTCCCAGTGCGTGTGTGTGTGTGTGTGTGTGTGTCCGTCCTCAGCTGTGACTGTCAGGCACTGAGGAATGTTTCATGGTATTTCAGTCAGAGCCATTTGTTCATCAACCCCCCACCAACACACACACACACACACACAAACACACACCTGTGTGTCACCTGTCTCCAGCAGCAGCTGTCCACACACAGTTGGTTGTTGCTCAGTTCCACTAGCAACAAGCTGAAACTGTTAGCGACAGCGTATTAAACATGTACATCCTGTCATGTGACTGTCAGCTGACTCACTGTTTCAGTGGTTCAAGTGTTTGACTGATCTCCAAACACACTGAGAGAAAACCTGTAATTTATGTTTCTGAACAAATCACACAAACGAGGAGCAACATCGAAAGAAGGAGCCGCGCTAGCTGCTTCCAGTCTTTATGCTAAGCTAGTCACAGTCAAACTATCTGATTACCAGCAGCTGAATCAGCTGGGATCAGCTGTGATACTGTGGAAGCTTTAACCAGGAGGATTCTCTAGGAAGTTCTACAGACTCTGTTTCTCTGGGGCTTTATTTTGGAGGGACAACAGAGCTGATGACATCATCAGGAGTCAAATCAGGTCTGATGGGATCAGGTCTGATGGTTCAGGTCTGATGGGATCAGGTCCAATGGTTCAGGTCAAACGGATCAGGTCTGATGGTTCAGGTCTGATGGGATCAGATCTGATGGGATCAGGTCCAATGGTTCAGGTCCAACGGATCAGGTCTGATGGGATCAGGTCTGAGGGGATCAGGTCTGATGGGATCAGGTCCAATGGTTCAGGTCCAACGGATCAGGTCTGATGGGATCAGGTCTGATGGGATCAGGTCTGATGGGATCAGGTCTGGTGGTTCAGGTCTGAGCGGATCAGGTCTGACGGGTCTAGTCTGATGGGATCAGGTCTGACGGTTCAGGTCTGATGGGATCAGGTCTGATGGTTCAGGTCTGACGGATCAGGTCTGATGGTTCAGGTCTGATGGGATCAGATCTGATGGGATCAGGTCCAATGTTTCAGGTCCAACGGATCAGGTCTGATGGGATCAGGTCTGAGGGGATCAGGTCTGATGGGATCAGGTCCAATGGGATCAGGTCTGATGGGATCTGGTCTGATGGGATCAGGTCTGATGGTTCAGGTCTGATGGTTCAGGTCTGAGGGGATCAGGTCTGATGGGATCAGGTCTGATGGGATCTGGTCTGATGGTTCAGGTCTGATGGTTCAGGTCTGAGGGGATCAGGTCTGATGGGATCAGGTCTGATGGTTCAGGTCTGAGGGGATCAGGTCTGATGGTTCAGGTCTGATGGTTCAGGTCTGAGGGGATCAGGTCTGATGGGATCAGGTCTGAGGGGATCAGGTCTGATGGGATCAGGTCTGATGGTTCAGGTCTGAGGGGATCAGGTCTGATGGTTCAGGTCTGATGGGATCAGGTCTGATGGTTCAGGTCTGAGGGGATCAGGTCTGATGGGATCAGGTCTGATGGGATCTGGACCAGGATGAATCTGTTAAATCTGAGTTGATGTTTTTCAGACTCAAACCTGGTTTTAAACATCAGGATTAAAAATACAGACCTAAAACATCGAACCCAGATCACATGATCCTCAGATCAGCTGTCTGACACAACAACAACAAACATCAGACTGAGTCGAAACAGATGAAGAAGAAGAATGAGCTCAGTGAACAGAGCAGGGTGGAGTTATTAGATTAACACACACACACACACACACAGTCATTTCCTGGTTATCTGACCCCACCCTCCATCACTGATCTGTGGTCAGTACAGAGAGAAACATTTCTGCTGAATCACAGAAGCTGCAGCAATGAGCTGAACCATTGATTAACTGAATCATTGATTAACAGGCTCTGCTGCTTCTCATGATAAACACATGAAAACTGAATATCTGACATGATAGTGAGTGACATCATCCACTGCTGCAGGAAGTGACATCACACACTGAACCAGACAAGTCATTGATCATTCCAGATAACAACCAGCAAGTTGATCAATAATGACAATAATGGTTATTAGCAGCTCTATAACAGGTAGAGATGGACTGGATGATCCACATCTGGATCCAGCTGTGGTTCAGTCCATTAGAACCCGAGCTACACGCAGAGCCGTCCTCACACGAACACAAAGCGGTGTGGGCGGATGAATCTGCAGGGTGATCAGGTTAGACAGGAAGTAGTCCCAGAGGTGGAGGCCTGTGACTCACAGTGGAGCTGCAGCTTCATTCATCTCATTTCATGTTCATTAGATTTTGTCTTTAACAATTATGAAAACGAGATAAACGAGACAAAAAGATTATTGTGCCCCCACAAAATCCATCCCCCATCCACTTCCTGGTTACATTAGTGACGTACGTTAACGGCGTATGGAGGATTGCATCATCGGTTCAGAGACTTTCTATATATGGTCAGGAGAGACCACGCCCTGATCGGCTGCTGTCCCAGGTTACATCCATGCTTTTATTTTGAAATCTGTCATTTTATTTTGTTTTTTCTTTTTTGATAGAGCTTGATATCAACAAGTTGCTGCCAGGATTATTGATTATGTTCATTTATTAGCTTCAGGTCAAACTGAACCAGTCACTGATAACTAGTCTGAGTCTGAGTGAACCTGTTAACCTGTTAACCAATCGTCATGGTAACCTTTTAACGAGGCTGATGACACTGACCCATCCCAGTCTCACTGCTCTGGGAAAATATGAGCAGGAGACAGAAGGACACACACACACACACACACACACACACACACACACACACACAGACACACACACAGACACACACACACACAAGCTTAAACTCATCTGTTTAGAATGATGAACAACAATAATTATCAGCTGATCAACATTTAAGAAAAACACAGAGTCCGTTTGTAAAGAATCCTCCTCACAACAGAGAACCAGAGAAAAAGGGGAACCAGAGAACCAGACATCAGCTGATCAATTAATGGTCTCAGCACTAATCGATCAGAAGCATCTGCAGCCTGAACAGCTGATGGAGATGAAGCTGTTGTTCTACAGTGTAAACGTCATTAGATCCATTAGAACCGAAGAAGATATGAACATGATTAATGAAACGTGACGGAGCTCTGATGTGTTCACGTTCTCTAATGTTCCTGTTCTATAAATGTTCTGCAAATGTTCCGGCTGTATTGATTATTTCCCAGAACAAGACATCCTGTCATCCTTACATTAACACTAATGTGTTTTTAAAGAACATCTGGAGAACCTCTGAAGCTAATGAATGTTACAGTAACAACAGAACGTTCTACAGAGGCTTTATGAGAACATCCTTTGTGAGCTGTGGGAGGTTGTTAGAATTCTCTCAACTTTAGAGAACAAACTGTTGTGACAGTGTTTGAATGACGCAGAACAAGTGGCTGCTGGACGTTTTAGACCCAAGTAGAACATGGCATACTAGAACCATCAAGGAACATTCTCCAAACATTCAGTGGAGGTAAAAGTAACCACACAGGAGACATTAGTGAACGTTTCCTCAAGGTTTTTGTGTTACTGTGAGAGAACGTTCTTTGGAGTTCTTCACAGAACATTCTGCAAGCGAGAACAATAGAACAGCATGGGAGCTTTAGGAGAAAATATAGGGATGTTTGGATTCTCCTAACTTAAAACATTCCAACGTTTCTGTTTCTATAAAGTTTCTATGTGGTAAAGGAAGTGATGTTCTCTTAACATTCAAAGAACTAAAACCTTCAAACAACATTTTCCACTCACTGGATGGAGGTTCAGGATCCCCACACAGGAACCCTAAAGGAACATTCCCTGACAGCATTTAGGAACCATGAGAGAACGTTTTGTGTAGAATTTCTTGAAACCTTCTTTGAAATTTGAAGGAATAGAACATTATGGGAACATCATAATGTTGTTGGGACCCTGACTTTAAAAAGTTATTCCCAGAACAAAGTTGGTGTTAACATAGGCAGAACATTTCACATAGAACCTTCAAGGAACAAATGTTCTGTAAATCTAATCACACAGGAACTGTTAGTGACAGGGGAGGTTCTTAAACACTTAAAGGGAACTTTAAAGGAACATTATAAGCCAGTTGAGATTCTCTTGACTTTAGAAAAACATTCTCAGAACGTTTTTGAGAATATTGTTGACTGAAGGTTCCTGTACTTGTTCTCAGGAACATGTGAGTTCATGTTTGTTAAAATGTTACTTTAGAAAACTGTAAATTAGAAACCTTTAAAGAACGTTCTGTGGAGGTAAATGTAACGACACAAGAACATAGTGAATGTTTTATGTGTAACAACTGGAGAACGGTCTATGGAGGTACTTGGGGAACATTCTTTGTAGAACTGTAACTGCAACAATTTTTCTTTTCAACATTAGTTTGTGGACTTTTTGGCCTAAAAGGCAGAATATGATAAAAGATGTTCTTTAAAGTTCCTGAGCCCATGATTTTAAACTTCCACGTTTTGTCCAAAACCCAGATCATCATAGAACATTCAATTTACACAAAAAGCTGCAACTCATCACATTAAAGAGGTGGAACCTTAAAAGAACATTACAGGAATGTTGGGGTTTCCTTTACTCTGGTTTGTTCCTACAACCAAATGGTGCTGGAATTTTTTTAACGTATGGATAACATTCGTATGTTTAAAATAAGGTTCCTCGGATGTTCTTTTAAAAAGTTTTACAGCAGAACCTTCAGGGAACGTTTTCCAGATGTTCTATGGAGGTAAATTATAAGAACTGAATTCTGTGGAGAACTTCAAGGAGGATCTGACAGAACAGTACGAGAACATGAAGGGAACGTTTCTGTTGAGTCTTTAGAAAAACATTCAGTGAACGTTCCTACAGCCAAATATGGACGTTCCCTGCTTTAAGTTTATATGATGCTTCTGTTAATGATCTATTAAGTTCTCCTTTGATCAAACTGAACTCTGTTCTGTGAACTTTAGAACGTTTCACACCAGAACCCGTGAGGTTCAGGAACTGTTCTAGTTCCAGAGCTGCAGCGTCACAGTAAACATGAAGCAACTGTTAGCAAACTGTGGTGGGGGGGCCTTT
>NW_019525457.1:257649-263317 GCF_002814215.2 Seriola lalandi dorsalis | reverse complement strand
TGCTGAACTGGGTACGGCCCTGTTTAAAAAACATAACGGTTCTGGAGATACAGACGTACCGAGCAGAAACCGGAAGGGGGGGTGAGAAGGGCGGGGGGTGATGTTGTTGTGTTTGCAGTGATTCACTGAACGTCGGAAAAACGTTCCCACAATGTTTCTGCAACCGACCCGCGTATTGGGTGGATATTTCGGAGACGGGCCCGCTCGGCTCGGCTCGGCTCGGCTCGGCTCGGCTCGGCTCCTCTAGTCCGGTCTGTTTTCCAGTATTTTCTGCTCAGCTCTGATCGCGCCGCCCAGCACCAGCCGGGGACAGCTGCTGCAGGCCGGACACCTCCCGCTCATTCTGCCGCTAAAAACCTCCGCAGCTGCGCGCGGTCAGACTGTTTGGGTCGGTGAGAAGCTCCACTGTTTATTGTCCTGAATACACACATTAACACACACACACCACCTCCTCCTCCTCCTCCTCCTCCCGGGGCCACGCCTGTTTTTGCGTCCATGCATGGCGCACCGTTATTATCCTCCATCCTCATGCCGAGACAAATGGCTGCTGGCGGGGCGGGGGTACGACCAGCGGACATGCGGGCTGAGAGGCACCGCGGCACGGCTGCATGGTGCGGATCGGGCCGGGAGAGAGGACCGGGGCCTCCGGGAGCCCGGGACTCTCTGCTCCCGAGTCGAGTCCGATCAGCGGATTCAGCCGCGGCTCCTCCGACATGAAGCGAAGTTTGCGGAGGATCCGCGGCTCCGGGAGTCGCTCCCTCCCTCCAATCACAGTAACAATAGAGACACAATAGAAACAGGTAGAAACACAGAGGAGGCCGCTCACCTGCTCAGAAGATCCAACAGTCTCCAAAGTTCAGCGGAGAGGACGAAGAGCCGGAGCCGGAGAGACGGAGCCACGGACGGAGAGACAGACAGGAGGAGCCGCTGCTGCTGCTGCTGCTGCTGCTGCAGGGAATGACGGGAAAGAATCCGCACTGCCCCCTCCTCCCCCCGTCCTCCTCCCCCCGTCCTCCTCCCCTCCTCCATCACACTCTCTCCAGTCTGCATCAGTGGAGTCAGATCGGGTCCGGATCAGACTCAGATCCTGGTTTTCATCTTTTATTTCTCTGATTGGACTTTGTGCTGCGTTCACGGACATCTCTGGTTTCTACGTAAAACTCCAGCTTTGATAAAAACAACATAAACAGTCCTGAACTCCTGTCAGCGCCTCCTGCAGGCCAGACTTCACATCCCCCCGTTTGTCCTGGGGGGGCGCTACAGGAAAAATCAGACCGGTTCAGGTTCGTCGTCTGGAGACCAAGAGCAGGTCCAGACTGAGACCAGGACTACAAACAGCTGTTTGAAACCTTCAGTTTCTACTTGATTCTATTTTACATGTGATCCTCCAGCTGTTTTCTCAGTAAGTGACCCTTGAGTGAAGAATTGTTATCCTGAATGTTTTGAACCATCAGTCTTTACTTTGTAGTTCATGGTCTCAGCATCAGGAGGTTGTTTTTACTTCCTGTCTCAGTTGAGGCCTGAACTACGAAGCAGGTTCAACACACCCAGGATAACTTTCTGAACCTGACATTGACCTGATCACCTGCTCAGCTGACTCTGGTTTACCTGTCCAGGTACGAGTGTGTTCATGTGAAAGAGGCGGAGTTGTTAATTATAAGCAACATCGTCTGAACCACGTCCAACAGGGACATTCATCAAGGTGAAATGTGACAATATGATCACATGACTAAAGATATCATGTAAATAAGAGCATGAATTATAGAACTTTATTATTACAACTGTTATCAACATGTGAAGCAGATGAATGTCTGTTTCTGCTGCAGAGAGGAGAGGAAGAGGAGGAGGAGATGAAGAGGAGGGGAGGAGAAGGAGGAGAGGAGGAGGAGGAGGAGAGGAGGAGAGGAAGAGGAGGGGAGGAGAAGGAGGAGAGGAAGAGAAGGAGGAGAGGAAGAGAAGGGGAGGAGAAGGAGGAGAGGAAGAGAAGGAGGAGAGGAAGAGGAGAGGAAGAGAAGGAGGAGAGGAAGATAAGGCGGAGAGGAAGAGGAGAGGAGGAGAAGGAGGAGAGGAAGAGAAGGAGCAGAGGAAGAGGAGAGGAAGAGGAGAGGAAGAGGAGGAGAGGAGGAGGAGGAGATGAAGAGGAGGGGAGGAGAAGGAGGAGAGGAAGAGGAGGAGGAGGAGGAGATGAAGAGGAGGGGAGGAGAAGGAGGAGAGGAAGAGGAGAGGAAGAGAAGGAGAAGAGGAGGAGAGGAAGAGAAGGAGGAGACGAAGAGGAGAGGAAGAGAAGGAGGAGAGGAAGATAAGGCGGAGAGGAAGAGGGGAGGAAGAGGAGAGGAAGAGGAGAGGAGGAGGAGAGGAGGAGAAGGAGGAGAGGAAGAGGAGAGGAAGAGGAGAGGAGGAGGAGAGGAGGAGGAGAGGAAGAGAAGGAGCAGAGGAAGAGGAGAGGAGGAGAAGGAGGAGAGGAAGAGGAGAGGAAGAGGAGAGGAAGAGGAGAGGAGGAGGAGAAGGAGGAGAGGAAGAGGAGAGGAAGAGGAGGAGAGGAGGAGAAGGAGGAGAGGAAGAGAAGGAGCAGAGGAAGAGGAGAGGAGGAGGAGAGGAAGAGGAGGAGAGGAAGAGGAGGAGGAAGAGGAGGAGGAGAGGAAGAGGAGGAGAGAGGAGTTAACCTGCGCAGGAGCAGGTCAGGAGTTCAGCATCAGTTACCATGGTGATTTACCCTGGTAACAAGGGAACCACCTTCCTCAGATCCTGCCTCGTAGTACAGACCTCTGCTCTCACCTGCTCTCACCTTCTCTCACCCGCTCTCACCTTCTCTCACCCGCTCTCACCTTCTCTCACCTTCTCTCACCTGCTCTCACCCGCTCTCACCTGCTCTCACCCGCTCTCACCTGTTCTCACCTGCTCTCACCTGTTCTCACCTGCTCTCACCCGCTCTCACCTGCTCTCACCTGCTCTCACCTGCTCTCACCTGCTCTCACCTGTTCTCACCTGCTCTCACCTGCTCACAGGAATAAGGATATGAATCATTTACACGGAACATGTTTCATACTTCATCTGAACACATGATCATTATTCTTCAGTGATCGACTGTTTCTGTATCAGATGTTTTACTTCAGATAAACACTTGTCATTATTAGTTTAACTGTTGTTTGTTTTCTTGTCCTTGATTTTTATTTATTGTTTACATCATGATGTCATGTTTACCAGAGTGAGGAAGAGTAGCTGCTGCCAATCTAAATAAATAAATAAACCTACATCAGACAGAGGCTCTGACCTCTGTGTTTGAGCATCAACAGGAAGTGATGTCACACAGAGGGCGCGGCTCCAAGTCAGTGCTAATTAATAATTAATGGGTCTGTTAACATCTCACTGCTGTCAGAGGAAGAATTCACAACTATGAGGTAACTGCTGCCGAGGCTCATGGGTAATGTAGTCCTCAGACAGACAGAAGATCCTGGAACATTTCTGAGTGCTGACCGGTCTGGATCAGTGGGGGGGGGGGGGGGGGGGCACTTCCTGCTGTAAAGTGATCCGTGCTGACAGTCAGCAGCTCTCAGCTCGTTACCGGCTGATGGACTCAGTAATGATCCCTGATGGGAAACGCTGAGGCTTAATGAGCTGTGATTGGATAAACACTCACCTGAGAGCCGTCTGCTGTCAGTCCAGACCACACCCACCGTCTCCCCCGTCACATGATACAGGAAACACTCAGCTCATCTACCGGATTCATGATCTTCATCAGCTCCTCGTGATGAAGAGGAGCAGCTGTTTGACACTTTGATGTTACCTGGTTTCTTGACGGACACGGTGAAGACATGATGACCCGAGGATACACCTGCACTGAACCTGGATGGGGGGGGTGTCGAGGAACGAAGCACCTGTCCTCTGACATCACAAGAACCAACATGGTGTCAATATTTATAATTACTTAAAAGTCAAAGATGCAAAGGAAACAGGATCTTTAGTTTTATTTTATTTTATTTATGAACAGTTTGAGTGAATGCTGCTGATTATAGTAAAGACCGATTGGACCGTTATCGTCCAATCAGATTCAGGTCCAAAAACAGGGTGAAAATCTACTTGGAACTTCAGGGTCAACAACAGTGTGGGAACTTTGAGTTTTACAGTTTTCTGCTCTGTATCTGTTCACACAAATACTGTGTGTGTGTGTGTGTGTGTGTGTGTGTGTGTGTGTGTGTGTGTGTGTGTGTGTGTGTGTGTGTTAGAATTATTTAACTCTTTTTGACCCTATTCTGATCCCGTACTCCAACACAGCAGCATGTCAGCAGGGTCAGGACGCCTTCGGTGTTGCCTTCAGGTACAGTGTTGAACCCAGGGTTTCTTTTTAAACCCCACACATGATGCGTTCACTGTCTCTCCCTCCGTCGTCCTGCAGGAATCAGCTGATCAAAGTTCAGAGCCACAAAGAGTCTGAAAGATTTCAGTTTTTCATTTTTAATCAGTTTCTAAAAACATTTTCACTGAGAAGAATTTACAGCTGAAACTGATCAAATCAATCAGTTATCAATAATCAGTTATCAGGACCCGGACCATGTGATGAGGACTGAACAGGTCTACGGGACACAAAAGACGGACTGTGGTCCAGACGCAGCCTCCTTCACCGTCTGTCTGGACTCAGACAGCAGAGAGCTGATGGATCAATGAAACGATAAATAATCAATGTGTTTGTCTAAGTTTCAGCTGAAATCGACACGTGTCCATCACGAGGAACAGAAATGACTCAGACTGAGGTAAACCAGCAGAACGTGAACCCGGCCCGACGCCGGCCCAACGCCTCTCAGCCGGACATGACACAGGGACGTGACCCAGGTCTCTGGATCCAGATGTGGTTCTGTGCTGTTCGTCAGAGACGCAGCAGCTCGTCTCGTCTCCACCGTCACTGACCTCGGTCAAAAATAGAAAAGAATCAGATCGATGGAAAATAAACTTCATCACAGAGAAAAGAGGCGGGAAACGAACGGCGGTCAGAAGTCCAGCCACTCCGTCATGTAGATGCAGTTGGACGGAGATATTTCTCCTCCCTCATGACAGTCGTCAAACACCTGCGGAGAGAGAACAGGTACCACATCACCTGCAGGTCTCCAACAGAGGTGTGTGTGTGTGTGTGTGTGTGTGTGTGTGTGTGTGTGTGTTACCGGGCAGAGGCCGCAGGGCGTCTTCACCAGGCCGGTGGGATGGATGACGGGGTTGACGCCGCGGTACAGCTTCATCTGTCCGTCCACGCTGCCCACCGTTCCCTCCTTGGCGGCGATGACGGTCATCTCCACCTTCCCGTCGTAGATCAGCGTGTTCAGGATGGTCTCGATGTCGTCCATGGACAGATCCACCTGTGAACACCTGTCAGTCAACCTGGGAGCGCTTTATTCACTTTGGTCTGGCGAGTTTCTCTGAATAACGTGTTTGCCTTGCGGCCCCTCAGGCGGTTATAGTGACGTGTGATTGGCTGGTTTGAGTGTGATGTCACCTTGCTGATTCCCAGCTCACAGATGTATTTCCAGACTTCATGCGAGGTGGCGAAGGAGCTGTTCCTCTGGACCATGGGACTCTGTTTGCTGTCCCTCGCTGCTTCTGCCTGAACACAAACCAACAGTGAGGGTCACATGATCCGAACCAGACCCCACACTGAACCGGGGGAGGGGGGGGGGGGGGG
>NW_019525457.1:252906-257629 GCF_002814215.2 Seriola lalandi dorsalis | reverse complement strand
CCCCCCCCCCCCCCCCCCCACATGAAGTTTTTTGAACCTTGCTCTGCAGGAACTTGAAGCACTGCTGGTTGAGAACTTCGACAAACTCGGACTCAAAGTCCTGGTCGCTGTACCAGGCGCCCCCGGTCACCGAGCGGTCCGGCTGCAGGTTGTACAGCATGTACACCTTCTTCTTAGACGCCTGCAAACAGGAAACACACACCTGTCAGGAGGAAAACCCGTATCTCCACAGCTGATCAGAGAAGCTCAGAGTCATGTGGAACTCACAGCCACGGACTTCACAGCTTTGATGAGTTTCTTGCTCTCCAGGTTCTTCAGGATCTTGTTGATCTCCGTCAGAGGAAGGTTGCTCTTAAAGCGGATGTCTCTGCTCCAGATCCCTGCAGACACGAGAACTCAGGCTCTGGATCTGACGGGGCGGAGATGTGCGTGAGCTGGCTGAGCCTTACCTTTGTTTCCTGCGTCCTCGATGATCTGGTACACCAGCTTCTCCTGGTTGTCTGAACCCTTCATCTTACTGTAACAGTGGAAACAGCTCAGGTTCAGTTACAGGGACAACAGCTCAGGTTGTTGGGGGGGGGGGGGGGGGGGGGGGGGGGGGGGTCATGGACAAGGCTCTGTAGTTTATATTCGTCTGTGTTCACACTTCTCACACACACTGTCAGTGTTTCCTTCGGTGTGTGTTTCATCACTGCTGCTGTGTCGTAGCTCTGGGTTCTAGCAGCGTGCTCGTGTCTGTGTAGTTGTAGCAATAGCAGCATCACTCACCTGCAGAGAGGACAGGTGTGTGCTGTGTTTACCTGGAGGTCTGAGCGTCCTTCATTCTGTACAGGAGACCTGAACTGTTCCTCAGAAGGTCCAGGTGACCCTGGAACAGGTGAACAGGACGGGTTCAGACAACTTGACATCATCAATAAACTACCAGCTGAGAACATGGTTACAGTCTAATCTGAGGAACCAATCAGGAGAGAGGAGTCAGCAGTGACATCATCACAAGACTGACCAATGAGAGCAGCTTGTTGATGGCCATGGCTCTCTGCTGCGGCTCCAGGTGAGGCATGTCGTTCTGGATCACCTGGTCTGTGATACCATGAGGAAACTGCTGACACAGCTCTTTGATCCTACACACACACACACACACACACACACACACACACACACACACACACACACACACACACACACACACACGAAGTGTTAGTGTCTGTAAAGATGGAGGATGGAGCTGCGATGATGAATCGATTGACAGAAAATTGATCTGTTACAATTCTGATAATCGACTGATCGTTGTAAATTCTCTGCTTCTCAGGTGTGAATGACTTCCTGTTTCCTGTGTCAGTAACAAATTAAAACGTTTGAAGACGTCCTGTTTATATCTATAGTTTATATCTGCTGTGAACCTCCTTCCTGTCTCTACTTTTCTCTTTTACATGTTTAATGTCATTAAAACTGTCAAAAGCAAAAATAACATAACTGATCATTTCCTACAATTAGATCAAATATAGATGTTCAGTGTGAACAGAGACAAGCTACAAACAAACAGACAATTAACATTAATTAATACGTCATCATGTCTGCAGTGTGTACTTATTAAAAAAGAGAAAATGTTTATATTTCTTCAAGTATGGCATCAGAAAATATCAGTATCAAACTGACACTGTTCATTTCTAATAATAATAATAATAATAATATTCTCTAAATAAAGGTAAATGGAAGAGAATCTCAGCAGGGAGCAGGTTACCTGCAGGTAACATCAGGTGACTGTGTTCACCTGGTGACGTTCACACTGACCAAACACTCTGGATTTAACTGAACAGATAAAAATGAAGCTCCACTTTAGACATGAAGAGCTCCTTGGAGGAGGACACCCAGAGATGCTAACAGTCCCCGGCGGAGAGCAGACACTGTTCAGGTTCTGGTGACAGAGACTGTACGTGTAATGGGCCGAATGGACCCGGACTTCACAGAACTACTACACGGGTCAGAGAGAGTATTTTGGCAGCACGTGTTCACCGGGTCTGACAACAGCCAGTAAAGACGACACCTGTCAGGATTTACACGGAGCCCGCTTCCTCTCTCTCCGGGTGAACCGCGGGCTCCGGGATGAGCCTCGCTGTCGTTGTCCCACTGACCTGTTCTCAATCTCGGCAGGGTCCGACAGGTTCGTCTCCTTCTTTACTTTGACTTCAGACATTTTCTTAAAGCTCTGTCCTCCGTGTTTCTGTCTGCGCCGCTGTTGGTCAGCCTGTCAGCCTGTTAGCCTGTTAGCCTGTTAGCCTGTTAGCTAACGCTGGTTCAGGGTCCTGAAAAGTTGGCTGCCAGCGGGGCGTCCTGAAAACTGCCTGTTTAAAAACCTGCTCATGACAAAAGCGGAAAAGATAAAAATGGAATGAATAAAGAAGGAAAAGAAGGAAAAAATAAATACTGCGTGTAAAAGCTACTTTAATTTAATTCCTTCATTGCTTTCTTAAATACTCATTTATGTGGTTCATGATTTTAACATGGAAATAAAAGCAAACTTTCATGCACATGTAATTTAAGACGAGTCACGCGTCAGATGATGAAATAACATGTAAAAACGTTACATTTATTTATTTATTTATTATCGTAACAATTCTACAAATATTTTCTCTCCTCCACGATTTTTCTACATTTATAAATTAATTGTATGTTTGAATATAAATAAAGTTAATTAAACGTTAGTACCGGTGCAGCCCGGCGAGGCGGGCGGCGTCGTCACGGGGTGGGCGGCGTCGTCACTCAGTGCTTAAAACGAGCGCACCTGTCGGGTAGCGGGGGTTGCTATGGTGACGCTTCTGTAAACTGTCCGAGACCGAGCAACAAGCTGATCGATCAATCTGCAGCTTCTCATCATATCGAGTAAGACTGATAATTGATTATTGATATGAACTATTCCACACTTACACACCGACGAAGGAAACAAACAAACCAGAGGAAGTATTAATATACAGCCTCTAGACGTACGTGAGTTTGTTTCTGGTCCCAGACTCTCCCGTGTGGGCGGCGGTTTTCTCTCATTCCAAACTCCCTAGAAAACAATGAAAACAGCAGCAGGTACAAGCTAAAGCTAAAGCTAGCGCTAGCGCAGCAGGTGTTGACATCTGAACTTGTGTCTGTTCCTGTTTCTTTTTCGCTGGTTGATTTGACTTTGACTCAAGTTGTGAAGAATCAGGAACCTGGACTCGAGGTGAAGTCCTGAAAAACTATTTGATCTTGTTTTACGACAGAACGTGACGTGTTTACACCAACTGACAGGAAATGATGCTGAAAACAATGTCATGACCTTTCACCTTTGAAGCTCCATCATGTCTCAGTCTGAGAGACGACACTTTTCTTCTTTCTTCTTTAGAGGACTTTTACTGTGGGTTACGGTTATTTACAAATTTATATTTATGTGATTGGTTGATTGATTGATTGATTGACAGGTGAACAGTCATCATCATGACAGCGGGAGCAGTGTCAGCTCCACTCATCATTCCCATCATCCACCTGCAGGCACACAGAGCCAAGAACCACATCGACACCAACACACCTGTCTCCATCCAGTCAGGTACAGACACACACACACACACACACACACACCTGTCTCCATCCAGTCAGGTACAGACACACACACCTGTGTCTGCTGCAGCTACTACTGCTATCGTGTCACCAGGTGCACCTGTCTCTGCAGACTCTCCAGGTGTGCTAATTTTCTACACGGTGGACGGGTCGAGGCCAGCGGGGGTGCAGCGGGGGTCGGCAGGCACCAGCAGGAAGTACAGCGAGCCCATCCTGCTGCCTGCTGGTCGGGTGTGTGTCAGAGCCGTGGCTGTCTGCAGGTAAATGAACACCTGAGTTTCATTAGACAGAAACGCATGAGTGCACAGCCACGCAGTGGTGACATCACTTCCTGTCCAGACTGTAGCGCCCTACAGTCTCTCATTTAGCTTCTCAGTCACTGGTCTTTAACTAAACAAATCATTTATTGTTCATATCTACAGATATGGAAAAGGCCACGCCCCCTACACACACCTGCAGGCCATCCGCTCATTAATGAAGGTTAACTCTGTCTACCTGTCTCTGCAGTGACGGAAGACAGAGCTCCACGGTGACGAAGGTGTTCTCTGTCGACCTCGTGGACTCCAACAACAGGAAGGAGAACCAGGAGAACCATCAGGTAGTCAGACGTTCCCTCTGTCAGAACAGAACAGCGCCCCCTGCCCGTTAATGTCGTCCCCTCCCTCCACATTCATCACTCAGCTGTTTCTATTTCAGCGTCCGACTGAAGGAACCTCCTGTTCTCCTGAGAACCCTGCTGGTTCTTCACTGAGGCCCCCAGGTCGGTTCTACAGCAGATACTGCAGTAGTAGTAGTGTTAGTATTAGCAGTATTAGTAGTAGTCACAGTAGCAGTAGTAGTAGCAGTGGCAGTAGTAGTAGTAGCAGTAGCAGTAGTAGTAGCAGTGGCAGTAGTAGTAGTAGCAGTAGCAGCAGTAGTAGCAGTAGCAGTAGTAGTAGCAGTGGCAGTAGTAGTAGTAGCAGCAGTAGTAGTAGTAGCAGTAGTAGTAGTAGTAGCAGTAGCAGTAGTAGTAGCAGTGGCAGTAGTAGTAGTAGCAGTAGCAGTAGTAGTAGCAGTGGCAGTAGTAGCAGTAGTAGTAGTAGTAGCAGTAGTAGTAGTAGTAGCAGTGGCAGTAGTAGTAGTAGCAGCAGTAGTAGTAGTA
>NW_019525457.1:246550-249050 GCF_002814215.2 Seriola lalandi dorsalis | reverse complement strand
TGTCTGTCTGTGTCTGTCTGCCTGTCTGTCTCTGTACCTGTCTGTCTGTTTCTATACCTGTCTGCCTGCCTGTCTGTCTCTGTACCTGTCTGTCTGTTTCTATACCTGTCTGTCTGTCTTTGTACCTGTCTGTCTCTATACCTGTCTGTCTGTCTGTCTCTGTACCTGTCTGTCTCTATACCTGTCTGTCTGTCTGACTGTTTGCAGGTGCGCTCAGTGTCTGAGTTTCCGTCCTACAGACCCGTTTGCTCGGTTCTGTGCTCAGTGTGGAGCTGTCGTTCCTCCGTTACCTGAACAGAGACTGCCCCCTGCTGAGGGAGGACAGGTACTACACACACTTGTACACACACCTGCACACAGATGAGAATGTCCTGGGTCATCACTGGTCTCGTGTGTGTGCTCTGTTCTCAGAAGGTTCTCTGTGTGTTCTGTAACACTGTGGTTCCCGTCAACACTCACACCTGTTTGATCTGTGAAGCCTCCGTCCAACAACAACTACAACCACAGGCCGGACTCACACTGCAGGTACACACACACACACACACACACACACACACACACACACACACACACACATATATGAAATAAAATCTTATTCTCATAATGATACAACCATAAATTTAAAAACAAAAATTTTCAAATTCTTTTGTGATATTTTTACTTTGTGTGTGTGTGTGTGTGTGTGTGTGTGTGTGTGTGTGTGTGTGTGTGTGTGTGTAGGATCATGTGGTGTGTGTTTGCTGTGGAAGTGGGAATCCAGCTCACATCACCAACTGTCTAACCTGTGAGAGCCGCCTGCAGCCGGTAACACACACACACACACACACACACACACACACACACACACACACACACACACACACACACACACACAGCTGTACATTTACACTTTTCATCTGTAGATATTTAGATATTCAACCTTTTATTTCCCTGTGTGCGTGTGCTGCTGCAGGTGTGTGTGGGTAACGACACCCCCTCTGTCCCATCAGCTGACAGCAGGATGTTGTCCTGCTCCAGGTGTAAACGCATAAACCACAGGGATGCCAGATACTGCGACTGGTGCGGCTCCAAGGTAAACACTCACCTGAACTCACACCTGAACACACACCTGAACAAACACCTGAACTCACACCTGAACAAACACCTGAACTCACACCTGAACACACACCTGAACACACACCTGAACTCACACCTGAACACACACCTGAACACATACCTGAACTCTCACCTGAACTCTCACCTGAACACTCACCTGAACTCACTCCTGAACACAAACCTGAACTCTCACCTGAACACTCACCTGAACACACACCTGAACTCACACCTGAACACACACCTGAACACACACCTGAACACTCACCTGAACACACACCTGAACACATACCTGAACTCTCACCTGAACTCTCACCTGAACACTCACCTGAACACTCACCTGAACACACCTAGCACTAACTAGCTTGAAATGGCTGATTATTGTGATTGTTGTGACTGAAAATGAACAGTTTAGATTTTCAGTTCTTCTATAGGTGAGGTTGTTTCCTCATGCTTCCAGGTTTTGTGCTAAGCTAATGTTAGCAGTGACTCACTGTGGCTCTGTAGTGATGTGATGCGTGTCTGTAGCCTGGTCATGCAGCGAGCTCTGTGACGTGTTGGCGATGTGGAGCGAGTGGACACCCGTATGCCTTCTACTGCGCAGCCTGTGGCGTCTACCTGGAAGCACCATCACCCACTTCCTGTAGTGACATCACACGGACTGTTAGGGGCACCGCCCCCAGCCAGGTATGATGCACCGCTGACATCACGCCGTTCACACAAGTCGTAATCTAGTTTATCACCCAATAACAATCTGTCATGTTTGTGTGTGTGTGTGATCAGGCTTCAGCTTCGACCTCCCATGATGCCATCTGGCAGGCCACGCCTTCGTCTGACCCCACACCCACTGTGAAGGTAACCCTGCCCACTGCTGATCAGTACACGCAGACCGTTGGACTCTATTACCCATCAGCCACCGAGCTCCAAAAGAAAGACCAGCAGAGGGCGCTACAGCTCAGCAGACAGCAGGCGACCAGAGACCGCCAACCGCTACTGACCGCCATCAGCCCGGGCAGAGGTACAGGATACTACTAATACTAGCACTAATAATACTACTGCTACTACTGATACTACTAATACTAGCACTAATAATACTACTACTACTACTGATACTACTAATACTACTAATACTAGCACTAATACTACTACTACTACTACTACTACTAATACTACTAATACTAGCACTAATACTACTACTACTACTACTACTACTGATACTACTAATACTAGCACTAATAATACTACTGCTACTACTGATACTACTAATACTAGCACTAATAATACTACTGCTACTACTGATACTACTTGTCATTGATGTGTTCAGGTTACTGGAGGAAGCAGGTGGATCATGTTTGTGCTCACCTGAGGAGTTACGCTCAGAACAATGCCCCCTTCAGGACTCTGCTGG
>NW_019525457.1:234305-246514 GCF_002814215.2 Seriola lalandi dorsalis | reverse complement strand
ATACTACTAATACTAGCACTAATACTACTACTACTACTACTACTACTGATACTACTAATACTAGCACTAATAATACTACTGCTACTACTGATACTACTAATACTAGCACTAATAATACTACTGCTACTACTGATACTACTTGTCATTGATGTGTTCAGGTTACTGGAGGAAGCAGGTGGATCATGTTTGTGCTCACCTGAGGAGTTACGCTCAGAACAATGCCCCCTTCAGGACTCTGCTGGGAGAGCCTCGTCTGGGCCGGGTATGCCCCACCTCACCTGTACATCACCTGTACATCACCTGCACCTCACCTGTGGGATAAATGAACTGCCATTAAATTGATTGATAACGACGTCTGTGAGAAGTTGATTAGGCACCAGACTCACCTGAGCAGGTGCAGGTGCTCCTGTGTGTCAGCTGACGTGTTGTGTCTTCTCCACCTTCAGATGGTCTCTGCTGTGGTTCAAGAAGATGGTCATGAAGTCAGTCTGACCATCAGCTTCGTGTCGGCCGCACGAGAAGAGAAGCAGGTGAGTTGAACACCTGGAGTCCGACTGAAACATCTCTTCAGTGAAGTTCAGGTGACTGACAGCAGGTTTTGTCTCAGGTGGGTCCTGAAGGTGACGGTGCAGGTCCAGCAGGTACCCGTCCTAGATCAGCACCTGCAGGTCGGACTGAGACTCTGAGCAGCGTCACAGAACGATTCTCTGACAGCAGCAGTAAGAAAGGTTGGTACAGACACTGTAGATACACAGTAGATACACTGTAAATATACTGTAAATACTCTGTAGATACACTGTAAATATACTGTAAATACTCTGTAGATACACAGAAGATACACTGTAAATACACTGTAAATATACTGTAAATATACTGTGAATACTCTGTAGATACACAGAAGATACACTGTAAATATACTGTAAATACTCTGTAGATACACAGAAGATACACTGTAAATATACTGTAAATACTCTGTAGATACACAGAAGATACACTGTAGATACACTGTAAATATACTGTAAATATACTGTGAATATACTGTAGATACACTGTAAATATACTGTAAATACTCTGTAGATACACAGAAGATACACTGTAAATATACTGTAAATACTCTGTAGATACACAGAAGATACACTGTAAATATACTGTAAATATACTGTAGATACACAGTAGATATACTGTAAATATACTGTAAATATACTGTAGATACACAGAAGATACACTGTAAATATACTGTAAATATACTGTGAATATACTGTAGATACACTGTGAATACTCTGTAGATACACAGAAGATACAGTGTAAATATACTGTAAATATACTGTAGATACACAGAAGATACACTGTGAATACTCTGTAGATACACAGTAAATAGACTGTAGATACACTTTAAATACTCTGTAAATATACTGTAAATATACTGTGAATACTCTGTAGATACACAGAAGATACACTGTAAATACACTGTAAATATACTGTAAATATACTGTGAATACTCTGTAGATACACAGAAGATACACTGTAAATACACTGTAAATATACTGTAAATATACTGTAGATACTCGTAGATACACAGTAGATACACAGAATATACTGTAAATATACTGTAAATATACTGTAAATACACTGTGAATACTCTGTAGATACACTGTAGATACACAGAAGATACACTGTAAATATACTGTAAATATACTGTGAATATACTGTAGATACACTGTAAATACACTGTAGATACACAGTAGATATACTGTGAATACTCTGTAGATACACAGAAGATACACTGTAGATACACTGTAGATACACTGTAAATACACTGTAGATACACTGTGAATATACTGTAGATACACAGAAGATACACTGTAGATATACTGTAAATACACTGTAGATACACAGTAGATATACTGTGAATACTCTGTAGATACACAGTAAATACACTGTAGATATACTGTAAATATACTGTAGATACACAGAAGATACACTGTAGATATACTGTAGATATACTGTGAATATACTGTAGATACTCTGTAAATACACTGTAGATATACTGTAAATACTCTGTAGATACACAGAAGATACACTGTAAATACGCTGTAAATATACTGTAGATACACTGTAGATACACTGTAGATACACTGTAGATATACTGTAAATACACTGTAGATATACTGTAGATACACTGTGATACACTGTAAATACACTGTAGATACACTGTAGATACACTGTGAATATACTGTAGATACACAGAAGATACACTGTAAATACACTGTAGATACACAGTAGATACACTGTAAATACACTGTAGATACACTGTAGATACACAGTAGATACACTGTAAATACACTGTAGATACACAGTAGATACACTGTAAATACACTGTAGATACACTGTAAATACACTGTAGATACACTGTAGATACACTGTGAATATACTGTAGATACACAGAAGATACACTGTAGATACACTGTGAATACACTGTAGATACTCTGTAGATACACAGTAGATACACTGTAAATACACTGTAGATACACTGTAGATACACTGTAAATACACTGTAGATACTCTGTAGATACACAGTAGATATAATGTGAATACTCTGTAGATACACTGTAAATACACTGTAGATACACTGTAGATACACTGTAAATACCCTGTGAATAGATACACAGTAGATATAATGTGAATACTCTGTAGATACACTGTAAATACACTGTAGATACACTGTAGATACACTGTAGATACACTGTAGATATACTGTGAATACACTGTAGATACACAGTAGATACACTGTAGATACACTGTAAATACTCTGTAGATACATAGTAAATACCCTGTGAATACACTGTAGATATACTGTGAATATACTGTAGATACACAGTAAATACACTGTAAATACATTACGTTTCATACCTGTAGCGACAGTGTAGTGCAGCAGATAACTGCATATTTGAGGGAAATCTTTCAAATGTGAATACAAATGCTAAATGTGTTAGCCACTTCAAGTTCAAGATGGCCGCCATTTCTTGCAAGGAAATGTTATTTTTTGTAATAAGTTCCTTGACTATTTTCTCATGAATAATCCAGGTGTCAAATCATTTTAACAATGTAGAAGGAGAATTTAGTACACTGTAAAAAAATCAAAGAAAGTATATTTCAGCAAAAATGTTCCTCACAAAAAAAGCTTGCTAACTAGCCTAGCGTTAGCGAGTTAGCCTAGCGAGCTTGCAGGTTGACTCTTAACAGAACTTTTGCTTCATCACTCATAACAAATGGTTTGTAAACACGTTGGGTTTTAGGCAAAATTTTTCCTGACATGTTAAAGTTGAAATTTAACAATTGTGAATTCACGTCCTCATTGTCTAAAACACAGGATTACATTACATAATCATAGAGATCTGTCCCATGGGTAAAATTCTGTCGTAAAACATGTTTACTGTGACAGAAATGGCGGCCATCTTTTAAGTTTTGAAATTTGCTGAGCAGGAATCAGTCTGAGTCCAGATTAAAGCTAACATGCTAACGCTAGTTTCCTATTCCTGTTCACTCCTCCAGTCACTTTGTTCTCAGCTCATCAGTTCATTAGAAACGTGTCTGCAGTCTGGGGTCAGTTGTTGTTCCTCTGTGGTTTTATTAACAGGAAGTGATGCGTCCACAGGTGTGATGAAACCCCCCAGACCAAACTTGACGCCCAAACCTCCGGTAAGAACCTGCACCAGCTGCTGGGGAGTCATTTAGATCTGGATCTGGATCTAAACTCACCTGAAGGAGGCCACGCCTCTGCTGCTATCTCACTTCCTGTTCAGTATAGCTCCTCTCTGATTGGATGTCCTGGTTGCAGGTGAAGGACAGTCAGCTGCTGAAGGAGCTGGGTCCAGGTCGAGGTCAGATCAGCGTCATCCAGCAGCTCCTGGATCAGGTATGAGTCTCTGCAGCCAATCAACAGCTTCCTCTGGATCACCTGACGTAGTTTACTCTGACCATTGTTTGTTTGTCGACCACCAGGGGGCGGATCCCTCCTGCTGCGGCAGCAATGGACGACACGCCTTGGCTGTTGCCGTAGTGAACGGGCACCGTGATGTACTTCCTGTTCTGGTGCAGAGAGGAGCTGACGTGGAGCAGCAGTCCGGACAGTAAGACGACCATCATCCACCAGGTCCAGGACCAGCACTGAGACCTGGTCCAGGACCAGGATTCTCTGTCTCTTTACTAAACCATGCAACTGTCAGTTAGAGTTCCCACCTCGCAGTTGTTTCCTCCAAACAGGAAACACGGTCACAGTCTTTCCATTATGATGTCACATTGAAGTTGACCTTTGACCTTTTGACATAAAATGTCATCGGGGCGTTGTGTGGCGTAGTGGTCTAAGCAGGCGCCCCATGTGTAGAGGCTACAGTCCTCGCTGCAGTTGGCCCCGGTTCGAGTCCCGCATCGGACGGCCTTTACTGCATGTCATTCCCCCTCTCTCTGCCTCCCTGTTTCCTGTCTCTCTCCACTATCCTGTCCAATAAAGGCACAAAAGCCCAAAAAAATATACTTTAAAAAAAAAAATGTCATCACTTCATTTTATCCTGATGTTTGAGTTAAACTGTCTCATAATTAATGAATGAATTCTTGAGTCATAGCCAAAACCTGTTTTGTGAGGTCATAGTGACCTTTGACCTTTGACCACCAGTCAGTTCATCCTTGAGTCCGGGTGAATGTTTGTGCCAGATGTGAAGAAGTTCAATCAAGGTGTTACTAAGATGTCACGTCCATGAGAATGAGACGGACAACCTGTCGTGATGTCATGTGATGTCATGTCTGTGCTGATGATGTAACATGATGAATGTCCTCCTCTTCCTCAGGATGAAGAACACAGCTCTGCATGAAGCTGCAGCTCTGGGCTCTGAAGGTCTGCAGTGTGCAGAGGTTCTGCTTAGGTACGACTCACCTGTGTGTACACACACACACACACCTGTACACAAAGCTGTCATGTCAAAACCTTGTATCTCCAGTGAGAATGTAACTCAAACTGTTGAAACCTTTAGTTGAGAAAAAAACTTTAAACTTCTGTGTGTGTGTGTGTGTGTGTGTGTGTGTGTGTGTGTGTGTCCCTTCAGCTGCAGGGCCAGTGTGAAGCGGAGGAATGCCGCCGGTCAGACAGCGTATGACGTGGCGGTGAGCTCCGGCTGTAACAACATGGCGTCTCTGCTGGCTGCTCGGACCGGACTGGAATTACTGGGCAAACTGAGAAAACCCAAACTGAACCTGGACGCCGTCTGAGGAACAGACTGAGCTGAAGGAGCCTCACTGGCTTTCATCTGAAGCTCTGACCCGGCTACTGCTTCATCCAGAGAACCAGACCCTGAACCCTCAGACCCTCAGACCTTCAGATCCTCAGACCTTCAGAAACTTCATACCCTGAACCCTCAGACCTTCAAAACTTCAGACCTTCAGAAACTTCAGACCTTCAGACCCTGAACCCTCAGACCTTCAGACCCTCAGACCTTCAGAAACTTCAGACCCTGAACCCTCAGACCTTCAGACCCTCAGACCTTCAGACCCTCAGACCTTCAGACCCTCAGACCTTCAGAAACTTCAGACCCTGAACCCTCAGACCTTCAGACCCTCAGACCTTCAGACCCTGAACCCTCAGACCTTCAGACCACTCTGACCTTCAGACAGTGAACCCTCAGACCTTCAGAAACTTCAGACCCTCAGACCTTCAGAAACTTCAGACCCTCAGACCTTCAGATGTCAGTGTGTGTTGCTGGTCTTCACAGAGTCAGTGTTTGATCTGTTCCTAAATGAAAGGCAGTGTGTGTTCACTGAGCTCTGTTTTGTTGTTTCCATCCGCCCTGAAATCAGAGAGTGAAACATGATAAACTTCAGGTCAGTTTACAGGATTTAAACCCTCAACCTCCAGCCTGAAACATGAAGCTGCAGTTCCTCTAACGGCCACTAGAGTCTGGCTCCAACAGTGAGTCAGTCCCCATAGACTCCCATGTTAAACTGTCCAACTTTACAGCAGAAATAAACATGTTTACAGCCTGGTACAAAAACTGTTTTGGTCTCTAGAGCTAATTTCCTCCTTCATGACACCTGTTTATATAACTCACCTGTTTATATAACTCACCTGTTTATATAACTCACCTGTTCACATTTTATTAAGGACTAAAGTAATGGAGGATTGAGGGCGTGGCCTCTTTGAGTGACAGGTGGGTGGGCCCCTCCTCTTTGACCATGTTTGGATTAGCTGGGCGTTAGGGGTGGAGTCAGACACTGCCAAGATGGTGACAGTGGAGCAGCTCACTCTGAGCTTCAGAAACCTGTGGGTGATGTCACAGACGCGACGGCCATCTTTATTTATTCTGTGGTTTCAACGACAGTTCACTGGTCACATGACTCCAGATGTCATGTGAGAAAAACAACTGAATCAGTTGTTGATCTTCACACATCTACATCACCAGCTGTTTAGAGCGATGAGGAGGAGGCTGAACCTTCCTCACATCATGTTCTCCATCCTCTGAGTGCTGACCTCATGACCTCTTCTTCTTCTGTGGTTTAATGGCAGACTCATGTTCACACAGAGGAAACAGTTTGACCAGTGAGAATCTAAATTAATTCAGTATTGTATTAATGATGTGAATAATCAGCAGCTCAGAGTCGTATCTGTTGTATTTTATTTTAATTGACACTTTTTCATGTAAAACCTTAAAATCAGACACAAGCAGCTGCAGCTCTTCACCAGCAGGGGGGGCTGTTCATCACACCACCAGCTGCTGCCCCCCCCCTTTGGAGAAACTGCTGAATGACACAGAGAAAACATGAAGTTGAACCCTCTTGGGGGGGAGGGGAGGCGACGACTCCACTTTCACTCTCAGATGTCACGTGACTCACGGCCTCAAACGTCCGAGTGACAGACAACAACTACAGCTCAGTGACATCACAGACTTTCACGTTCGGCATTTATTATCCATTTATCTTTGATTCTGTTTTTATGAACCTAAGACTTCGGTGAACTCACAACAAACTCGTCCACGTCAGTAAAAAAAGGTTCGTTTGAAGAATTTCAAAAACCAGGCTTCAAGTTTTCAGCATTTGGAAACAAAGATCTCTTCGCTCTGCGACAAGAAGAAGAGCTGAGATAAACACAATCATGTTTCATCAAAGAAAAGCTTCAAAGAAATTATGTAGAAATGGAGAAACTCTCCTCAGACCTCAGAGGGTTAATAAACTCACAAACATTCACACGATGTTCAACCGGAAACTGAAGAAGAAGAGTTGATGACATCATCAGGCGCTCATGTTCTACTGTCTCTTACAGTTACTGGTCCTCAAACATCATCATCACCATCAGCAGCCGCCGGGTCCCGGTCTCCTGCAGCGTCACTGACCCACGCTCCTGGACCTCGTTCTGTTCATTTGAAACATGAGGCGAAGGCGCGGCGTGGTCGTCTCAGCGCCTCAGCCGGAGGAAGAAGGAGTGGCGGCACTCGGCGCTGTCAACAGGATAGTATTTATCGTAGAAGTCCAGGATGTACTCCTCGGCTTTGAAGCCAAACTTCTGGTACAGCAGCATGGCGGGATTACTGGCCGACACGTGGAGCGTCACGTCCTTCCCCATACACGTCTGAAAGACACAGAGACAAGGGTCTCACCTTACTGAACCTGTGCAGCTCACCTGGTCTCACCTGATAACCAAGGTTACCTGAGGTCAACTCAACAGGTTATTGGACTCCTGGTGTGTTTGTTGTGGAGAGGAGGACTCCTCTGTGGATCGTTCAGCTGCAGCTCTTCTGAGTCTCTGTCCTCCGTACAGCGTCACTCAGACTCACCTGAACCACTGACACTGAAGGAATCCAAACTACAACTCCCATGATCCCACGCTGCTTCATGAGGTCGCCTCTAACCTCTGTGTTGCTAGCTGTGTTCGCTAATACGCAGTTACCAAAAACACAGCCAGGATGTAGCAGTGTGACATCATCATTAGTGGACAGCTGCACACTGAGAGCAAGTTCAATGACTCAATCAAAGACGTTCAAACACGACAGGAGCGCTCACTGCTGCAGCTGCTTCTGTTTTAATTCTGACCAATCAGGAGCTAGTACCAACCACAGATCAGCCCCCCCCCCCAAGGAGTCGGCCCCTGTGTTGACCTCTGACCTGGATGAGGTGGTAGATCATGAAGGTGCCGATGCCAGCTCTCCTCCACTCAGGGTGCACCAGCAGGAAGGAGATGTACGCCTCGTTGTACTTCACGTCCGGCACCATGAAACCGAAGCCAACCACCACCTTCTTATAGAGGACGACCACGCTGAAGTCCGGGTACTGCAGACACTCGGACAGGTCCACACCTGGAGGGGGGGGGAGGCAATCAGAGGCAGGTTAGGAGGGACTGACTCGTGGTTGGACGGTTGACGGTGAGTAGAAGGAAGTGTATGTGTGTTACCTGGCCAGAAGCTGTCGTGACACATGGCGTTGACGGAGGGGATGTGGTTTGGGCGGACGTAGCAGTAGTCGATGGGGGCGTCGGCCTCAGGGACCCAGTTGGGCTCCGCCCTGTGAGGATACGCCCTGATCTCTGCCAGCAACCGCAGCTTCACCGGGCGACTCTCATAGTCCCTCCTGAAGGACAGGCACACAACTCATACTGGTACTACTGTAGTACTATTGATACTACTGGTACTAATGGTACTACTGTAGTACTACTGATACAACAGTACTAGTGGGCGGGGCCTGAGCCCGTCAGTTGTACCTGATGAAGGGTTTGAGGATGCGGGACGTGTACGGACTCTTGATGCTCTGGTCCAGACTTCCTTCTGCTCCCATGAGTCGATGCCAGAAGGACACGGAGTTCAGGTGGCGCCCCCTCCTGCCGGACAGGTTGGTCTGCACACACACATTCACAGAGACGTCAGAGGGTCAACACACCTGACTATAGCCGCCTCCTCCTGGTCGTATCCCTCCGCCGTCACACTACTACAGGTTACCCCCCTGCGAGTCAGACACAAGTCTTGAGTAATGGCTACAAAACTTTTTCTAAGGTCACTGTGACCTTTGACCTTTGACCGCCACAATCTAATCAGGTCACCGTTGAGTCCAGGTGAAACTTCCCTCGGGGTGTATTGAGATATCGTGCTCATGAGAATGAGACGGACACATGGAAAACAAAATGGCTGCCGCTCTGACTGCCGGCGGCGTGGAGGAATAAAAACCACAACATTTACCAGGAAGAAGAAGAAGAAGAGCAGTTTCTTTCAGACACTGATTATAAACAACGATACGGCAGCAAACAGCTGTTCTACGTAAAGATAAACAGTGGAGGAGGAATGGCGTCCTGAGCAGAGAATGAGGCCACACCCCCTCTGTGTGATGTAATCTGAGGTACCTGGAATCGATCGAGAATACGCAGCTCCTGGCTGTTGGTGCAGTATTTCCCCATGACTCCGCCTCCCAGCAGTGCCCCCACCTCCTGTGCACCGTAGATCCCTCCCACCAGACTGAGGGTGGCGCTGACGGCCCGGTCGATGTCCAGCAGGGGGAGCCCTCTTTGCCTCTTGGCCTGGCGGACCAGCAGCTTCCTGTGGAGGCGTTTGGCCTGCGGCGTGACGGCTAAGGCGAGCGGGCAGGCGTCCAGCCGGCGCAGCAGCATCCTCTCCTCGTACAGAGTGAGGGGGGCGTGGCGAGGACTCTGGGAGACGCCTCCGTCGGCTTTCTCAGGGTGAGTTATCCTCCTCCGCTCGGGCCCTCCGGCGCCAACACACCCCCCCGCAGAGAGAGACGGACCGTCACTCCGACCCACTGACTCCTCGAAGTCGTCCTCTCGCTCGCGTCCTTCGTCGTCCTCGCTCTCTGCTTCACGCTTGATGTGAGGTGGTAGTGGGCGGAGCTTCTTACGGGCAACAAGGGTGGCGCTGGGAGGAGGGATGTATTCCATCCCTGGGTCGATCATCCCCTCCGTCTCCATCTCCTCGTCGTCTGGAGGCGGGGCAGAGGGCAGAGGTCAGAGGTCACATCATGTTCAAACACAGAACAGCTGGACGTGTTAGACTGTGACTCACCGTGGAACAGCGCCTGGGGTGGCATGGCGTCAGGGATGAGGTCCGCCTCTGAAAGCAGGCTGGGTGTAGCTGAGTGAGACGCCGGCGTCCCCGGGGCGGAGAAGTCGGGTGAAGGCGACGGCGACGGGCTGGTGAGCGGCGTACGGTCTGAAGAGCTGAGGGATGAGAAATCAATGACCTCACCTTTCTCCAGGACAAGGTCAGGGCGGCGCCCGGCGGTCCCGCTGCGACCTCCGCCCAGTTTGACGGGCGTGGAGGAGGCACTGCGGTCAGTGTAGCCGCCCACCGCCTCCTTCTGCGCCCGCCGGATGTCTTTAGCCTCCTGTGTGCGAGAGCGCTTCTCCTTCAGCTGCATGGCGTTCTCCACGGGGTTTCTGGCGCCGCGCTTCCTCAGACCCTCCACGGTGATGATCGGGTCCATGGCGGGTTTGGAGGCTGCAACACATAGCTCTGTTTAACTCGCCTGCTGTGGTGACATGACACCTTTGACCTGAGAGACAGAGACCCTCACCTTTCGTCTTGGTGGTGGACTTGTCCACCTCTGGTCTCAGGGTCGGAGGTCTGTTCTGCACCAGCTTCCACCAGCCGGGTTCTCCGAACTCCTGCGCACCTGAGCGGAAGAAGGTGGGACTGCCGACCGACAGACAGCCGGCCACCGTGCTCCACCAGGTCGACGTCTTCTTCCTGCAGAGTCACAGTCACCAGGTCAGAGGTCACGTCACCTCCGGAGTTTAATAAAAGTCCAGAGTTTTATTTTGAAATCTCTGGGGTCGTGTTGTCGTCAGAAACTGAGACCTTAGGAAACGATGAGGTCACACACTCACAGAGTGAAACACCAGGTCAACAACAACAACACAGGTGTGTTTAAAACTCACCTGGTTCCCAACAGGAAGTTCCAGTGTCGACCAATAAAGGCACAGATGTCCTCCTTCCACCTGAAGTAACCCTGACGACCGGTTCCCTCCAGAGACAAGTTGTACATGGCCAACATCACAACCTGACGCACACACACACGCACACGCACACACACACACACACACACACACACACACACACACACAAGCATAAGAACCAAACATCACACATTTATCACTTCCTCATATTGACACCCCAACTGATCACATGACTGATCAAAGGAGGAACAGCCAATCAGAGACACTGATGATTCTCTACATCAGTGATTTATCTCCATGAAAAATCATCTGCTTTTAAAAAGTCTTTCATGTGTGTGGAATCTATAAAACAGTCTGATATTTATAATACGTTTATAGTTTATTTATAATTATTTATCATATATTTATGATTATTAATAATATATCTATAATCATTTATAATTATATTTATTTATCATATATTTATAATGTTTAAATATAGAAACGGGTGACACAGTGCGGGAGTAAGGGTTGACAGATATGGACAGATGTGGACAGAGGTAGACATAGGGGGACAGATGTGGACAGAGGGGAACAGAGGTGGACAGAGGTGGACAGATGTGATCAGATGTAGACAGATGTGGACAGAGGGGAACAGATGTGATCAGATGTAGACAGATGTGGACAGAGGGGAACAGATGTGATCAGATATAGACAGAGGGGAACAGATGTGGACAGATGTAGACAGAGGGGGACAGATATAGACAGAGGTGGACAGAAGGGAACAGATGTGGACAGATGTAGACAGAGGGGAACAGATGTGGACAGATGTAGACAGAGGGGAACAGATGTGGACAGATGTAGACAGAGGGGAACAGCTGTGGACAGATGCTGTGTACCTGCTGCCAGGTGAGTCTCATCCTCTCGAAGCTCTCCTTTCCGTCCTCTGAACAGTCGGAGCAGATGAATTTGAAGAAGTTGTCTCCCTTCAGGTAGCTGGGCTGTTCACCACGGAGCTGAGCTGAAGACAAACAGAGACACTGACACTGAGGCCCTGCTCACCTGTACACACCTGTACACACCTGTACACACCTGAGGCCTGAACTACGAAGCAAGTTCAACGCACCTAGGATAACTTTCTGTTATCTGGGTTGACTGAACCTAACATTGACCTGATCACCTGGCTCAGCTGACTCTGGTTTACCTGTCCAGGTACAAGTGTGTTCATGTGAAAGAGGCGGAGTTGTTAATTATAAGCAACATCGTCTGAACCATGAATGAAACGCTGACACCT
>NW_019525457.1:222405-234285 GCF_002814215.2 Seriola lalandi dorsalis | reverse complement strand
TTATCATATATTTATGATTATTAATAATATATCTATAATCATTTATAATTATATTTATTTATCATATATTTATGATGTTTAAATATAGAAACGGGTGACAGTGCGGGAGTAAGGGTTGACAGATGTGGACAGATGTGGACAGAGGTGGACAGAGGTAGACATAGGGGGACAGATGTGGACAGAGGGGAACAGATGTGATCAGATGTAGACAGAGGTGGACAGATGTGATCAGAGGTGGACAGATGTGATCAGATGTAGACAGATGTGGACAGAGGGGAACAGATGTGATCAGATGTAGACAGAGGTGGACAGAGGGGAACAGATGTGATCAGATGTAGACAGATGTGGACAGAGGGGAACAGATGTGATCAGATATAGACAGAGGGGAACAGATGTGGACAGAGGGGAACAGAGGTGGACAGATGTGGACATAGGGGAACAGATGTGGACAGATGTAGACAGATGTGGACAGAGGGGAACAGATGTGATCAGATATAGACAGAGGGGAACAGATGTGGACATAGGGGAACAGATGTGGACAGATGTGGACATAGGGGAACAGATGTGGACAGATATAGACAGAGGTGGACAGAAGGGAACAGATGTGGACAGATATAGACAGATGTAGACAGAGGGGAACAGATGTGGACAGATGTAGACAGAGGGGAACAGATGTGGACAGATGTAGACAGAGGGGAACAGCTGTGGACAGATGCTGTGTACCTGCTGCCAGGTGAGTCTCATCCTCTCGAAGCTTTCCTTTCCGTCCTCTGAACAGTCGGAGCAGATGAATTTGAAGAAGTTGTCTCCCTTCAGGTAGCTGGGCTGTTCACCACGGAGCTGAGCTGAAGACAAACAGAGACACTGACACTGAGGCCCTGCTCACCTGTACTCACCTGTACACACCTGTACACACCTGTACACACCTGAGGCCTGAACTACGAAGCAAGTTCAACGCACCTAGGATAAGTTTCTGTTATCTGGGTTGACTGAACCTAACATTGACCTGATCACCTGGCTCAGCTGACTCTGGTTTACCTGTCCAGGTACAAGTGTGTTCATGTGAAAGAGGCGGAGTTGTTAATTATAAGCAACATCGTCTGAACCATGAATGAAACGCTGACACCTGCAGGTAAGTTCTATAACTGAATATTGTTTTTGTTTTGTTGTAAGTGTTGGTACAGTCTGACTGACTCCACACTCTCACCTGCAGGTATCCACCTGTGGCAGCGGTCGCAGTAGAAGGACATGTCCTCGCAGGCCCAGCCCCCGTCGGCCTCCTCGCCCACGTCGCTGGTCAGAGAGTCTCCGCTCTGGTCATGTGACAGATCCACTGACCCCTGATCCTCCGACTCCACGATCAGCAGCGTCTCCCCCTCTACCTCCCCCTCCTCCAGACCCTCGGAGGCTGACGTGCAGGCCGCCTCGTCCTCGGCCCCGCCCAGCTGCTCGCTGCTGCTGTCCATCACTGGGCCTCACACCTGGACAGGTGAACACAGGGACGGTCAGGGACGTCACAGGACCACACCACAGGTGAGCAGGTGTGTGGGTGTGTACCTGTGTCAGTGGTGGTCCTGCGGATGGAGCTCCGCCTCTCTGCGTTGTCTCTCCTCCTTCAGGTGTCGGGTCAGAATCTTCTGCTCCTCCAACCTCCTCAGGTTCTCCTTCTTCTTCTCCCACCGCTCCAGATCCCGGACCACTCCCTCGTGGAGACGCTGACCATGAGACACACGAGTAAACATCCAATCACAGACATAGAGTAAACGCCCCGCCCCCTCCTTGACCAGAGTAAACAGGTGAGCCACCAACGCACCAGACCAAAACACAGCACAAGTTTTCTGATCACTTCACATGAACATGGACTCAGTCAAGTCAACACGAAGCAGGAAACACTGCCCTCTCCTTCAAAATAAAGTGACAACTGCAGCTGGCAGGGCTGAGTTTTATAACAAGGTCATGGACATGTTGCAGTGGAGCTGCAGCAGAGGTCATCAGCTCAGACAGGAAATAGCTTTAGGCGTCACCTTGAGGTCATTGAGGGTCATTACATGTGCCATGAGTAGTTTGTGGAATTTACAGCCCACTTGCCAGTTTTCATGTTTCTAGGTCGGATGGATTTCTGTTCACAAACATTAAGCAAAGATAAAAGTAAAGTTTTCGCCTTTGTGTCGCCCCCTAGAGGCAGAACATCCCAAGACTGCACAGTGGAGCTAGCACCAAGCATGTGAATGGATGCTCACAATCACTGAAGCCTGTTTTGATTCATGAGCATTTTTGTAAAATTGAATTCAAAGACAGACGTTTAAAAATGTTTGTAACAGACCCACGGCCTCCGTTTCTTTTGTTTCACTTTATCATTTCTGAAAATGAGGAAAGATTTGACACTTTTATTAGAAGACTTGGAAGATGAAAATGATGGAAGCCGCTCTCAAGAAAAGGTAAACGTCATTATTACAACAACACCTTCAGGCAAGTCCGTGTCAGTGTTGGAGTTGTGATTTGCTCTTACATTCTTTGTTGCATGAAGACTTTTAACAGAAAAATAAGAAAGAACGAATAATAAGAATAAAAACAATAGAGATCCTGATTATTAAAATACCTGATGACTTATTTCCGGTCAACTTTTTTATTAAATTAATGTATAGGTTCTTTTACAGTCTGTGTGTGGAGTAATTAGTTTGTGGAATCACCTGAAAACAAGGGAAACAGCTGTACTTCGATTAGATTCATGAAGAAAACGACTGTCAAAGACTTTATTTTGAAAAGTCTTACCGGATGTGATTAACCCGCCATTTAGCCTGACTGAGGACCGTTTTCGGTGTTTTCAGTTTGAGCAGCTAACGTTACCGGACTGAGCTCAGCACGGTAAACGTTATGAGGCTGCAGCTTCTCCGTTAAACACCGAACACCGTCAGATTTTAGCTTTAAACGATCAGACAGTCCGTTAACTTCCTGTGACCTCCCGCTCCGCTAACCCCGCTGTCCCCTGCTAACTGTTAGCTTTAGCTCTGGCCCGGTTCCTCCCGGTGTACCTGTCGGTCCCAGGTCTGTTTGAGGTGAACGCCAGCCACGGTGCCTACAGTCAGAACCACAGAGAGCCCGAGGACCACCTTAGAGGCTGTAGACATCACGTTAGCTGTAGCTTCACGTTAGCCACCTGCTAACCGGCTCTGCTGCTGCTGCTGCCGCTGCTGCTGCTGCTTCTTCAGCGGGACTCAAACGCTCGTCTGGGACGTGAAGAGCTGAGCAGCGCCCCCCTCCGACCGGCACCTGAACACACCGTGATGGAAGCAGCCTCATTTAAAACTGTTATTCTGTATGAAGGACAAAAAATTACATAAGTATTAATACATTCTCAAATAAATAATCAAATACATAGCTAAATGCAAAATAAAAACATTTTGGGAATAAAAACGTTATTTCTTTTACATGTATTATGCATTTATACATTTATTTATTTAATTATTTCTCTATCTCTAAATGTATTTATTCATTCATTCATTTATTCATTCGTTTATTTATACATTTGTACATTTTTTCTGTATTCATATGTATTTATTCATTTATTTATTATTATTATTATTATTAATGCTTTCATTTCTACATTTTTTTATCTCTGTGTCCGTATGCTAATTGGGTAGGCGGTCCTTCTTCAGTCTAAAGGCGGATTGGTTACAGCGGTGTGATTGATTGGATGTACCTGCTACTCCCTCCTTGGCTGGTGCAGGAACTTTATCTTTCCAGTTGACAAAGCGACTTTGACGTTATATTTAGTGAATTTTCAGACTCTTCTCAACAGAAAAATCTATATATGTGAGACTCAGACCAGTACTTGCTGTGACCCCCCCCCCCCCTTTTACGGTTAAAAAGCTCCAGTTCTCCTAGTACACCTGCTCACGGTTCTTCAGGTTCTTGTCAGGCAGGATGTTTCAGCGTCTTGGACTACCTGCCTCAGTGTGTCCGTCTCTTCATGTGATCCAGACTGACTCCATGACGCTGGGATCAGGTCTCTATGGAGACAAGGACTCCTGGTTCTTCTGGTCTCTGAAAGTCTTTATGACTCTGGTTCCTGATGATGATGATGAAGAAGAATGTGAACACCTGAAGGTCCTCAATTAAAATATTAAACATGAAATAACTTTTTAATTAAACCTTCCGCCCTAACTTTATTGAAAATGCAATAGAGTAAGAGAGAGATTTTTTTATTCTTATAGTTTCTGTCACGTGATTAATAAAAATATCAAATCAGTATAATCAATGATTAGTTCAGTCTGTGAACTACATCTCCCATGGGACCATGGGGCGAGCTCGCGCAGTCCTCCCGCCTCCGCTCATCCGTGTGGGTCAAATGTCTGTGAGTGACGTCGCCGCTGACCAACGAGGAGCCGCGCCGCTGGCGGGGGGCGGGGCTTGTAGTCCCGTTCAGAGAAAGTGCCACGACTCTGCAGCCTGACTGACCGCGCTGAGGTGAGCACCGCAACTCTCAGGTAAAGAACTTTTATTTCCCTGCTGCTGCCTCGGAATCAAACTACAGACTCAAACTGAACAGTTCCTGTCAGAGGGACGAGGGGAAGGAGCGGGTTTGGAAAAATAGTGGATTACAAAGTCAGAAACAGGAGAGAAAAAAAGACTCAGACCGACAGCAATATTGATTTAATATCAAACTTATTGTTTTGATTCTGTTTTAAATTCAGTGTTGACATCGAAACATGGAGCAGATTCATCAGAGGGAAACCGCTCCGTCTGTTACAGCTGTTTGATTGATATGAATGAGCATAAACTGTTGAAAAATGAGTGTAAAAGTGTCAGAGATGACGTCACCTGCTTGTAAAAGGGATTAATGGACTTTTGATTTAAAGTGAATTTTATTGTGAAATTCTGTATCTTCGGTGGTCAGAGAAGAAACTGACCTGAGTTATATAACTGTAGAGAGTGTGTGTGTGTGTGTGTGTGTGTGTGTGTGTGTGTGTGTGTGAGTGTGTGTTGACAGTACAAAGGGTTAATTGTGGACTCAGACACGTCGCCTTTCTGCTCCTCAAACATTCAAACACTGAAGTAAAAGCAACATGTTACAATACAGTAAAAGTACTTCATGTAGTTACAATATCACAATAAAACTACTTCAAGTACTTCATGTAGTTACAATATCACAATAAAACTACTTCAAGTACCACAATAAAAGTACTTCATGTATTCAAGGTATTACATTAGTACAACTAAGTACTTTATGTAGTTAAAGTGTCACAGTTAAAGTACTACATGTAGTTACAGTATCATAGTAAGATTACTTCCCGTATAGTTAAAGTATCACAGTAAAAGTACTTCATGTATCACAGTAAAAGTACTTAGTATATTTTAAGTCTTACATTAAAAGTACTTAATGTAGTAACAGTATCACAGTAAAAGTACTTCAACCTTTAACCCAGGCTCTTTGTTGCTCTGTACCATGAAAAACATTCCACAGTCTCTTGTGAAGACATTCAGCAGGTCGGTCAGCGCCTCCTACAGGCGGCAGAGGTCATTACAGCCACTCACTGAACAAACAGCTTCCTGATGATTCACCTGCTCTGAGTCTGAGCAGGTAAAGTTTGTCCTCAGGGTGGCGCTAGAAGAGTCATTCCAGTCTAAAGTGTTTGGTTAAGTTTACTCAAATAAACCTACTTGGTTGAGATACAGTAAAGATGGTGTTAAAGTCAAATGTTCCCCCTCCTCCTAAACTGCACCTGAGTCCGACCCCCCCATTCAAAGGTGTCTAAACCTGCTATAATCGCTCCTCAGAGACAGGAATCTTTATTGACACGAAAACTGTGAAACACTAAATGTCCTTCCTCTAAACCCCCAGACTTCCTGTGGGACACTCTGGTCAGTCATGGACGTCTCAGACCCGCAGACTCTCGGCTTCATGGTCTTTGGAGGCTTCATGCTCATCTCGGCGGTGGGCATCGCCCTCGTCTCCACCCTGTCCATGAAGGAGACGTCGTACGAGGAGGCGCTGGCCAAACAGCGGCGCGAGCTCGTCCAAGCCCAGACCCAGAGATCAGAGAAGAAGAAGAAGGACAAGACGCTGGAGAAGAAAAGCAAAGCCAAGAAGAAGGAGGACCGACCCGATGGAAAGCTCTCAGAACCAGGCAGTGACGGCAGCGAGGACCCTGTGGTGGTGACCTGCACAGAACCAGAATCAGACCCAGAATCTGCTGCAGAACCTGACGCTGTGCCTGAACCCAAACCAACACCTGAACCAGAACCCGCTGTGATGACCTCCGTGGAGTCTCCACCAGCCCACTCACCAAAGGACAAGAAGAAGAAGAAGTCGGCCCAGATGGAGCCAGCTACTGTGGTGGAAACCATTGCTAAGGAAGTTCTGATCTTGGCCGTGGCCCCGGTGGTAGATGTTCCTCCGGCGAACGTTGTCACTGAGGTCACCAAAGAAACGTCTGCTGCCAAAACTGAGGAACCCAAAGAGACCTCGAGCAAGAAGAAGAAGTCCAAGAACAAACCTGAGTCAGGTGAGTTTCTCACGTTAAGCTAGGGTTGTCAAACATTAGCCGTCTGTTAAGTTATCACTAAGCTAGCGGCTAGTGGCTAATAATAAAACGACTCACGTTAATGTGAGAGCTAGGCAGCAAACAGTCTGTAACGTTACTAGTTCATTTTACAGGATAAACACAATTATTTGTGTCTGAAACGTGTTATATTTCTCTTAAAGTCCCAGACTGAAGCTGAGAAAGGTCGAGCAGCAACTCGACAGAAACAGCGGCGGCCTCTCCTCCCAACTCTGTTTGATCAGCAACGAAAACATGGTGCCAAGTCACCAGCAGCACAGACAATAAACAGGGCTGTAGCTGAATACATTTCATAAATATATACACACCTTACAGTAAAGTTACTGTTGTTTTGTTTTTGCACTACCTCCGACAACCTAAAAGTAGTGTTGTCATTGATGTTATTCTTTGTATTGTTCTAATCTTTATTTCAAACATTTTATGCATCTTTATTTTTTGTCATTTTTTCTCCCCGTGGGATCAAAAATGGTATCAAGTATTTTCCTGGGTATCCGTATCGAGTTTGAAATTTTAGTATCGTGACAACCCTACTTTCAACAGGAAGACGCACCATACTCTACTGTAAAATAAAGTTTAATTAGATTGTTGTCATCCTGTTTTTTCATTAAGTGTCCGTCACCGAACCTGCTGCCATCTCCCGACTGCTGCCGTACGGCAAGCTGCTGTCCGCCGTGTCCAATATGATGCTCAGCGACGACCAGACACACAAACTCATGGAGGTCCTGAACCAGAAGGCCGGGGTCCGCCACGACTCCTGGCAGCTGGTAGATAAACACTGTCACAACAGCGTCCAGCTAACGTCAGCTAACATGTGGAGTTCGTACACAAACAGTAGACAAACAGCACACCACATCATTTTAGCTTAAAGCGAATATTTTCACACTGGAAAGTAAATATCATCAAAGGGTAAAGTTGGGTCTCTGTTTGACTCCCAGGCCTGTCAGAAAGGAGACCCACTGTCCACTCTGAAGAAACAGCTGGAGGAGAAGGAGAAGCTGTTGACCGCAGAGCAGGAGGTCGCTGCCACCGCCAAGAGCCGCCTCAGAGAGATCAGCAAGGTGATCCAGGCAGCGCCCAGCTCATCAACAATGTGATCTCTGTGAGATTTATTCCTTCAGTTCTGGCGGTGGGTCCAGTGGACAACAATGACACCCAACAAGGAACGGTACCAGGACACCTTGAGATATGTTGTTCCTCTGAAGGCGAAGATACGACGACAAGTCAGTGGAAAGAGGTCACTGAGGTGGAAAGTATCTGAAACAAGACATGAGACTCCATGAGACAAATAGACAGCTGCAGTAACCCCCGCCTTTTTACTGTGGTACCAATTAATCCAGTGGAATCAGTAATTATGTAGAACAATATGTCAGCTTCAGTTTTCCAAGTTGAACTTCCTTGTTTCTGTCTTCAGGAACTTGGTGCAGAGAAATCCAAGATGGAGGCCCATCTGAAGTCGCAGCTGAGTGCTCGGGTCCAGGAGGTCGACGCCATGAAGACCAGGATGAAGACTGTTGACCAGGAACACCTGAAACACACCCAGCAGCTCAATAAGAAGGTGTGGTTTAACTATCTTTTAGGGGAGGTCTAAGTCAAGTATCAAGTCCCCAAGGGCAAGTTGAAGTCCACCAGGGGAGGTCCAAGTCTGAAATCTTAGCTAAGTGTCAATTTAAGTCTAAAGTCCTTCAAAGTTGGTCTGAAGGTCAAATCTAAATCGGGCCGCAAGTCCTTGAGAGCAAGTCGAACACAAGTCTCAAGTCCTTGAGGGAAAGTTAATGTTAGATCTCAACTTTTTGACTTGAGTCAACTCCTTCTGGGGAAGTTTAATGGAAGTCTGAATTCCCTGAGGCCAAGTCTTAGTAAAAGTTCTTGAGGGCAAGTCTACTGAAATGTTGTCAAAGCAAGTTTCAATTCAAGTCTTAAGTCCTTCACAGTCGGTCCAAGTCAAGTCACATCTTCAAGAGCAATCCACAGCTTCACCCAAGCCTCATGTCCTACGCCAACTCTCTCAGACATCTAATGCAAGTCTTCTGTCTCATCAAACCAATGCTCAAGTCCCTAAGGGCAAGTCTAAGTCATGTGACTGGTGTCGTAAAGCAAGTCTCAAGTCCTTGTGGGGAAGTTTAATGGAGGTCTGAAGTCCCCAAGGCCAAGTCTTAGTAAAGTCTCTAGTCCTTGAGGGCAAGCCATAGTCTACTGAAATGTTGTCAAAGCAAGTTTCAATTCAAGTCTTAAGTCCTTCACAGTCGGTCTAAATCAAGTCACATCTTCAAGAGCAATCCACAGCTTCACCAAGGCCTCGTGTCCTCGAGAGCAGCTCTACGCCAAGTCTCAAGTCTTTTAGGGAAAGTCAATGTTAAATCGAGACTTCTTGAGGGCACGTTTAAGTCCTTGGAGCTCAGCCAAGTCACAGATCCTCAAGAGAAAATTAATTAAGGGTTAGGGTTAAATTAAAGTCTGTCCAGCCTGTTTTAATAGTTTTAATAGTGACTTTAAGTCTCAGGTCTCAGGTTCTAAGGAGTTGTTAGCTGGAACTGTAAAGCAGTGTTTGTAGCATGTTTAGCTAACTGGCTGTTAAACTGGAACAGATCGGGAGTCTGCAGGAACAGCTGGAGAACGGCCCCAACGCTCAGCTGGCCCGACTGCAGCAGGAGAACTCCATCCTCCGAGACGCCCTGAACCAGGCCACCAGTCAGGCTGAGAGCAGGTAACCTTCAGGTTAGGGTAGCACTGTACTGAGGTAATCATCACTAGTGTTCTTCAAAGATCCACCTCTGACTTTAACTGGTGGTCAGTTTCTTTCATAATCACATCAACATCCAAAGAAAACTGTTTTCTGAGAGTAAATAAACCAAACATTCATCAGTACCTCAGCCAGTCACAAAGAAGCTCGATATATTTAACGTGAAAACAAACGTTATAATCTGAAGACGTGAACTTTAGTGGAGGTACATTACCTGACTCTCTTCCACCCCCTGCAGGCAGAATGCAGAGCTGGCTCGTCTCAGGCAGGACTGTGTCCGTCTGGGTCGGGAGTTGACGGAGCGGACCGACACCCTGCGTGCGGACGAAGTGCACAGGAAGAGCCTGGAGGCCAAGATGGCTGCCGCCGAGGTCAGTAATAAGAAACTGTCGTAATGTATTCAGTAAGTGTACATTAACAGGAAGTTAACAGGAAGTGACCCGTGTCCTCTGCCTCTCAGCTGGTCCACGTAGACACTGAACGCGCTCTGCAGCAGCAGCTGGAGGAAGTGCGTTTGCAGCTGAGCGCGTCGCAGCAGGAAGCAGGTGCTGTTAGCGGTCAGTGTTTCTGTTAGCTAACTCAGCTGCTAGGTTTCAACAATGCTAACTAACGCTAAAGCTGATGTTAGTCCATGTTCACTGTGTCTGACTTAGTTTGTTTTTAGTAAGTGACGTGTTTTCCTGCTGTTTGTGCCTTAGAGCTGCAGGGGGCGCTGGCGTCCAGAGAGGCTGAGCTGCAGGAGCTCAAGGCCCAGCTGGAGAACCAGGCTGCAGTCCAGGTAACAACCTGAGCACCTAACCCTCATCATGTGATCTGTGTGACTGATATTCCTTCTTCTTATACTGCTGTCTGGTTGATGAAGTAAATTCACGTTGAACCGGAGTCTCCATGACACTTACCTGTCTGTGTGTGCAGGTGGAGATCTCGTCGGAGGCGGAGCCGCTGAACACATGGTGCTGAACCTTTCCTTTGTCACATGACTGAAACAATGAGTGAGAGTAGATGTTGTGGAGGTGTGACGTACTACAGACTGACTTCCTGTGTGACTTCCTGTCAGTGTGCAGAACAGAGATGAGCAGGTCCTCGCTCTGGAGGCGGAGCTCACACAGCTGAGGGAGGAGCTACGGCTGCTGACATCATCACAGTCACAGAGGTCAGAAGCACAAAACAGATTGGTGATCATAACAGGGCTCTTATTGTGAAAGTGTCCCCACAGCAGCACGTGGTGGACGTCGGAGGAAGAGCAGCTGAACTCTTCCTCCATCTTGGATTAAAGACTCTTTGTGTCTCTGTCTCCTCAGAGTGAAGGAGGACGAGTTTGAAGCAGCAGCTGGAGATCAGGTTCTCAACCAATAAACATCATCTTCTACACTCTGATCACATGATCTCCATCAGGGTCAGATTGATCCTCAGATGATTGATCAATACAGTTAATACAGATTCATTAATACAGTCAGTGTTCAGTCGAATTCAGTTTCATCTTTCATCAACATCAGAAGAAAAATTATCCAACTTCTACATGAACAAACAAATATTTTCTCCTTTCTCCGTTTTTTTTTCTGGCACAAACAAAAACAGCTGATTCTCACATTGAGACAAATCTACGGTGGCTCAGAGAGGTCAACACGCTGCAGCTGAACAAAACGCAAACACAAAACATCTTCGTCTGACAACAACAGGAAGTGTTTCCAAGGGACACTAAAAAGATGAATCAGCCTTTTTCAATGATTTGTGACTTCTGAAGTTAAAAACATTGAACAAGTGTGTCACTCTTTAGTGTCCCCTGGAAACACTTCCTGTTGTCATCTGTGCTACCTGCAACGTGTTTGAGCTCTCAGGGCCACCGTACAAACCACAGCAAATACATTTTATTCTAATTATTTATTATTTAATTATTTCTTATAATTATTCATTATAATTTATATACTTCCATGTTTCCATCATGTAACACAGAAATAAAATACAATAAAAAATAGAAAAACAAAGAAGGAGAAGAATCATGGTCGATGAGGAAGAACCAGATCCTGAACGTTTCCTGTTTCTTCTTCTTCTCCTCTGCAGGGATCAGGAAGTGAGACAGAGTCTGAACAGCCGTTTGAAAGGTACACACACACACACACACACACACATACACTGATACACACACACACACACACACACAGACTTCATCAAGTTGTTGTTAGTTGGCGTTATGTTTATTTGTTGTTTGTTGTTGTCAGTCTGGAGGAAGACTCTCAGCTTCTTCGTCTGGAGGAAGAACTTCAGCAGCTCAGAGACGAGCTGCAACAGAGTCGTAACCATGGCAACGTGAGTCCAAACACACTGGTTCTCCTTCTTCTTCTTCTTTTTCTTCTTCTTCTTGAAAACCTCATGTGCTGTTCAGGAGCTGCAGGAGAAAGTGTCGTCATCAGCGGAGGCGTTGTCGACCGCAGAGCGACTGATGGAGCAGAGAGAGGTGGAGCTTAAAGTGGCGCTGGTCAGAGAAGTTAAATACATAAATAAATAAACAGCAACCTGAAAATCAGTCAGAGCTTCAGATCAAAGAAGAAACCTGTGTGTGTGTGTGTGTGTGTGCGT
>NW_019525457.1:218700-221200 GCF_002814215.2 Seriola lalandi dorsalis | reverse complement strand
AGTCTGAATGTTTAGGAATGTTCATGTTAATTTTGATTTAATTTTAATTTTGGTGTTTGCTGTGTCAGCTGAAGGAGCAGCTGATGTTGTTGGAGGCACAGCTGGAGAAACAGCTGGAGGAGGCCAGCTTCAGTCAGAGCTGCAGTGAGGAGCTCGCTCAGGTCTGAACACACCGTCACATTCATCACGTCTGAATCCAAGAGATTAATCATTAAGTTCTGCCCCCCGACCCCTGACCCCCGACCCCCCCCCACTGAAAACAATGAATCCAGATAACTAGAAACTGGCAGATTAGACTTTTCCATTTTTATCGTTTCTGCACAGAATCAAACATCTGGACTGAAATAATCACAGTGTGTGTGTGTGTCTCTGTGTGTGTGTGTGTCTGTGTGTGTGTGTCTGTGTGTGTGTGTGTGTGTGTGTGTGTGTGTGTCTGTGTGTATGTATGTGTGTGTGTGTGTGTGTGTGTGTCTGTGTCTGTGTGTATGTATGTGTGTGTGTGTGTGTGTGTGTGTCTGTGTGTGTGTGTGTATGTGTGTGTGTCTGTGTCTGTGTGTCTGTGTATGTGTGTATGTGTGTGTATGTGTGTATGTGTGTGTGTGTGTGTGTGTGTGTCTGTGTGTATGTGTGTTGTGTGTGTGTGTGTATGTGTGTGTATGTGTGTGTGTGTGTGTGTGTGTGTGTAGGTGCAGGCTCAGTTGCAGCACGTGTCCGTCAGGTTGCAGTCGGAGCAGCAGCAGCGGCAGCAGCTGGACAGACAGCTGCAGCAGGTCAGAGTCACATGATCACAGACGGCGGTGACGAGTGGCAGCGACTCAGACTCTCATTGTTGTTGTTGTTGTTGTTTCAGGCTCAACAGGAAGTGATGCGGCTGCAGCAGCAGGTGGAGGCTCCGCTCCAGGTAAAACCACCAAAAATCTGTTTTTTAAGATTTTAATTATTCAAACACTGACATCACAGGAAGAGGAAGCCTGGCCCTGTCAAAGTAAAAGTCATCAGATGCTGCTCCTGTGAAAATAAAATAAAGTTCATTTGTGTAGCTCAGATAAGAATCAGCTGTTTTAACAAAAACAACGAGAATAATCAGTTCAAGTAAAATAATAAACGTGTTGAACCTGTTTATTCGTCTGAGACATAAAGAACGATCCGTTCATAAACAGCAACAATTCTTCACTTTCACTTTGGGTTTAAAGTGATTGTTGTTGTCGTCTGTGCAGGAGGTGAAGGAGGAGACGCCGGTGTGACGTCGCTCCGCTCCGACTGATGAGCTCTGACAGCTGCTGTTGCCACGGTAACCACAGGTGTCACCAAACCAACCGAGACTGAAAACCGAAGAGTGATGAACTTTGAACTTTGTGACTTCGACCTGCAACAGAGAGTTTGACTGAACACAAGGTGTAATAACATAAGTGTTATTATCGTATTATAATCATTAAGCCTCCGGAGTGGGAACACACATTTCTAATCAATACAAAGATTTTACATCAAGTTTCAGTGAAAGAGGCCGAAACAATAATAAATTCACTTTACATGTAAATGAACCGAGTCATATTTCTGCTGTATTTGTCTTTTCATGTTGAACTGCTCAATAATAATATTTTCAGTGATTATTGATCATTATTTGAAGGTTTTTCCTCACGTTTGTTTTCTTCTGGCCCAGTACAGGCCCGGTTCCACGGCCCGAGTCTGGCCGCTTCAACATCTGGCCCGGCTGTCAGTCAACACCAGAGAATAACAGCCAGAATCTGCCCAGATGTGGAAGAACACGGGCCAGACTCGGGCCGAGGACCCAGACAGATGTTGGGCCAGATGTTTCATGTTGATCCAGACACAGAAGGAGAAACTGAACAGATGAAAGCCAATTTTATTGATCAAGTAACATAAATAGGACAAATGTTTCACTGTACATACAACCTGGAAAGCAAAGTAAAAATAAATAGTGTCACAGCAATAAATTAAAAGCCTGAATGGAGTCGACTGTTAGTTGGAGTCAGTGACATGAGATGCTGAGTCACGTTCGTCTCCGAGGACGACAGTGCAGTTCGATGGCTATTTACACAAATTTTACTTTATACACGTTTTCAGTCCGAGTCGTTTCACACTCTTCAGTTCACATTCTTCTTTTCACGATAACTTCAGCAACAATTTAAAAAACTACGAAAAGCAAAAAGCAGCGGCTGATTATTAAAAACCTTTAGTTACATGTTACAACAGCGTCGTCACAGCTATCAACGTTTCTTTAATACGTGTTCAGTATCAAATACTTCAGTCAGCAGGTTACAAAAATATCACACACTCTTCTTTTTCCACCAGCGTCCTCAGTTCCCACAGCCTGGAGACGTCAGTGAACGCAGCAGCTCTCAACCCTAAGTTCAGCTCCTCAGAACCCGACCCTGTCACATGACGTTCTGACCCTGTCACATGACGTTCTGACCCTGTCACATGACGTTCTGACCCTGTCACATGACGTTCTGACCCTGTCACATGACGTTCTGACCCT
>NW_019525457.1:217835-217936 GCF_002814215.2 Seriola lalandi dorsalis | reverse complement strand
ACACCCGCACACACACACACACACACACACACTCTGCCGAACAACATGAGAAAAATGAAAACGAGCAACAAAAACTGATGTAAACATTATTTTAGGAAAAC
>NW_019525457.1:211500-217227 GCF_002814215.2 Seriola lalandi dorsalis | reverse complement strand
GCCAAATAGAAACAAGAAGCTGCTTCTGTCTGAAATCAAAGATCAGTGTTTCAGAAAGTCGACGGTTATCTGCCGTCATTACCGCTGTAAACTAGAAAGACTGACTGTCATAGCAACAGTGACTAATTAACAGGTTAATTTCTGAGCTCACAACGCTCTGAAGAACAAAGGTTGACCTGGGTAACCACCACGTATACATGACTGTGTAGTTAAAAGCAAGTATGAGCTTTGAAACATCCTCACACTCAGAGAACGGAGATCAGCAGAATGAAGTGAACGTGGCGAAGAATTAACAGGCTAAACATGACAAAGCAGGCGGACACGCATCATTACACACCACAACGGATCATGAGAAAGTGAGGTTTGAAAATATGCTGCATCAGAGCCGCAGCTGAAACCTTTAACATGACAATTTCAGTTCAGACACATCACAGGATGAAGAGAAATCATTGTTCTGCTCTGTGTGTCCAGCAGAGAGCAGTCCAGGACATGTTTAGCCTAGCTTAGCACAAAGACCGTAAACTGTTAGCCTAGCACCTTCAAAAGAGAAAAATCTTCCAACAAATCCCGAGCACTACTCAGAGACATTTTGTTCTCTGAGTTTCATTTAATAAAGATTTACTGAAGAGGGTAAAAACTCTGAGCTAACAAAGTCTCGAGAAGCAGGTCACACGCCAACAGAGCTGTATCTGACATACAGCTAATAAGCTACGATAGCTTCTATCATTCTGGACTCAAAGGTCAAAGGTCAGCTGTATCAGTGGCTGTTGCTTAACGGCACAAATTTGTGGGTCAAAAAAAGATTTGAGCACATTTTCTTTGCTCTTGTGAGCAGTCGTGTTAGCTTGCAAGCTAGTCACCAATCCATCCATTGGCTAGAGCTAGTGGTGAAGAAGCTAACTCTAAGCTAACTGGGCTAAGAAGCTAATATTTGGATCTTAATATCAAACTGTGCTAACTGATAGCTTTAGAGACACAGATGCTAACAAGAAGAGACAACATGGTGGGAGAGTGATTTCTTTTCTCTTTTGATGGAGCTAACAGTCTCTCCCAGTCTTTGTGCTAAGCTAGGCTAAGACAAACTGCACCTCTCTCTGTGATGGAGAAACAGATCTTAGTGAGCGTTCAGGTTTGAACTGCAGCAGTGACATGATTCATGTTCTTTCCAAACTCAAACATTTCGTACCAAACTGAAGGAAAACATTGAGTCAAACTGATTGAACAGACGACCAGTCTGAGGAGCCAGATGTTAGCCAGATGTTATGGTGTTTTTGGTTACCTGGTGATGTTGAACCCTTCATGATGCAGGTTGGTGTAAAATAAGTTACCCCACACACACACACACACACACACACACACACACAGAAAACATTTTCCCTTGAGAGTCCTGACAGCTTCAGGCGTTGAGGGTAGACCGTCTTGACGAAAAGCGCTGCTCTTCTGCGTCTACCTGAGCTCAAACTACTCGACTGCTGCTGCTGCCGGACGAATCAGAGCGTCTTCACAAAGTTCTCCCCATGAATGAAAAGTGTTTTGATTGATAAACCTACACAGACACAAACTCCCCCGTTCCCTCAGTCAGGTGTTCATGATTTAAGGTAGTTCAGGTGAAATCAAAACCGAGAAAGGAAAGCATCCTCGTGTCGAGTCCGGGTTGTTCATCGGCAGAGGAGTGGTCCAACTGAAGCGGAAAGCCCAAAACATGAATCCAGCAGGTAGAAGGATGCGCTGCCGACACTGAGGTGGAGATCAGGTGAGTTCGTCGGCCACTTCAGTCCGGTGATGGATGACATTGTCCGAAAGTGGCGACGTTGTTAATCCAGACAGCACTTTGAACAACATGCAGTGAAAGCTTGGCAGATCAAAAAAAACCCAAAACTTCCAGGTGATGTGTTGAACGTACCAGCAAAATCCAAGACCCACGGGTTCCACGAAAAGAAAGAGGAGAACGTCGAACAGGGAAAGGAGACTGCGATGCGTCTGCGTAAGCGAGGCTTCTACCACTACAAGAGCTTGGCGAGTTATTTAGCACTCCGTTAGCGGAGGACGGCGGCAACGGCGGGGGTTTGTTTGGAGGCATCTACCAGGCTGAGGAAAAACACAGCGTCAGCATCAGCTTTGACCCCTCGGTCGAGTCCCGGCGACCTGCGGTGGGATCAGGAGTCAAGACACGAATGCGAACGAACAAAATTCAGCCCAGGCACGAATTTTTAAACCCTGTCCCCCTCCCCCAGAGAAAAAACAAACACAAAAAAAAAACTTTTGGCTTTGTGATTATGTACAGTGACTTCCTGTGAAACAGTTTGATGTCCATCAAGTTTCCACAGACGTGCAGGACTGGATGTTGGCGACCCAGCGCCGGCGTCAAAGGTCAGGGTCAAGTCTTCGAGCCAGGAGGAGGTGGAGCTAACCGTATCAGTCTATTTGTATGTCGGTATGTGTGTAGTGATTCTTTAGTCAGCTTTATTTTCCAAATGTTGTGTGGGTATGGACCCTCAACTAGCTCCGCCCCCTCCCTCTGGCTCCACCTCCAGCTACTGGTGGACCTCGTTGGCGATCAGACTGTCCTCCCCTGACTGGAAATCCGCCTCGTTGATGCTGTTCCCTCCGTTCAGCATCTCCTCGTCCTGAGACGACCCGCGGTCCTCCTCGCCGCTGCCCCCGCCCGGCTCGTCCGAGTTTGGGTCCTGGAGCACCTGAGCGATGTACATCTGCTGCTGCTGCTGCTGCTGCTGCTGCTGCTGCTGCACCACACAAAACCACAGCACCCAGGTTAACCAGCAGGAGGAGACAAAACACCGAGTTCACAGCATCCTAACTCGTCCTGGGAATCGAACCTCACTGACTGTGACGGAAAACACCACAGATACCAAAAGGCGGCATCAGCGTCGAGACTCTCTCTTCGCTTCCTGACGTAAATCATTTGTATCTTATAACAAAGACAAAGGTCGGCTACATGTGAACTCAGGTGTGCTGAGATTTTTATGGCGGTTCAGTGATGTTACACCTCAGGACACTACGAACAGACTAGACCTACACTGATGATGAAGACCAATGACACTGTCAAAAGCTCCATAACATATAAAATAAGAGGACCTTCAGTTGAGATTGTTTAAACTCAAGAATTAAAACTTCCTCGTTAACAACCTCATAAACTCAACAACTAGTCTAATGTGTGAGCGAGCAAACAAACCAGGAACGAGTTAAATCCACTCACCTGAGACTTGGTGGTCGGGGAGGACGAGGGACGAGCCGGACGTCCGTTCTCAACCGTGTCCACGTCGGTCTCCTTGGTGTCGATCTGAGACACAGACAGAGTGAGACAGTGAACAGAAGCGTTCATGTGACTGAACCTGTGACGGACCGGCTGCTGTACCTTGTAGTTGTGAGCACTGAGATACTTGAAGTGTCCGAAACAGACGTGGGACAGGCAGACCACGATGGTGACGATCAGCACCACCAGAGTGAACATGGAGGTCGGCGTCTTGAAACCTGACGGCACATTAGCATCAGTTAGCATCCGACAACGAGCCCTCACGCACCGATACACCTGCCTCAACTAATTGATTTGGACTCGACTGACTTGAGACTGAAAAGGACATTGATCAAGTAGAAAAGGTGGTTTAGTGGTACGTCCAACAGGGGGCGGGGCTTACCTGTGCGTACGGTGGAGAAGAAGAGGAGCCAGAAGAGGCAGAGGATGGGCGCAGCCACCACCTGGGTGACGGCTCCGGAGTGGATCTTCTTGTCCAGCTTGGAGGGCAGGTAGGCGTAGTACATGTTGTACCGGTCCACCAGGTGTTTCAGCAGCATGTACATCAGACCTGCAGGGGCACAAGTGAGCTGCTTAGTCAGGACGTCCCACAGATGACTCAATATATCTGATCCGGGTTGTCACTGACTGGACTTGTGTGGACTGATCTGTGTGTGTGTGTGTGTGTGTGTGTGTGTGTGTGTGTCTGAACTGATTTGCACCAAACCAGGTGAAGGATCATGGACCAGGAAATAAACCATTAGATTTTGGTGCTGATCCAGTTAAAGCAGCAAATTCTTTATCACTTTCCTCACTTTGAGAGATCAAACATTTTTCTACAACTTTGTTTATTTCTGAGTAAATCACGTTTGGATCTGGATCTAAAAGTCAGACATATTGATGGTGTTGGTGCAGATCCGGATCATGATCCAGATGTTTGTTGGGTCATGGTGGAGGTCTGGACTCAAGTTTGGATCATATCAGCTGACTGAGACTCGTCTTGACTTTCTTCACTCTGAGATCTTTGTCATGTGTACTCAAATGTACATACATATAATATGGTATACTATAGTAACAGTATACAGTATATACATGTCTGTACTGTAATACTGCGTGACAGCTGTGTCGCTGCAGGGCGGCTGAGACTGACCGAAGGGGACGATGATGGGGCAGGTGATGCTGTAGGCCATCACAACCGTGAAGACGTTCATCATCCAGGCGTAGGCTGCTCCGAACTGGAACTCATAGGCCTGGTGCTGAAGGGACGACACACCACGCTTTAATACAGTCACAGCAGCGCCACCACGAGGCGGCCATGTTGAGTAACACCAGGAGAAGACACAACTTTACTGTCAGATTCAGATGTCCACATAAAGACAACAGACACAGAAACAATGGAGGACTTGGACGTGATCTGGTTGTGTTAAAGTGATCTGCGTCCGTGTCCGTCCTCACCCTCTTGACGTTGCGGCGGTCGGCGGCGGAGCGAGCCAGGCACAGCCGGATCATGTACATGAGCAGACCGGGGATCCGCAGCAGGTCCATGGCGTTCCCGATGAACGCAGAGGCGATGACGTAGTTCACGAAGAACGCTCCGTTATCTGGCAGGAAGACGCACCTGAAGGGGACACAGCGGACAAGAACGTCCTTCAAATGACTGATCAATAACTGATCATTTATTAATGGATCATACCTGCAGGGACACCGAGCTGTTTCAGAATAAGAGCACCTGAACAAAAGCTTCACATACAGTTATCACCTCATATGACAGAAGTTCAGGACGGCTAATATTAATTATTCATTTAAAAACGTAATTATATATTTAAAATGCTTAAATGTTTATTTGGATTTCTTACATTTTAAATCTAATTAAATAAGAAAAAAATCAAATGTTCATTTAGATTTTTGTTTAAAATACATAGTTACAACTAAAAAAATAAACAAACAATAAAAAAAAAAATAAAATCATATGAATGTGATTGTTTAGAGTAAACTGAAAATTAAGATTTCATTAGAATTTTAAAATAATTTTTCATTTTAACATGAAAATCAAAATTAAACTTTTAAAGATTTAATTCAAAACTTAAAATGGAAATGTGCTTTTAATGTTTAAAGTCATAAATCATATGCACACAAATGTAAATGTGGTTAAATGATACACACACACTACTACACTGTGATAAACTAAAAATCACTCACTCAAATCTGACTTTAGCATCAGCCAGGAACTTCCTGTCAAAGAGCCAGCGGAAGAAAACGTCCAGACTGGAGGAGACAGAGACACGTTAGCGAGGACAACAGAGGTCAAAGGTCACTCAGGATTCTTACAGTCCAGCTGTTTTTATCACCTGCTCAGTCCGAGAGACGGCAGCAGCAGAACCATGAAGATCAGGAAGGTGTAACATTTGTGCATCGTGGTTCTGTTTTCTCCAGACCTGTGGACACACAGAGTGGGTGGGATCAGGGTGGGATCA
>NW_019525457.1:210171-211480 GCF_002814215.2 Seriola lalandi dorsalis | reverse complement strand
CACCCACCCCCACCTCCACCCTTCAACAAGCACCACCACAGTGACCAACTCATTGACTGACTGTTAGCCCTGTTAGCTTAGCCCGTGTTTAGAACAACTGTTAGCCGTATTAGCTTAGCCCTGGTCAATTGTTAGCCATGTTTCTCTGTTTTCTGTGTTAGTTAGTTTCAGTTTGTTGCACCTGTGGCCACACCCATCAGTGATGTCACCAGTCCTGGAGAACGCCCGTACACCACTGCAGCCAGGTGAGAAGGGGGACCGCTGCAGGTCAGCAAAGACCAGATTCACTCTTTAAACATCTGAACCTCCTCCCTGACCTGTGTCACTGCTGCAGCTCCACCTGCGCACAACCTGCAGTGACTGACTTCCTGTTGTCTCAACCTGCACACACCTGTCCCAATGTATCTGACACACTGTCCATCACCTGAAGGAAACAGGTCCGAGGACTGGAGCAGAATTCTTCATATCCAGACTCTGAGACAGAAACCAGAGGGAAACCTGAGAGTGGTGTCCTGCAAACCCCACTCAGGACAGACGTCACACCTTCAGCCGGAGAACAGGTGAATCATCAGGATGTAGGTGTGTGTATTTACTGTAGCTGCAGGTGGCGCTGACAGGTTTTACACTGTTGTTCCTGTTGGTTCTGTGTAGAACGTGTGCAGTGATGATCTGGAATATTCCACCAGTTCAGCCTCATTCAGAGAACCCCCCCCTCCCCTCTGTGCTGTTGTCATGGTGCAGCAGCATGACTCATCTGAAGCCTCGAGTCTCAGAGCTGCAGACACACTGCAGCACACGCACACACGCACGCACGCACGCACGCACGCACGCACGCACACCTTGATTAGAACACGTGTGTCCTTAGACCTGTTCTGTTAGGGCTGGTTGGACCACTCTCATCCTCATTAGCTTAGCCCTGGTTAAGAACAACTGTTAGCCCTGTTAGCTTAGCCCTGGTCTACAACTGTTAGCCAGAACAAAGCTTCTTTAAGGGTTTGTCTAGATTCAGTGACCCCCCTTCTCCCTCCTCCCTCCTGAAGTCTGCAGCACAAAGATAACAGCTGAGTGTGTGTGTCACTGATATCTGCTCAGAGTGTGTGTGTCCGTTTACAGTGGAGACCGACAGGAAGTTAGTGAGGAGAGAGACCGCATGGTCAAACTGTGGACGTCGGGTCAGAGAATATATTTACTGCAGACTGTGACATCATCAGCTGATTTTATGCTCCACTGTGACATCAGCAGCTCGGTGAAAACAGCTGACTCAAGATCAGCGGCCTCTTCACCCCCAGCGTGATGTCAGTGACGCTCT
>NW_019525457.1:198570-210151 GCF_002814215.2 Seriola lalandi dorsalis | reverse complement strand
AGGGTGGGAACAGGGTGGGAACAGGGTGGGAACAGGGTGAGAAGTGTGAATAACAGCTCAGGGCTGCAGCAGTGATGAAGACGATGAAGAGGAGGGAGAGTTACCTGGTCCAGTGAGCCTCGAAGAACGCAGAGTAGTAGACGATGGTGGGAAGCAGAGCAGAGAACGCCCAGAGCAGCAGAGTGGGGAAGAACTGAGTGACGATGGGATTCTGTCCAAGAAAACAAACAAACAGATAAACAAAGAGACCGATAAACAAACAAAGAGACGGGTAAACAAACAAACAGACAGGTAAACAAACAAAGAGACAGACAGGTAAACAAACAAACAGACAGGTAAACAAACAAACAGACAAACAGGTAAACAAACAAAGAGACAGGTAAACAAACAAACAGACAGGTAAACAAACAAACAAACAAACAGGTAAACAAACAAAGAGACGGGTAAACAAACAAAGAGACAGACAGGTAAACAAACAAACAGACAGGTAAACAAACAAACAAACAGGTAAACAAACAAAGAGACGGGTAAACAAACAAAGAGACAGGTAAACAAACAAACAGATAAACAAACAAAGAGACCGATAAACAAACAAAGAGACGGGTAAACAAACAAACAGGTAAACAAACAAACAAACAGATAAACAAACAAAGAGACGGGTAAACACACAAACAGGTAAACAAAGAGACAGATAAACAAACAAAGAGACAGGTAAACAAACAAACACACAGGTAAACAAACAAACAAAGGGCTAAGTAAACAGGCTCATCACGTCAGTAACGACTCTCGTCCCCCTGACGACCTGCTCAGTGACGAACAGGCTCGTGGTTTCTTACGTTGAGATACTCGACGGGTTTGGTGACGTTGAACTTGTCCATGGTGGAGATGATGATGGCGGGCGTGGTGAGGAAGAAGAGCAGGATGAAGAGGATGCAGTTGATGATGAAGCAGCGGATCCACCAGGAGATCCCGCCCAGCGACAGGTGCTCCCTGCAGGAAGGAACCGGAACACAATGTCAGGTAATCTGAGAGGGTTTGTTTGTTTGGTGTGTGGTGGGGTCTCAGGCGGGCGGAGCTCGCGGACATACCAGCGGACGTTCTGCGGGTCGGGCGCATACGAGACGCTCCAGTTGTGAACGTGAAGAACGTCGCTGAACTGAGAGGAACGAGGCTCCTGACGACAGTGACAGCCCTGAACCTGACAGGCGTTAAAGTCCTTCAAAATACTGTGTAGACAGAGGGGGTGGGGCCACCGAGAGGGGCGGGGCCACCGAGAGGGGCGGGGTCAAAGGATGAGATACGAGACAAAGTCAGAATCTAAATTTAAATCCAAACATCATTAACAACAGAAACAACTCCTCTGTCAGATCAGAGACAGAGGGGTGGGGTTAACATAGGGGCGGGGTTAGGGCGGGGCTCACATGGCGGTCATGGCCTCGTTCTGGAAGGTGACGAAGGCCATGCCCAGAGGTTTGGTGTGGACCTTCTCCTTCTCCTTCCTGTACTCCTCCTTCAGCTTGGCCTCTCTCTTGGTGTAGTAGCTGACCGCCTCCTCCTGCACCACAAACACAACGCACTGTTTACTAACACGCTAGCATGTTAGCACTGATGCTAACATTAGCCTGTAGCTGATGAGTTTAAGGTTGAGTGTGTTCATGTGAGCTGTAATCAGAACTGTGCCCTGCTGGTGGCGCCACATGAACAACCAGAGAGCGTCACAGTGACAGGAAGTCAGAAAAACTTTATGTCAATCAGCTATGACACAGTTCAGCAGCAACCAATCAGAATGAAGAAGGGCTCCGCTCTGGAGAACGCTAGAGAACACAACCTGTAAACTTTGGTTCCCAAACACAAGGGAGGTGAAACTGATAACCGTTTCCTCATCCTGAAGTAAAACACCTGGACACAGGTGTGTGACACTGCAGGTGAAGCCTGTTATATATTTAGTGATAACAGGAGGGAATATCATGCTAACAAGCACCGTAGCATGTAGCACAGTGTTGCTTGACGACTTGAATCAGTCGGTAACGTTAACGCCACACAGCGTTTAAGAAAACTGACGTGTGACTGTAGAGAAACACTTTTTATATCTATGAGAATCGTTAAAACTCATCTTCATGTCTGATGATCTAAAGATCAGCCTTCACCTGAACCAGCGTGACCTGCTGCTGATCAGCTGATCAGACCAGGACACACTGTGAAACCTAAAGTGTCAGCTGTAGCTCAGAGAGCGGCGTCACCTCCTCGCAGCCGGTGATGGCGCAGCAGCAGAGGTGTCCGCAGGGTTTGGGGTTGATCATGGTGGGAACGTGTTCCTTCGCCATCAGGTCAGTGAAGAACTTCTTACTGCGCTCCGTCTTCTTCCTGTAGAACAAACACACAGTGCAGAGTTGTTTCATCAGCTGTGATCTGTGATCAGCAGTGTATCCCAGCATGCACTGGGCCCTGACCCTCTCACCTCTCAGCGTTTAGAGACATCAGTTTGGCCACGTTGTAGCAGATCCGAGCCTCCAGTACCGTGCAGTTCTCATACGCCTGTCTGAGGAGAGAGAGGAAACAGGTGAGATCCTGGAGGTCAAAGATCAAAGATCACAATGATCAGGATCTACGACGTGAACAATCCTGTCTGAGGACATTTCTGTCTGTTCATGTCTGTGCTGTACATTTATATTTATACATTTTTTAAATGACTGCACATTGAGCTAAACATTTCATTCTGCTGTTTATGGTCTGACTTCATCATCATCATCATCATCATCATCATCATCAGGAGGAAGATCAGTGAACTTACTCAAAATGCTGTTTGATCTGACTCTCCTCAGCATATTTGGAGATGCCGTTAATGAATAAAGTGCGTTTCACCTGCAAGACAGAAAACTGGGATTAAACACACAAGTCGCAGAAAACCAGTGTGTGTGTGTGTGTGTGTGTGTGTGTGTGTGTGTGTGTGTGTGTGTGTGTGTGTGTGGTCCTACCAGGTCATCCTCCTTGTAGTGCATCTTGGACGTGTGTCTCCTCATGCTGTAGACGGTCAGCAGCAGATACATGAAGGCGAACGAGGTGTGAAGCCACAACAGGTTCGTCCTGCAAGACAAAACCCAAGGAAACATAAACTCCAGGCTACACACCTGCAGCTAGGCTAACACTTCCCCCTGCCTCCTGTCTCTGTGCTAAGCTAACACTTCCCCCTGCCTTCTGTCTCTGTGCTAAGCTAAGCTAACACTTCCCCCTGCCTCCTGTCTCTGTGCTAAGCTAACACTTCCCCATGATTCCTGGCTCTGTGCTAAGCTAAGCTAACAGTTCCCCCTGCCTCCTGTCTCTGTGCTAAGCTAGGCTAACAGTATTCCACTGCTTCCAGTCTTTGTGTTAAGCTAGGCTAACAGTTTCCCCCTGCTTCCAGTCTTTGTGCTAAGCTAGGCTAACAGTTTCCCCCTGCTTCCAGTCTTTGTGCTAAGATAGGCTAACAGTTTCCCCCTGCTTCCAGTCTTTGTGCTAAGCTAGGCTAACAGTTTCCCCCTGCTTCCAGTCTTTGTGCTAAGCTAGGCTATGACACCAGCAGAGATCCTGATAGACTCACTCAGACTTCAGATTGGCTATCGTGGTGCGTCCAAAGCTGTAGGCGTTATTTTCTGGAATAAACAAGAGTAGAAGTCAGACCATCATCATCGTCATCGTCATCATCATCATCATCATCATCATCATCATCATCATCAACATCAACATCAACATCAACATCAACATCAACATCATCATCATCATCATCATCATCATCATCAGTCCTGGACCTGTAGAACTGGTCTCAGGTGCAGCTCTCACCTGAGACTCTAAATTCCTTCCTGATCTGGAAACAGTAGCTGATGAAACGACCTCAACATTAAGTCTATTTAGTAGCTGTTCTGGAGCTTTTGGTCACATGATCTTCCTCAGCAGAAGGAGTTTGAGCTACGCCAACTTCAACCTACAGCAACAGTTGTGGTGACAGATCACACCTCTGGACATGAGACTCCTCCCACTTCAAATCTGTGACGTGTTGCTCAAACGTGACGACGTTCTGTTTCTAAATAGGGGCTGTTTCCATGGAAACAAAAGTTCAACCACAGGGATCAGAGCTGATGTAGAAAAGCTTCAGTTCCTCAGGGTGTTTTATATTTATATAAAGTTTTTATTCAAAGTGACCCGCCAGCAGGTAACCAGCAGCGTTATTATGACTGACGAGTCGTTACACCGTGTTCTTACTGCAGGAGAAGAAGAAGTCAGGTGGATTCTACACGATTCAGAGTCACTACAGGACTGAAACACAGGGACACGACGCTGCTCTACCATCAGACAGCACACACACCGACAGACCAGCAGCTGTTACCTTCTTTAGAAGGAGGTCCGGGGGCTCCTCGGCTGAGGAAAGCATGTTTACTGATAATTCTGACTAAATGAGACACAAGGTGAGAACACTGTGAGAGAAAAACCAAGACCAGGGTCCAGAGTCTGCAGGTCTCAGTCCACCTGCTGGAGTCAGGTCTTAGTCTTAGTGTCAGGAGGTCACAGGTGAGGTTTGAGAACTACTGCTCTGGATCACGGTGACCAGATGTCCCTGATTTCTGGGGACAGTCCCTGTTTTGGTGGCTGTCCCCGGAAATGTCCTTGTTCTTTAACTGTGAAATTCAAACAGACTTTGAGCGTTGCATTTGTTTTGGCCAACAGAGGGCGCTGCCTGCTGCCTGCAGAAGTGAAGCTAACACGTCAAAATAGAGTTATCCAATCAGATTTATCTTTTTTCTTGTTGTATCTAGGCAGAGAAAAGGTTAGCTGGCTCACTCATTGGTTAGGAGTTCATTAACATGCAGTGAAATAACAAAAACACAAAAACAAAAACTGGGACTGTCCCCTTTTTTGTTTTATAGTAGGGATGGAACGGTTCACGGAAAAAATCCGTCCCGCTCGGTTCGCCTGTCTCGGTTCGGGGCATGTGCAGCCTTGCGCCAGTAACCCAGTGAGATCTTTTTTGCATTTGGCACGGAGGCGAGGGGTTAAGGTTCGAGTGCAGCAGCCAGGTCAGTTGTGGAAATGGCGAGTGGAAAAGAGCAAGGAGGCCCAGAGTGAGAGGAGGCGCCAGCGGCACCGTTAAGGTCTGCTGTGTGGGAGCATTTTGGATTTAGTGCTGCCTACGATGATGCGGTAAGAAAGTGGTGGATAAAACTGCGACTTTGTGCAACAAGTGTTGCTCATGCTAGCGGCAACACGTCCAATGTGTTGGCTCACCTACGGAGACGTCACCCCAGTGATCACACAGGAGGAGGAGGAGAGAGCTGAGAGTCGGGTAGGAAGGTTCATAGCGAAAGATAAGAGCCTTATGCCGTGGTGGAGGATGCAGGATTTCAGCATATAATTAAAGTACTCGAGTATATAATATATAATATAACGTCCCTTCTGCCGACACTTCAGCAACACGGTAATTCCCGAACTTTATGAAGAGACACGAAGAGGACTTGTCAAAGAGCTGTCCGACACAGTCTACGTAGCTCTTACTGCTGATGGATGGACGTTCCCTAAAACCAACGTATACCGAATCAAAAACCATGATGCAAAAACTGTGACACGAAGCGAACCGTGGATCTTGTGAACCGTTCCCCCGATTTCATAGGCGTTGGATATTTTAATGATTCATTGAAGCTCAGACTGGAAATGTCCCTGGTTTTCATTCCAGATATCTGATCACCTTCCTGTGGATGGACCCTGACCTCTGACAGGTGTGGCTGTGTCGCTCTTACCCAGCAGGTCTCCAGAGAAGTTGACAGGTAGGACGATGCCGACGGAGAGGACGCCCACGACGACCAGCAGCCCGATGATGTGACGCTGGAAGGAAAGGTAGTGGACAGCATCCTCCCCACATTTCTCCCTGATCTCCTCATCCCTGCAGGAGGAGGAGAAGTTTTGTTATTAGCCAACATTAGCCAGGGCTAGCTGGTTAGCATGCTGACTTCAGTAGAAGAACAGTGGTGTTTGTTTCCAACTCTGGGGACAAAGTTTCATGTTGAACTCTAGTTTCTTCTACACTGGTCAGTAAACAGCTGCTAATGCTAACGTTAGCTATGTAGCAACATGTACAAACATCTTATTTAAATCTATAAAAACAGGGAGGGGCAGGACATGTGTCACACAACCGCCATCTTTGTTGTAACGGACTATTCTGTTCAGTCTTACTGCAGCAGATAATTAGCCACTTGAAATTTCAAAAAACTGCCATTTTCCAAGATGGCCGCCATTTCCAGCATAGGAAACATATTTACAGACATACACAGTGATACCCACTGGACAGATTTCAATGATGTTTCAGTTGTGTCCTGTTTTTGACAAAATTCATTTCATTTCTTAATGTCAATTAATTATTGTAAATAATTAAAATGATGTTTATGCTGACCAGGTTTCTGGCCTCTCTGTGTGATTGCTCTAATTCAGCAGGACTTTTAATTTGTAAAATGTAGGTAAACTTAACACTTTCACAGGTGTAACTTTTTACAGTGTAGTAAATGTTGTTGAATTGTTTGATTTTACACCTGGATCACTCATATGGAAACTTGTGGGTGAATTTATTGCAAAAACAACATTTCCTCGCCAGAAATGGCAGCCATCTTGGAAATGGCAGCCATCTTGGAAATGGCAGCCATCTTGAAGTTTTGAGTGGCTAATGTGTTTTAGACTTACTTTATTCTGAAGATGGCCGTGAGCCACGAGCAGAAGCCCTGCAGGTAGAAACACACACACAAAACAAACAGCCAGGAGGTGAAGTTTGAGTCTTTACTTGTTTTTCATGTCATGACACTAATTCTTTCATTTCTAATCCTTTGATTTTACTTGTTCGTCACTGTTTCATGTCTCAGACAAAAATCTGCATTTCTAAAATGATTTTCTATCTATATCATGAAGAATCTGCTTCCTGTGGGTGTGGTCAGGTGTGTTCAGGTGAGTGGGTGGAGCTTCAGATGAGGACCGGTGGTCTCAGGTTGACCTCCTCTGAGCCGCTCGGTGTTAATCTGGATTATCATCAACAGATTAACAGACACAGAAACCGGCTGAGCTCCACTCTCACTGCAGGAAGTCCAGATCTGACACACACACCTGTACACACCTGTCCCTCTCAGCTCTCACTGTACACCCCCCTTCACCTGTCGCTCACCCCCCCCGGGACCGCCTCACAGCCCTAAAACCTCTGAAGAAGACAGTGAGGAAGAGGAGGAGCAGGGGTGAAGGTGTCCTTACGTTGTCTCTCTGGTCGAAGTCGATGGAGCTGGAGACGGAGGTGAGGCGTTCGTAGCGGTCGGGCGTCTCCGAGTGCATCGCCGAGGCAACGCTGTGGAGACAGACAGGGAGGAGTCAGCTGACCGTTAGCTGTTAGCATGTAGCCGCTCTAACATTTGACATCTGAAAGCTGATTGGACCCTGAGGTTAGTTCCTCTGGTTCCTCCAACCCTAACAGGAAGTGGACACCGACAGCTTCCTGTCCACAGATGCACCTCAGACGTGTTCCCACCTCAGTCCAGGTGTTCAGCTTTAACCACCGCTGCTGACGTCACGTCCGACCTGCCGCTGGTTTAACGTCACTGGAGGTTTTTGATTCAGTTTTCAGATCTGACAGAAACACTTTATATTTTTAATCTGTGGTCAGTTTATTAAAATATTTGCTTGGAAATTCAACGTTTTCAGAGAAGTGAGGAGCAGCTAACAACCCAGCTCCTGAGCTTTCAGTCAGAGTCCATGGTCATCCTCCTGTGTAGAACAGTCAGCTCTGATGTCTCTGTAGAAACTTTTCCCCCAGTGATAATTAATCAGAAATAGATCAAACCTTCTTAGGAAGTCATGAGACTTTTATTTTTTCTGTGTAATATTCAGTTTTATATCAGGAGCGGTGTAAATCCACTCATCAGAAGGTCGACGGTTCGATTCCCAGCTCTTCCTGTCCACATGTCAAAGTGTCCTTGAGCAGAATACTGAGCCCTGAATCTGATGTAATATCAGTGTGTGTGTGTGTGTGTGTGTGTGTGTGTTCTAATAATGAGTATTCTGACGGGAAACAAACACGTCGTCTGTGAATGTTACATGTCACTATGTGTTTGTAGTGAGGCTGGTCTGGTGTTGTGACCTCGTTGAGATGATGTCACTGTGTGTTTGTGCTGAGCCGACCTCACCTGTCCCAGGTACTAACTCATCTGGACACACGAGTCCAAGCTCAGCTCTACTGTGTCGGGTCAGCTAACGAGCTAACGAGCTAACTAGCACGTCACAGGGTCACGACACACTGAGCTACACACAAACAGCCTGTTACCTTTTCACCGGCTCATAGTTATCTCTGTCTCGCCTTCGGCTGAATTCACAGTAACATGGAGAGAAGTGTGGAGCAGAGTTAGCATCACACCTGTTAGCATCACATTAGCCAGCACTGATCCAAAGACACCCTTTGTTTCATTTAAATATGGTGCGCACACACACACACACACACACACACACACACACAGTCAGGTCAGTCTTCATGGGGTATGGGGGGTGATTGGTGCCACAAAGATCAGCTCCTTCCTGTCCTGTTGTGTCATTAATCTGCCTCAGACCTCCGTCACACAGACGGAGGCGGAGTCATGGTACGGAGGCCTGGATGTGTCTGTTCATCTCATGTTCACGATAAGATTTAACAGTAAGACACAAACATCCATGTGGTCGTGGCACAAACGACCCCCCATACATAAACACACACAAACTGAAATGAAGAAGAAGTCGAAGTGTTAGTGCACCAGAGACAGGAACTCTGTTAATGACACCAGAGGAGGAGGAGGAGGAGGAGGAGGAGGAGGAAGATGTTAGCAGACAGGTCAAACATGGAGGAAGCAGCAACATACTATTCCCGCTCCTCCAGGTCGCTGAAACGCTTCTTCAGTCTTAAGGAGAAACAGAAAGACAACAAAAGCTGCTGTGAGAGAGAAACGTCACTGAGGACCACAACAACACAAGTTCAGACACAAGAAGAAGAAGAGTCCGTCAATCAAACACCTGCATTTCTTCTTCAGCTGTTAAAGTCTGACGTTGTTCAGGATTCACCAGCTTCACTTCCTGTTTGTCTCTCTCTGTCCAGCTGTTCTCATGAGTCACACTGTGTCATCAGAGTGTCCACTATCAACACCTGTCCAACATCTGTCAAACACCTGTCAACACCTGTCAAAAACCTGTCCAACATCTGTCCAACATCTGTCCAACACCTGTCAACACCTGTCCAACATCTGTCAAACACCTGTCAACACCTGTCAAAAACCTGTCCAACATCTGTCCAACAACTGTCCAACACCTGTCAACACCTGTCCAACATCTGTCAAACACTTGTCAACACCTGTCGAACATCTGTCCAACATCTGTCAAACACCTGTCAAAAACCTGTGCAACACCTGTCAAACACCTGTCAACACCTGTCCAACATCTGTCAAACACCTATCAAAAACCTGTCCAACACCTGTCAAAAACCTGTCCAACACCTGTCCAACATCTGTCAAACATGTCCAACACCTGTCGAACGCCTTTCAAAAACGTGTCCAACACCTGTCCAACACCTGCCGAACATCTGTCAAACACCTGTCCAACACCTGTCGAACACCTGTCAAACGCCTTTCAAAAACGTGTCCAACACCTGTCAAACACCTGTCCAACACCTGTCAAACACCTGTCCGACACATGGACAACACCTTTCCTACACCTGGACAACACCTGTCCTACACCTGTCCTACACCTGGACAACACCTGTCCTACACCTGTCCTACACCTGGACAACACCTGTCCTACACCTGTCCGACACATGGACAACACCTGTCCTACACCTGTCCTACACCTGGACAACACCTGTCCTACACCTGTCCGACACATGGACAACACCTGTCCTACACCTGTCCTACACCTGGACAACACGACAACAGGTAACCTGCATCACAGCAGCTGTATTTATCATCAGGGCCTGATCAGATCACTTTAACTCTGAATCAGTTACCGCAATAACGTACTCTGTGAATCTAACCTGCTAACCGGTTACCATGGTTTCCCTTCAGGAAAAGTCAAATATCAATAACATGTCAGGAGACGATGAGGTTCTTCACCTCCACAGGTCGAGTCCTTCTTATCTTTATTAGTTTCATCAAATCTCTCTACTGAGACTGTAGAAGCCAAAACCATCTGACATCTTTATCTTACCTAATAATTAACTTATGATGCTAATTTCACAAACTACCCAACATGCATCTCTCCACAACCAGGAGACAGGAAGAAGGAATAAACCTTTCTGCCCCCCCGGCCTCAGGGAGCAGTAATGATGTGAAGAGCCACCTGACAGCTGTTTGTTCTCCACAGGCTCCTCCCACCTCGTTATGACTGTGTGTGATTAAATCTTTACCTGTCAGCGTCGGTGACCAGCGCCAGGCGGCCATAGTCCCACGCAACCTTTCGTAGAATAGAGAAGACAAAGAGCAGCACCTGAAGAAGAGAGAGGAGGACTTCCTGTTAGTTGAAGAGTAGAAACACAGGGGCTGAGTGTGACTCAGTGCAATGCATCATGGTAGATATATATATCAGTACTTGTCAAGATGCATTGTGGGACACTATGAGTCCACTGTATAGGTCATAATAATTCTCAATACACATTCTGACAGAGGGAGTAGAAAGGGATGTACGTCAGAGGTCAAAGGTCACAGACAGAAACACACTGAGCATCATTATGTGGGTGGATGTGGACTTTCCGCCAGTATTGATTTTTCCAACAGTCAGTGAACGTCACAGCAGGGAAACCACAACAGCAGCAGCTCCCACAATGCACCCTGTTTTTACACCAACCAGATCTGTGACCTGATTCAACACTGAAGCTCACTGTCCCACAATGCACTGCAGCAGAGCACTGAGGAGCTGCTCACAGACCAGCTCTCAGAAACCAGACCGTGTGCAGTGAGAGTCCAGGATCCGTGTCTACTTGTCATGAACTGAGCGTGTGCAGCGGCAGCGGCGACTCACCAGGAAGCACATGAAGTCGAGGGCGAGCACGGTGGGGACGCCTCCGAACGGCAGCCCCTGCAGCACCGTGCTGCGGATACGAGCAGAGTAACAGTAATCTTTGGACTCGCTGTGAGCCGAGCAGTTGTCCTGACCGCCGCACGGCTGGCCGCCGCCGAATATCGCCATGGTAACGATCAGCTCACTGCCACATCCTTGCTGAGAACCTGAGGGAGGAAGAAAACTTTATTAACAACATGAACAAAACACATTTACAGGCAGCAGACAGAAATAAGTCAGTGTTATTATCAATACTGATCAATACTGATTATCACAGAGAGAGGAGCTGACTACATTTCCCAGCATGCCTGAGCAGCAGCAGGCAGCTCCCTCCTCTGTGCCCTACTGATCCCGTTGCCATGGTGACGCCAGCTGCAACTCCTGACCCAGTTTTTCCGCCTCGGTGGACGTTTGTCACAAAACAACAGTGACGGCGCTCCGACCGATGACATCATCGTTACATCACAGACTCAGAGAACAAAGAAACATCTGAGGTCGCTATACTGGACCCCCCCCC